>NC_090801.1:32085922-32419388 GCF_036512215.1 Solanum lycopersicum | reverse complement strand
CACTTCTGACTTATTTCCTCATAGGCTTCCATCAAATTGATTCAAAAATTAACTTTTCAAGTGGGTTTCGTCCAATCTCGAAATTAATGTAATGAATATATTTGTTTACTATTTATTTTTAAAATTATGAATATATTACAATGTATTTTAACTAAATTATGATATATCTTGATTATTTGGTGTAGTTTGTACAAGATGATCTTTACCCTTTAACCCTAGGTTGTGATCTTGATATGAGTTGTATTTTATTGGTTTAGTTGAATTTTTTATTGGTTGAATTACTATTATATGATTTTTTTGTATCAATCAAGTCTAAATTAGGATAAATTATAGTTTTATAATGCTAGTTCTTGATAAGTTAATCTAGGTTAGGAAGTATGTTGTGAATTGACCTAAGTATCTTATCTTAAGCTATGAACTAGAGATGAATTGTGATACAGTGATTCAATTGGCTTTCTTATCATGTTTGTTATTGCTATATTATGATACAACACCGTAATTGTGTTGATTAAGGGTTGATGGTAAGACCATGATGACGAATTATGACTGAGACTTCGTAAGTCTTGTGATCCCTACTCTTTGCTTCAATTACGGTAAATTGTGATTAAGTCATGATGTTGTATTGGGCCTTGTATCATGATTGATAGGGTTGGTATGATGTTGAATTGAAATGTCTTGACTATGGTTTATGAGGTGTTGGCTAAGATATAAATGTTATAAGGATGGTGATTATTTACCAATGTGCCATATTATTAAGTGACATGTAAATGTGCTAACCTCACATATCTGAATTGTAATGAAAGGACAATACTCATGCATTATTATTGAGATATGATGATGATGATTCTTATACAAGGTAAAGTCCTTATGACTTACATTAAGCTATGATGATTAATAAAGACATTAAAGAAATTTCAAAAGGGACTCTAGCTTAGCATCGAGGCAAGTACAATGAGGAATGTCCCTTCCCACATAGGGAAGGTAGGATTACTAATGTACTCTTGAGATTGGAGTCAACAATGCATGTAGCATTAATAGGGTCCAAACTTTATCTCCTAGTTCTTGAACTATGTTGCCCCCATATGAAGATTAGCTAGTGGATCCACGTAGTTGCTATGTTCATGTTTTGGTACTACCTTGACAAGTAGTTTGCTTTCCTTCAGTGTAGGGTTCCATGAAATCGAATTCCACATTAGCCTATGTGGTATATGTCGGTTAAGAAAAGATGTTGCCAAAAGGTAAAATGAACTAAAGGATTGAACTCTAACTAAGATGACCTATGAGGTTTAGCTTACTTTCTATGAGACCAGGGTTGAAGAAGACCCCCAAGAGTTTATTGGTGAAATCTACAAGATTCTCTATTCTATGGGGTTGCTAAACTAGTGAGAAGGTCGAGTTATCCACTTACTAACTAAAAGATGTGGTCCACACTTGGTATGTCCAGTGGAGGGACAATAGTCTTTTAACGGGTGGACCGGTGACTTGGGAGATGTTCAAGAAGGATTTCTTGATTTGTTCTTTCCTAGGGATAAGAGGGAAGTCAAGGTGGTGGAGTTCATCAACCTTCATCAAAGAGGTATGAGTTCTTTGGTTTCCGACCCTAGAGATGAAATAAACTTCTTTGTGATGGGAGTGTCGGATGAATTGCAAGAGGAGTGTCATTCGGCTATGCTAAATGACAATATGAACATTTCTTGACTCATGGTTCATGCTAAACAAGTGAAAGAGGCAAGGGCTAACAGAAAGAGTAGTGATGCTAAGAGGACCAGATCTTTTGATGGTGGTTCTTCAAAGGGTAGAGTTGAGATTCAAGACAAGCCTGGGTTTGAGAAGAGGGTTTCTAGTCAAGTTCTTTCAAAGTTCCCTAAGTATAGGGATGATATGGTGTCTAACCCTAAGCCTAAAAAGGGAAGGGATACTTGTTCACCAGCCAAGAAGCAACTTGTGGAAAGTATGGCAAGAAGCACTATGGTGATTGTCTTAAGGGGACGGTTAAATGTTTTTGTTGTGTTAAAAGTGGGCACAAAGTTGGAGATTGCCATATTCTGAGTGGGAAAGACAAGTAGACTGGACAAGCATGTGGTTTTAATGATGTTCAAGAGAAGAATCGCTTTTATGCTCGTCACTCTAGTGGTGAGCAAGAGACTTCTCCCGATGTGGTGATCGGTATCCTAAAAGTATTTTCCATACATGTATATGGTTTATTTGATGCGGGCAATACATTATCTTTTGTTACTCCCTTGATAACTAAGAAGTTTGAAATTTTACCCGAATTCTAACTGAACCTTTTATTGTGTCTACCCCGGTGGATGAGTCAGTTATTGCAAAGAGGGTATATAGAAATTGTCTTATGATGTATAGAGTTACTTATGTTGAACTCGTAGAACTTGATATGGTTGATTTTGATGTTATTTTGGGTACGGACTAGGTTCATTCTTCTTTTGCTTCAATAGATCGTTGGACTAGAGTGATGAAGTTTAACTTTTCAAATGAACCCGTTATAGAGTGAAAGGGGGAAATTCTATTCCTAGAGGTCGTATCATCTCTTGTTTGAAAGCTTGTAAAATAATCTCTAAAAGTGTTTATACCATATAGTAAGAGTCCAAGATTTAGACTCGAAAATTACTCCTATAGAGTTGGTCCCCGTAGTGAGGGAATTTCCGGAAGTCTTTCCTAATGATCTTCCTAATATTCCTACCAAACAGAAATTGATTTTTGTATTGACTTGTTACCTAATAGAAATACCATTTCAATTCCTTCTTATCGGATGGCTCCAGCCGAATTGAAAGAGTTGAAGTCTCAACTCAAAGATTTACTAGACAAGGGTTTCATTCAACCTTGTATTTCTCCATGGGGTTCTCCAGTAATGTTGTGAAGAGGAAGGATGGTTCCCTTAGGATATGTAATATCGCCAATTGAATAAAGTCATTAAGAACAAGTATCCTCTCTCTCAAATTGACGACTTGTATGATCAACTCCAAGGGGCAAACTACTTTTTTAAGATTGACTTGACGTCGGGGTATCACAAACTTAGGGTGAGAGGTGAGGATATACCAAAAATAGTATTTCAGACTAGATATGGTCACTATGAGTTCTTAGTAATGTCCTTTGGTCTCACTAATGCCCCGGTGGCTTTTATGGATCTCATGAATAGACTGTTTTGAGGATACCTAGATTCATTTGTCATTGTCTTCATTGATGACATCTGGGTTTATTTAAAAAATTAGGGTGATCACATGAACTATTTGAGGGTGGTGTTACATGTTCTTAAGGAGAACCAATTATTTGCCAAGTATAGCAAATATGAGTTTTTGTTTAGATTGGTGGCGTTTATATGTCATATCATCTCTAGTGAGAGATTTGAGGTTGATCTAAGAAAAACTGAGGCGGTTAAGAATTGGTCTAAACCATTGACTCCAAGCAACATTAGGATTTTCTTGGGTAGCAGGTTATTATCAGAGGTTTCTGGATGGTTTTGCATCCATTGCATCTCCCTTGACTACTTTGACTCAAAAGAATAAGAAATTTGAGTGGTCGGAGGCATTGAGAGAAGTTTCAAAATATTGAAGGATAGTCTTACTTCTTCATTGCTGTTAACTTTACCAGAGGGTACAAAGGATTTCGTTGTATATTGTGATTCATCCCGAGTAGGTTTAGGGTGTGTGCTTATGCAACAGGGGAAAGTGGTAGCCTATGCTTCTAAACAACTTAAGGTGCATGAGAGAAACTATCCAACTCATGATCTTGAGTTAGCGGTTGTGGTATTTTCCTTGAAAATATAGAGGCATTACTTGTATGGTTTTCATGTTGATGTGAATACAGACCACAAGAGTCTCCAATATGTGTTTACTTAAAAGGATTTGAATCTTCGACAGAGAAGATGGTTGGAATTCTTGAAAACACTACGACATGAGTGTTCTCTATCTCCCTATCAAGGCTAATGTGGTTGTAGATGCTTTAAGTTGTATGACCATGTGTAGTGTGTCTCATGTACAGGAAGCCAAGAAAGACTAGTGAAAGATGTTCATAGGTTGTCTAGACTAGGGGTAAGGTTGGAATATTCTCTGAATAGTGGTTTTATGGTCTATCTTAACTCCAAGTCATCTTTGGTAGTTGTGGTAAAGTACAAATAACACCTTGATCAACCATTGATGGAGTTGAAGGAGTCGATTCTTGGTAAGCTTAATGAGTCATTCTCCTTATGGTGGGATGGTATCTTGAGGTATCAAGGAAGGTTGTGTGTTCCAAATGTAGAAGGTTTGTGGAATCGGATCCTTAAGGAAGCTAATGGGTCCCGTTACTCCATTTCATCGAGGTTCGACAAATACCATGACCTTAGGGAAGTGTTACGGTGGGAAGGTTTGAAAAAGGACATAGCAGAATTTGTTGCTAAGTGTCCAAATTGACAACAAGGGAAAGCCGAACATAAAAAGTCAAATTGTTTACTTTAAGAAATCCAAGTTTTTACTTCGAAGTAGGAAGACATCAATATGGACTTTGTTGTAGGTTTTCCTCGGACACAAAATCAATATGGCTCGATATGGGTTATTCTGCATAGGTTGACCAAATCTGCTCATTTCATTCCCATATAGCCTACCTATTCGGCGGAGGACTATGCAAGGATCTTTACAGATGAGATTATTTATCGTCATGGTATTCAATTATCCATCATATGGGATAGGGATGCACAATTCACATCTAGGTTTTGGATGTCATTCTAAGAAGGGTTGGGTGCCAAGATGAAATTAAGCACCGCTTTTCATCCCCAATAGATGGTCAAGCAGAATGTACTATTCAAAACCTTGAGGATACGCTTAGAGCTTGTATTATTGACTTCAAGGGAAATTGAGATAAGAATATGGCTTTGGTGGAGTTTGCTTACAATAATAGTTTTCGCTCATCCATATTCATGGCTCCTTAAGAAGCCTTATATGGTTTGAAGTGTGCTAGTCTTCACTTTTGGTTACCAATTTGATTTATAAGACTTTGGAGAAGGTTCATATCATAAGGAACTTGTTGAAAACGGCCTATAGTCAGTAAAAGTCTTATGCCGATCATAGAAGAAAAGAATTAGAGTTTTAAGAAGGTGATAAGTGTATTTGAAAATTGTGCCCATGAAAGGGGTGGTTGGATTTTGCAAGAAAGGGAAGTTGAGTCCTAGTTTTGTGTCTCCCTACGAAATCATGGAAAGGGTTGCTAAGGTTGCCTATGAGTTATGGTTGCCTGGTTAATTGGCTTCAGTTCATCAAGTTTTCCTTGTTTCTATCCTTAAGAAGTGTATCGGTGATCCCGAGTCTATTATTCCTATTGAGGGTCTTGGTGTGAAGTATAATCTCTCTTATGAGGAGGTTCCAGTTCAAATCCTTGATAGGCAAGTAAAGGAGTTAAGGAACAAGAGGTGGCTTCCGTGATGGTGTTATGAAAGAATCACCTAGTTGAGGGTGCAACATGTTAGGTCGAGGCTGACATGAAGTCTCGTCACCCTCATATATTTGATAACTAAGGTTATTTGTTCTTACTAATAATGAAAATAATGACTAAAAATTGAAGTTTCTTTTTTGGTGAAGTTTTGCAAAAATGTGTATTTTGATGTTGTTACAGTAAGTTACAGTGAAATGAGCTTTCAACTTGAAAATTTACAATTTTTCTTGTTGTGATTTAAGTTGTACATTTTTTATATGGTGAGTCTTTATGAAAGGACATGTAGAATGTTGATAAGTTAAGATTTGGCATTATTGACTCATATAAGATATGTTGAGCTCATGTAGTTATTAAAAAAGATATTCCTCATAATATGATTTTAAGCCTTGTGTGTGGTAATTGATGTTTTGAATTGCATTGTCCTAATGATATGATTGTTGGTTTTGCTGCTAGTCTTTATTTTATTCATTCCTTTAAAAGATTTTTAGTGTTATTCGGAACCAATGTTCTTCAGGGGGGGATAATGTAACACTTTGAAAATCCAAGAAGTGTTTTAGAGCCTAACATAAGTTTCATACGGTTAAGAAACTTTTTTAAAGTCTTTTTTTATGAATATAATTCATTTAGGAAGTCTAGAAACCAAAACGTCCATAACGTTCGGAAATTAGTTCAATGAGGTGCTAGCGTACCTTAGCCTATTTTACTAGCTTTTAGGAGTCGGAAATGATGAAAATTTTGGCGGAAGCGTGTCTAACACGTATTAGAGTTGGTTCATAGTCTAAACGTTCAGGCACGACTCCCCAAGGACCTACAAAAGGCCCTTGAGGAGGTTCCTTGAAATTTGGGGTCAAAGGACTGCCCAAGGCAGTGTGCACAAACTAGTGCCATCGACAGAGCGTGTGCCAATCGACAGGATGTCGATGGCCACTGTCGATGGTCACTTAGAGGAAATCTTGGAAGGGACATTTTGACAACTCTCTGAACTCAACAACGGATGTGCAGCATGGAAGGGCACTGGTCGTCGATTGACCCACGATATGTTGATCGTGGTGTCATCTGTGAGGACTGGTTTTTACTGCACATTTTAACTTAGGTTAATTGATTAATTGGCTTAGTTAGGAAGTTAATTAGGGGTTAGGGGAGTTCAAATTAATTTAGTTAAGCCCCTATATAAAGCCTAACCTAATTAACCTCACCTAAACTCTCATAATTCACAAACCTTAAAACTCTCTTCTTTCTCTCTCTAGTGAAGAACTCGATTGAAGACCAAGCTAGGGGAAGGTCTAAGAGATGCAAAGAAATAGTTTCCTCTATCAATCTTCATCACTTAGTAAGGTATGGGATGTGTTTCACCTTTGAGACCTCTTTCCTCAAAGGGTTTCATCAAATTGATTTCAAAAGTTGAGTTTTTAAGTGGTTTCATCCAATCTCAAAATGATGTTGTGAATTCATTTTTTTATGATTTATTTTTGACATTATGAATATATTAACATGTATATATATGTTAACTCAATTATGATATATCTTGATGGATTTGTCTAGTTTGTAGGAGATGACCTTTACCCCTTTATCCTAGGTTCTGATCATGATATGAATTATATTAAATTGGTTCAATTGAATTGATTATTGGTTTAGTTACTATTATATGATGTTGTTTTATAAATCATGAATAAATTAGGATGAATTATAGTTCTAACATTCTATTTCTTGAGAAGTTGATGTAGGTTATGAAGTATGTTGTGCATTGACCTAAGTATTTTATCTTAAGCTATGAACTAGTGATGAAATGTGATTTGGCTTACATATAATGATGGTTATGGTTATATGATGATACTACTCCCTAATTGGGTTATATGATGATACAACACCCTAATTAGGTTGAGTAAGGGTTGATGGTAAGACGATGAATTATGAAGATGACTTGGTAAGTATTTTGATCCCTACTCTTTACTTCAATTATGGTTAGTTGTGATTAATTAATGATGTTTTAATTGAGTATGCCTTGTATCAGGATTGATAGGGTTGGTATGATATTGAATTGAAATATCTTGACTATGGTTTGTGAGGTATTGGCTAAGATGTAAATGTTATAAGGATGGTCATGATTTACCAATGTAACATATTATGAAGTGATATGCAAATGTGTTAACCTCGCTTATATGAATTATAATGAAAGAACAATACTATGCAATTCTTATTGAGTTATGATGATGATGATGATACTTATACAAGGTTAGGTCCTATGAGCTACATTAAGTTGTGATGATTAATAAAAGCATTAAAGACATTTCAAAAGGGTCTCTAACTTAGCATCGAGTGAACTAGAGTGAGAAGTGTCTCTTCCCACATAGGGAAGGTAGGATCACTAGTGTACTCGTGAGATTGGAGACTACGATACAGGTAGAATAAAGAGGGTCCCAACTATATCTCCTAGTTATTGAATTATGTTTCCTTCAAAGGAATACTAGCTAGTGGATCCACGTAGTTGCTATGTTCATGTATTAGTATTACCTTGGCAAGTAGTCCGCCTTCCTTCAGTGTAGGGTTCTATGACACCTCATTCCACATTAGCTAATGTGGTATATGTTGGTTAAGTCAAGATGTTACCAAAAGGTAAAATGAACTAAAGGATTGAACTCTAACTAAGATAACCTAAGGGGTTTAACTTAGCCTAGGTAGGGGTATGGACTGTACCTAAAAATTGCACTAGTTAGCCTTAAGGGAAGTCTTAGGAGGATGTTCTTATGTATGAATATGTTTATAATGGTACATGGTATGTATATGATGAACTTGCTCACTGTTGATACTATATGTTGAGTAGTTTCACTAATGAATATGTGTTGGCCTACATTTTTAAAGTATGATGATATGTACTCTTAAATTCTATGATATGTGAAGTAGGAGTTTGGTCATAATTCTTGTTGAGTTGCTTGATTGAGTAAGGTTACGGGGCTTTGCTTGGTCATTGCACTTGTTTACTTTATAGGGGTTCATGGGTAATTGTCTTACTTTCGTTATGTTATAATAAACTCTTATTAATGCCTGTGATTATTATGACTTTATGATAGAGTACTTGACTATGTATTCAATTATATGATATGCATGTTGACTTGACTAGATTTTATGTTGCTGGTCTTGTGATGTACATGACTATCACTTAAAGAATATGTCTTATTGATTTAGTATGATCTTGTTGAATGTGCATAATGGTTTCAAAGTATATTGCATACTTAATGAAATGCCTTCTTTTAGCATATTTTCATGATATGTGTGCATATGGTCTCATACTTGGTACAAGTGGTGTACTAACCCCATTTCTTCCTTTTCACTAACATTTTGGGTTTCGCTCGTTGAAGGGCTTTTGGATACGAATTTGAAGAAGACTTGGAATTCTTAATGATCCAAGTTGGGTAGGTCTTAACTTTTCGAGGTTAATGTAATTATCAAGCCTATGATGTTGCTTTAGTTTTAAGACTCTCGTGTTTCTTTCCTTTTCATTTGGATACTAAACGTTGTATGACCTACTTGTGGTCTTGTATCTTTGATGTATGGGCTAGGCCTAATTTGATATACTCTTATT
Source organism: Solanum lycopersicum (assembly GCF_036512215.1). NCBI lineage: Eukaryota > Viridiplantae > Streptophyta > Magnoliopsida > Solanales > Solanaceae > Solanum > Solanum lycopersicum. The sequence continues at coordinate 32,410,387 of NC_090801.1, read as the reverse complement.
AGATGGTTATGAGATGATAGGACTATTTGAGACTATGTTATGTTCTATATACCTATATGCAATAAAAGTAGAAGACTAAGTAATCTCCCTATATGAAGGTTCTATGTATACTCGATATATATCTATTACGTATATGTCGAGGTCTATGTAAATTTCAATGTTAAAGTAGTAAAAAGTTTTAAATTTTCACTAATTTTGACTTGTGAATGTAATCATCTAAGCTAAGAGGCTAGTCTTAGTCCTAAAAGAGGATGACGCCGCCGAGTACGTCTAGGGGGTTTTCTCGGATGTGACAGACTTTTTCTCATTTCACATATTCACTTGGTGCTAAGCTTGAACTACCTATTTAATATATTCAAGACTTTATTGATCATTAGTTAAAAAATTAGGCTTTAGTTACTTGATCCCTCATACATCATATAGCTCTAAAGTTTCTAAGATGATAATGGACTTTCATCATAGAGCCTATATTATGTGAGAATGTCCTTTCACATAATTCTATCATTGAAACGTTCATGTGTGTGTGCATTCATATGTGAGAAACACTTTCACATAGCACCTCTAAACAACACATGATCATACGTATCTAATCATATACATTACATGCATAGTAATATATAATTGTGCATATGAGAACTATTCAATTGACACCATGAATATATCCTACTCATAGTAATGCATGATAGTGTGTGTGTACATATTGGTCATCATGATCACACAACATCCTAGCTATTGAGGAAACCACACTCCAAAGGATCATAATACATATTCAATATCTGTCAAGTAATGAACAACTTCATATAAGAGTATTAGGGACTATAGACCACACACTCACATCACATCATAGGAAGAAAGAACATATTACATGTTAGAATAGAAGACTCCCTACATGCGTAAGATCACATATTCAGACAGGGTTCATATAAGTAGGGTTCATGCTACAAGAGTACTCATCACTACTATTCATGTAGACCATACCTAACCCTAATATGATCTTCACATATAATCATAACATCATCAACACACCTAGATCATGCAACTAGAATGGAAGACTACACACATAAATTCATAGTCATGATAATCATAATATCAATCCACTTTTACAACTATTGACTTCAAGGACATGATCACAACATGTAAAGATAGTCAAGAATTTAACACCGCCACCATAAGTGGATTATACCAAATAATGTCAATTCCAATAATAAATACTAGAAATTTAGGTCAACTTACCAATTCTCCAATCTATGATCACCATTGATAAATTCTCAAAAACTCATAATCAATTAAAATAGATAACTTTAGGATTAAGCAATATACTATAATATAATCATAATTAAATGATCATCTAATCAAGATCACAAGACCCACATTGGAGGCTAATTTGACATATTAAGGAGATCATGGAGTCTTCATGGAATTGGATTTTTAAATAAATATAAAAGCATTGATTAATCATAAATTTATCATTGGAATGACTTTGAAATCAGTTTGACAATGAACCCATGGCTAGATTGAAAGATAGCAATTTTGACCTTATAATCTTGTTGGAAAACTTTTGAAAGGACTCCTTAGATGAAAGATTTACTAAATATAAAGGCTTATCATACCTTAATACATATAATCTCACAAAAAATTTGATAAGAAAGTACTTGAATTCATCCCCTATCTTGATCTTGAGCTTGGTCTCCAATAGAGGTTCTAGAGATAGTTTATTTTGAGAGGGAATGGTTTGATTTGAAGAAAGAATTCTAATTTGGGTTTTACGCTTATAAAGTAACTTAAAATACCTAAAAACACCTCAAATAACCTTTCATGAATTAATTAGGATGCTAGGAAAATTTCTAAAAGTTCCCTTCACTTGGCTGAGACCTGCAGAAAATTGCATGACCCAAACAGCGGTTGCAAGCAATGACCCATCGAGTGACCAACAGACCGTCCTGCAGGTCTGTGGTTTTGGTCAAAGACTTCGAATTGGGGCATATTATCCCACAACTAAGTGTGGATCAATGCCTCCAATCGACGGGCGTTCATTGGATTACGAGGCATCATTTGAGCTCATAGATTGGATTTTGGCAGTTTCTTGCCAAGGTTTGGGTCCTCCTCAAGGTTTCTTAGGGTGGTCCTGGGGAGCCATGCTGGAGTTTTTTACCCTTAAAACAACCATATACATGTTAGGGTCTTATCCTATCATTGTGGACTACAAACAACACTCCAACACAAGACATACTTACAATGGCACACTAGCACACAAACGTCTATTTTCTGAATGTCTTGGTCGTCCTTTGACATTCGACTCCCAAACTCTTTAAAATTATTATGATAATTTGTGACACACTTAATTAACAAGTTAGTAACTCATAAATCTCATGTGAGTCACTATTTTACCCTAGTTCATTTTGAGATTGTTACATTAAGAGTCATGTCTAGAAGTTTAGAAGCAACTCAAAAAAATTTCATTAAAGTTTTCAAGAGTCATTAGCAATATTTTAAATTTGTTTTTAAGACTCAATTTTCAAGTCAAGTAAAGAGGAATGATTTGTGTTCATTTAAAAAAATGTTAAAAGGAAACTAAGTATTCTCTAGGAGTTCATAAATGTTTTCACATTTGAGCAAGAGGGAACATCGATTCCAAGAGAGCCTTTAAGCTAAGATTTGAGTAATTATCTAAAACCAAAGAAAGAAGTTGTTTTAAAAACATATGAGCTAAGAATATTTTTGTAGTACTATTGAGCACCGATATAGGGATGCAAGTTCGTATTAACTCAAGTCTCCATAAACCATGTAGTCATCATGGGTATTAAAGAATCATATTATTTTGATGATTACTTAAGTTAAGCTGGTGGATCCACTAAAATAAGTAGTTCCATGTGTTGACAAAGTAGAGGACAATTTTTGAAGCATGGTCAAGATGTTGTATCACAACTTAGGTCATAGTGGTGGTTGTTAGTTAGAGAATCTCACGTAGAAACTGTATTACTTCGTTATATAAGTAAAGTTGAGTTTGTTTTTGCTTTTTTTTTAATGAACTAAGTTGTTTTCCACTGTTTCACAAGTATATATGCAATATATATATATATATATATATATATATATATATATATATATATATATTGCATGTGTCTATCTGTTTTATATTGAGGTAAGTTATTCCCGTATTAAGAAGAGCAAAGGTATGTGTTCCCTTCTTATTCTTTTCAAGTTAAGTCTTGTTTAGAATTCCAACTCACATACTCATACATCCTATGTAGTGATGTTATTTGAACTACATTATCCTATGATGCACACACGAGGTACTAGGATCGGCATTCTAGTGCATCATTGATCCAGTAAGCAGTACACAATCTATTGGAAATCCTCCTAGCATTTCTGAGGATCCATATCATTGTATTCTAGTTAGTTCATTAGGATGTTGTGGATTTTTTCCCAACCTCAATCTTAGCTGTTTTAAGAGGTTTCATAGAGAATTAGATGATAGACTTTTTGAGTCTTTTCATTATCATTTATCATGTACTAAGACTTAAGTTGTCATTTTTGATAAGTTGAATGTTTTATCTTTAAAATGTTCTAAGTTATCCTTTAAATAGTTAAGCTAATGCATTAAAATCCTGATTTTACTTTTTTAAGTCTTCCGCTGAGTAAGTAAACTAGGGTTCTCCTAAGAATAAGAAATGGTCTTTGAGTGTCAGCCACGTCTGGGGTGTAGGCTCTGGGCGTGAAAAACATGGTATTAGAGCATAGATTTTAAGTGTCCTAGGGAGTCTATAAACCCATGCATGTAAAGTCCCGTTTATTTGTGTGAAGCGTGCCACGTCTATATTTAGGATGCTGCAACACTTAGGAAATTATATCACTTCTTGTACACTCTTTTAGTGTGTTAGAAATTGATCTCTATAAAGTTTCCTTGTAATTATGTTCAGGACTATTTCTAATAACCATGCCTCCACGAAAAGCAGTAAGAGTTTGTTCAACGAGAAGAAATAGTGAAGCTTAAGATCAAGGTGTACCTAATGCACCAAACATGCAACCTCAAGGAGAAGTCACCAATATTGAATTCCGTGAGACAATTCGGATGTTAAAACAAGTAGTGACTAATAAAGTCGGGAAACAATGAGGATCTCAACAGGAAGAGGCTGACACTTGAAGGATTTCTAAGTTTTTTTAAGGTGAACCCTCCAAATTTCACTGGCTCAAGCACTACTTAGGATCAAAAGAACTTCATTGGTGAACTTAAAATGGTGTTCAATGTGATGCATGTTGCTGAAACTGGGAGAGTTGAGATAGCGGCATACAAACTGAAAAATGTTGTTATGACTTGATTTCATTAGTGGAAAGAGGGAAGAGATGAGGATACACCACCTGCGAGTTGGGCTTGTTTTAAAGAATCTTTCTTGGGGTGTTTCTTTCCCTTAGAATCTGAAGAGGCTAAGGTAAGACAATTTCTTACAATTAAGCAGGATTCTCTAAGTGTGTAAACCTGTTCAGCATTATAATATATTTTTACTGGAATAAAATGAGTTGACTTAGTCAATCTATCAACCACTACTAAATCGAATCAACTTCCCCAAAGTCTTGGAAAGACCAAACACAAAATTCATGGCTATCCTCTCCCATTTGCTTTATGGAGTAAAACCTCTTGATGTCATCAACTATATTATCTTTATCACAATTACTACTTTTTTCCATCCTAAGTCCGGAAATCACGTGGAGCTCCGACTAAATTCGGATCGCGCTCTCAAGGCCCATGGAGCTCTGACTACTTATTTGTAGCTATGCACCATGAAATTGACAATAGGTAATACACTACGATCATCCTAAAATAGGGCATGTTAATTGAATTTATGTACAACTTTTACAACAATGTTTATCTCATTGTCAATGCACAAACTTCTAGAAGTGAAGTATTCACAGTCGTAGCAAATGTTACTCATATACACATGTAGACTATATGCCGTTGAAATAAATTAAATAAGCAATAAACCTATCAACCTGAATATTTTTATATGACAATCGTATTGACATTAATAGATTTATTGTTCAGACAATATCTATAATTGTCGCATCATTCACCACTTTAGGCTTGCATTTCCCCCTTCTGATTTATTGTAACTAATTGCACATCCATTATAGTATTATTTGTATTGTTTTGAATGTGTGAAGGGATACATGTGCAAAAGACATTTCCAGAACTAAAAGTAATAAAAGATATTTGACATTTCCTTCATTGACGATCTCAACATAGTAGCCATTTCAACAAATAAATCTGAAACTCATAAGAAACATACTATAATATAATGCATATTAATAAACAATTTTGTTTCCCCATTTATTAATAAGGTTGCTTTTATGTCCTTAACTAATTTTGTACTACCGTTTATTGTATTATCATAAGCGTTTTTTTATAACCAAATAAGAAAAATATTTTTTTCGTAATTAAGTATAGGTTGTAGCACTCTATAAAACACATAGATCTCCATTAGTCATCTCGGTTCCAACTGATAATTGAGGACATTTATTCATCTGAAGAAGGTGAATTGATATTTGTTCATAAAAATGGAGTTCATGTTGATAACATGTTAAGAAAATAAGGTCAAAAATAACAATATTAAAGATGAAACAAGATAAACAAAATACGTTAATGTATGTATCACCTCTCATGATCGTAATTATATTATTACTTAGAGGGTGGTTACAAAATTGTCTTAAACATGATATTAACTATTTATTTCATGGAGAAGGTTATGAACGTGTAGGATATTATGGATAATGTTGTGGAGGTGTGGGAGTTACTCTACAATTAGTGCCCAGACGTGGAACTCTAAAAGTTCAATTCTCTTGTTAAATGTTAACACAAAATGTTGGCTGAGCATATTCCACTATATTTGAATAAAATCTACTTATTTGTTGAGTCCAGCCAGCCAGAGAAGAAACCTACAAAACTTGACTCTCTTGTTTGTGAACTTTCTTGCTCTCTTCTTTGAAGCACTCTTAGGAACTCATCTGAACTTAAAGTCCCATCACAATCTAAATCAAACATGAAAAATATCAAATCCACCACGTTATCGCTAAGTGATATGTTGCAAACCTGGTAAGAGACATCATTAGAAAATTCATAGTGAAGAAGGAAAGAGAAGAGGTTGTATAGACTTAATAAACATACTTGATTAGCAGCTAATTTCAACTCTTGTTTTGACAAAACTCCACTTTTCGCATAGCTTAAGATGGACTGTGAAAATGATGGTAGTTCTTTGCGTAGCTCAGCTAGGTTCATGAATTCCTTGAATGTAATGCATACATCTCTAAGCTGTTTTTCATCATCCAGATCTTCTACTCGGTCAAGAAACTTGTCGATGTGACTTATATCAGCAGATGCAACCATTGATAAAGCAAAATCTTTAGCAGAAATGCTTCCTTGTGACTTATAGTCATAATGGGCAAATTCTAATCGCGATATCTGAAATCCATAAAGGGAATTTGAATCAAATCTATCTTTTTTAGAAGTAACTATATTGTATTTGTTGGAGATCGAAAATCATACTTCATTATGTAAATCTCTTAAGAATTGAACAAATTTTTCTTGCTCAAGTCTCCCTTTGCCATCTTTACCAAAAAAGTACTCCAATAGACCTCCTTCATCTACTGAACCTGTGACTTTCAATCCAAATCGCATTCCATTTCTATGTCGAGCACCTTGTCTATTAGAAGTTCGCATCAGTTCCATCATTCTCTTAAATTCTTCCTTGTCAACTCCCCTGTTAATAAAACTAATCAGAACACCTGCAAGACGCGTGAAGCATGTTTTTTTCTAAAAAAATCTCGCAACATACCCGTCATTGTCAATGTCAAACATTTGAAATGCTTGCGAAAAGCTAGGTTCCGGGATGCTCAATAGTGTGACGAAAAATATGTACCTGATCCAAATGGAGTTTGAGTACTTATTGATACGGAAGAGCATGATACAGTAACTAGGAAAATTTCAAGAAAACTCACTCTGGAAATGATATAAGTCCATCATTATCTGTATCAAAGAGCATGAAAAATTGTGAAGGAGCACAATGTAGCTCGCTTGAAGCGGATTCTCCTTTGAGATTACCTCCTCTAATACCAGTTGTTTGAGATGGTGGAAAAACTGGAACAACTGCTCGCATTAAGTCCCCTGGAGTCATATACACTTCCCCACCTGGTTTTCGGTAAGATGCAAAGTACTCAAACACCTACAATCAACAATTTAAAGTCATTTAATAACGCATCATAATACATGTATAATTTATATATCTTGCTTCATGGATAAGTTTGGAATCAGATTCCTTTCTGATGCAAAACTGACAATGTGGCTAATAATATTCCTTACCTTTTCAGGAGGACTTTGCAATCTCAGCCGTTTCTCATACTTGAAGAAAACTTTTTTCCGGTATGAATCTGAAAATCGAAAAAAAAAAATTAAGACTGTAAATGTGAAGAAATGAAATATTTTAGGAAAATGAAAAAAAATATATAGATATTACCTCCAAATAAAAAGGTGGACTTCTTGCCGATGTCTTGTCCAGAATCGGCATAAGAAATATGATGAGAAGAAGATGAAATGTAATAGAGAGCTATGGTTGATGCAGCAATAACGAAGCCAGAACCGAAAACTGTCGGATTTTCATCAGAGGCATTTGATTTGGTGAAGATGGAACGGAGAAATAGTGGATTTTGAGCAGCAGTAACGACTCGAATTGCCGGCTTAGATGTTCTGAAAAATGCTGAAGAATGCATAGTAGTAATGTAATTACAAGGAAGAAAGTTTTCAGAGAGTAGGTAAGAAAAAAGGGTGATCCTTGGAAAGGGGGAAATGAGAATAGTATGGGAATTGACCAAGAAAGAGAGTTATGTTTTTGGTTCTGCTTTTATCGTAACGGTTTCCAAGGTAGTTGCTCATCGGTTTTGTGCACATCAAATTAAACACAATCTCCAATTTTAACCATATGCATTTTTTTATTTGATTTTTTTTTTTTGAATAATTCATCTTTGAGTTATAAAACAACAATTAAGTACCAATACCCAATATGTATTCAACGGATAGTTGAGAAGAAAATTACAATGTCACTTTATTTTTAAAAATATATTTTTTAATTTAATTATTATATTTCCACATTGAAAGATTAATAATTTTTCAGTTACTCTTTTTGTTTTTGTTTATTAAAATACTAGTATATGTATCGCGTGAATCATATTAAAGTATTATTTATAGTCATTTTAGATTGTAATGTCTTTGTTTAAGCAGATTAAATCATAGTACTTTTTAAAAAATTAACTAATAAATTGTTCCTCCCAATAGAATGATGTTCCTTGTCCAAAACCTTACTTAAAAAAACTATAAGAAAAGAAACTTTCTACTGAAGGAAAAAAGAGTACACATATCTATTAATACACATCTAGGTTGCCTCATTAAAACCGTTACAAAGAAAATTAGTGAGACAAAACCTCGTAAGGGAAAAAGAGTACAACGCATATTAACTCCTCTTAATGAGAATATCAATTCAAAAACCTGAATCTTCGCATTTCAAGCTTATGAACCATCTTCTTGAAAGTTGCAGTTGGTAGAGATTTGGTGAATAGGTCACCCACCTTGTCACTTGAACCAATCTTTTGCACATTTATATCATTATTCTTTTGGAGTTCATGTGTATAAAAAAGCTATGTGAAATGTTTTATATTCTAGCTACTTTTATGAATCCTTCCTTAAGTTATGTTATGCATGCTGCATTATCTTCATATAAAATGGTGGGTACTTTATCACTCTCCAGAGCATATTTTTCTCGAAAGAGATGTATTATAGACCTTAACCCCACATATTCTCTTCTTGCTTCATGAATAGCTATTATCTCAGCATGATTTGATAAAGTGGCTACGATAGATTATTTTGTAGATCTCCAAGATATGGCAGTCCTCCCACATATAAACACATAGCCTCTTTGGTATCGAGCTTTGTGTGGATCGGATAAATATGCATCAACAAAATTATGGCAACATTTGTTAGAATAAAATAAGCTCATATAAGTTGTCCCTTTAAGATATCACAAAATATGTTTGATCTCATTATAATGTCTCCTAGAAGGAGTAGAATCATACCTTGCTAATAAATTTATAACAAAAGTCATATCAAACCTTATAGTATTAGCAAGATACATTAGTGCACCAATTGCACTATGATATGGTACTTCAGAATCAAGGATTTCCTTATTCTTTTCTTGAGGTCAGAATCGATCCTTATTCACATTAAATGAACGAACAACCAGCGGAGTACTAAATGGATGCGCTCAATCAATAAAAAATATTTTCAACACTTTTTCTGTTTAGGTAGATTTGAACAAAAATATCATTTGTCAAATGCTCAATTAGTAAATCAAGACATAATTTTGTCCTTCCAAGATTTTTCATCTCAAAATCGTTCTTTAAATAATTAATTGTCTTTTCAAGCTCTATTGGAGTTCCAATAAGATTTCTGTTATCAACATAAATAGCAAGTACAACAAATTTCGATGTTATTTTCTTCATAAACACACATGGACAAATTGTATCATTTGTATAAACTTTCTGAACTGAATACTCACTAGGACCGTTATACCACATGCGTCCATATTACTTCAAATCATATAATGATATTTGCAATATAATTGAATACATTTCCCGAGATTTTGAATTACATGATTTAGGCATCAGAAATTCTTCAGGAACTTTCATGTATATCTCATTATCAAGCGATTCATAAAGGTAGGTTGTAACCACATTCATCAAATGCATTTTAAGTTTCTCGTGGACTATAAAATTAATGAGATAATGCAATGTTATTGCATCCCTAACGGGTGAGAATGTCTCTTGATAATCGACACTAAGCCTTTGTGAGAATCCTTGTGCCACAAAGCATGTTTTATATCATTGTATTTCATTTTTCTCGGTTCCTTTTCACACAAAATTCATTTACAACCAACATATTTAATACCATTAGGTGTTGGAACTATAGGTCCAAAAACTTTACTCTTGGCAAGTGAATTCAACTCCAATTGAATTACTTCTTGTCATTTTAGCCAATCATTTCTCTGTCGACATTCTAATAATAGAGTGAGGTTCAAGATCCTCATTATCTTGCATGATTTTTATGGCAACACTATATGCAAAGACATAATCAACCACTATTTCTGATCGAGTTAGATTAGTTTCAACATATCTTAAATTTACAAATAGTTCACTATTTCCTTGAGTTTAAAGTTCATTGATTCCTTCTGGATATCAGAATTATTAAAATGTTGAACTTCCATATGAGATTCTTTCATAGTGTTATCTTGGTATTTAATCTTTCTTTTTCTAGGATTTTGATCCTTAGAAACCAATGGTCTACCACATTTTAACCGTACTTTTGACTCTTTAGTTATCACACTAGTGGATGATCCTATAGGGACATCAATTCGAATTGGGACATTATCTGTAGAAATTTATGATTTAGTAATCCTTTTCAAATCTATAAATGTGTCTGGCATTTGATTTCCAATTTTTTGCAGTGAATAATCTTTTGTAATTCTTGCTCACAAATATAAGAATATGGATCTAAATGACACAATGAAAAAAAATTTCAAAAATCTCTTGTTTTGTTTAACTATTCCCCCCCCCCCCCCCCCCCCAGTTTTAGAAAATCCTCTTGTCAAACTGATAATTAGCAAATTCGAGTAGTAAATATATCTCCAGTCAATGGTTCAAGATATTGAATAATGGAGGGTGATTCAAACCTAACATATATTTCTAACATTCTTTATGGGACAATCTTAGTGAAGTTTGGTGGTGCCACATGTACATCACATCCAAAAATTCTTAGATGGGATATATTAGGCTCTTGATCCATAACCAAATGCAATAGAGAAAACTTATGATAATTTTTCGGTCTAAGATGAATAAGTGTTGTAGCATGCCATATTGCATGTCCCCACACATTGTAGGCAACCTTGTTTTCATAATCAATGATCTTTCTATTAAATGAATATGCTAAACTAATGGCTCGGCGAGGCCATTTTGAGTATGAACATGAGCAACGGGTTGTTCAAATCTTATCTCAATTAATAGGCAATAATCATTAAATGATTTGGATGAGAACGTTGCAACATTATCAAGACGAATAGACTTAATCTAATTATCAGAATAGTATGCCCTTAATCTTATTATTTGTGTCAATAATTTTGCAAATGTCAAGTTATGAGATGAAAATAAGCACAAATGAGACTATCTAGAAGAAGAATCTATTAGAACTATAAAGTATCTAAATGATCCATTAGGTGAATGAATAGATCCACAAATATCCTCATGTATACGTTACAAGAACGCAGTGGATTCAATCTCAACTTTTGTTGGTGATGGTCTCAATATTAACTTGCCTTGATATCAAGAATTACAAGAAAATTCATAATTTAAAATAATATTTAGGTCCTTTAATGGATGTCCATTTGGATTTTTTATAATTCGTCTCATCACTATAGAACCAAAATGTCCCAGACAATTATGTCAAAGTACAAAAGTATTGGAATCGGTAAACTTCTTACTTACTATAAAATGTGTCTCAATTGCGCTAATTTTTTTCGATACAAGCCAGAAGATAACGTAAGGAACTTTTCTATAACACATGTCCTCTCAAAGACATTATTGGTGATACCAATATATTCAAGATTTTATGCATCCATGGATTGAATATGAAAACCATTGTAACAGATATCTTTAAAACTCAACAAGTTTCTCTCAGATTTGGGAGAAAAGTGAAATTATATGATGAGTTTAGTTCCCTTAGGCAAAATTAAAATGACTCTTCCAAAACCTTCATTATATTAGTACTACCAAAAATTGTAATAACGTTTATTCTATCCATACTTAAATGAGATAAATATTTCCCATTTTAATGTCTTATATGTTGTACCAGAATCAATCAAACACATATATTCATATTTAGAATATGTTTAGAATCATCCATACCTTCACATTAAATGACATACACATAATAAACATATATTAAATATTATTTTTGTCAAAAGGCTATAATATATTTAATAACGATCAATATAATAAACTAATAACTAAATATTAGTTCAACCTTAATTTATTGCTTTCTCTAAGTCAATAACGAGTCGTCGGAAAAAAATAAAATAAAAATTATTTTTTAATCCTAGTTAATCACAAGCTGCATGTTTTTAGCATTAGATCAAGATAAAGACCTAATATAACACTATCACATCAGAATCATATAAATTAAGATGGAACATATTAATGAACTAAAAGAATATAACTAAAATAATTTGAAACACCAATACTTATGTAAACAACTCCCATTGCATGAAATTTATTTAAAATGCACGAGTATCCCCGAGTACCCCCCCCCCCCCACACACACCCATAGCCGAAATCTCAGAGACACACTTATACTATACTAAGGTACTATTACCCCTTGAACTTATTTTATGAATAATTTTCTACCCCTTTTTGGCCTATATGTCACTATATTATGGGCCAAGCATGTCTTGATATTTTTTTTCAAACTAATATCACATAGGCCGAAAGGGGTAGAAAATTATTTATAAAAAAAGCTCAAGGGTAATAGGACCTTAATTTAAGACCCCCAAAATGAGTTAGGGTGTCTAGAGACTCACTTGTACCTATAAGATTGTTAACATGTTGATTTACGTATTTTAAAGTATTCATGGGCTATTTGAAATCATTTGAAAGTCAAATGTTAAGGGACGACCAAGACGTTCGACGACTGTCACCAAAGGGGCCTTATGTGTTTTCATGTACTTACATGTGTTTCATTGGATTATGAAGTCCTTATGTGATTAAAAATAATGTTCATAGGAATCATGTTGAGTTTCATGAATTTAAGAGGCCAAACGTCCAAGAACGTTCAAGACGTTCAAAAGTTAGACCTTGAGACTTGCATGTGTGTGTCTTGAGTGTGCCTAGCATGTTTGAAGGTGTTGTGTAATTGTTTTGCGTGAAACTGATGTGGAGTTTCCTTGACATTAAGTTGTATATTTACGTTGAAAACATCCAGGTACGACTCCCCAAGGGCCCCGCAAGAAGCCCTCAAGGAGGACTCAAAGGCTATCGAGACACTGCCAATTGACGGAGCCAAAGGATACATCATTCCACAAACGCCCCGTTGATGGTGAGGCATCGATGGAAACTTAGCCTGGTGAAGTCTTAAGGCTATTGTCAAGCCTCAGACCCAAACAACGGTCTGCTGTACAATCCGTCGATAAACCTACTAGGTCTCGTTTGTGCCCATCGATGGTGACTGCAACTGCAACCTGCACACAATTTCATTAAAGGGGTGAATGGAAAATTCACCCCACCTTCTAACCTAACCCTAGTTTGTTTATTTGGTTATTTTTAGGTGTATTTAAGTGATTAAAACGTGACAACCCCATTCCTAATTCAATTGACAAAAAAATTAGACTTCCCTCCCAAACCAAACTCTCTCTAGAACCTCCATTGAAGGTGAAGCTCAAGAACAACTTAGAGCTTGGATTTCCATGGTTTCTTAACTATGTTTTATAGGTATTCTTCTACATTAAGGAATGGTTATCCTTCATCTCTAGTTAATCTTCCATCTAGAGAGTTCCCTTCAATGTTTTTCAATGGAAGTTCATGATCAAATCTCTTCTTCTTCAATCTAGCCATGAGTTCTTTCTCAAAACGTTTTTAAAGGCTTAATTATGATGAATTGATGATAATTTATTGATTTTAACGTGGATTTAAATCCAATTGCATTATGAATCTGCTCCCTTCCAACTCTTGTTTTAACTTCTGTATTGGCTAGTATGATCTTGATGTTAGGAGGATCGTAATCTGATTCAAGTATGCTAAATTGATTGTTATCTACTGCCTATCATGTATATGGATTATGAATTATATGTAATGGATCCAATGTGGATCAAGTCTTATCATGTATATGGATTATGAATTATATGTAATGGATCCAATCTGGATCAAGGCTTGAAGATTTGGTTGTATTGATTTATATTCTCCTATCTTCTATAAATTGCTAATGTAGTTCAATGTATCTTGACTCTATTGGAATTGACTTATGATGTCGTATAGGGTTAAATTGTACTTGAGATTCTTCAGATAATGTGTTATGATGATGAATTATCTGTTGTTTTCCTAATGTGGATAGATACTTGAAGAACTTGATCCCTACTTCCTATATTTTGTTAATATATGGCATTCACTATAACATTGACTCTATTATGCATGAATGTGGGATTCGTTTGTGTAGGGATAATTGTAACTTCTGCCTTAATTATATGTTATTGATAAGTTGTGGGTATGAATCCTTAATGATCAAAACAAAGGAGTGTTGGTAAGGATTGATTTACATTCCCTAGATGGTACAATTGACTTATTATGAATGTTGATTATGATGATCAAAGCAAGGAATACTAGTAAGTGATCTATGTCTCTCTACTCTCTAATGTGTTGTTTATATAGTGTACCTGTTAGTAGCATGATCTTGTAGTGTCTTACGCATGGTTTGTTTTATGATTAAAGTGCATTTAGCTACTGCTTTATATTTGAATTGTTCATGAAAAAGGCGTATTGATTAATGATGATCAAAGGTTGATGAATTTGTTAGAATGGGTTTTCCTCTCTACGTTTCTATAGAATTGTTAGTTGATATTATATGTCATTGTGTGGTATGATCCACTTAGTGTGGCGGTATTTACTTAATTGTCAATATATATGTGATGCGATCATTTCCTTGAAGGCAATTATACTATGAACTATGTGAAGCTTATGGCTAGTTTCCATGCTAGTTGTGATCTAGGTTGCATTGATAATGTTGCAAGTATATGTATTACCATGTTTGGGTTTGATTAGGTACTTCCTTAAATGAGTATAAATGGTTAATGACCCCTTACCTATGTACCTCTATATGAAAGTGTGAATATCTAAGGTTAGGAGTCTTAAAGTGTAATATGAAGTTAGCTTGTCTCATATTCTATTGTGTGATGTATGGTCTATGTTTGAATGTGCATTGTGGTCTTAAGAGGGTGGCTGACTCAATGTGTTGTTGATAGTCATTATGTGATCATGTTGACCAATGTACACACACTCACACTTCATGAATGCTTACAAGTATTATAGGTTCATGGTGTCTAATGAAAGATATTCTCATGTGCACTTGTGTCTAATACAATGCATGTAAAGTCTATGTCTATGAAGCATGTTATGTATTCCCTTAACTAGGAAAACTTGATAGGTGTACTGGTAGGGAAAGGGTATGGGACCATGTCTATGCATTGCATATGTGCTCCTTGATAGGATAGTTCCTAGGTTTGGCTTTCTATGTCCATGAGTATGAATGCATGGTTATGTTATGAATGTGCATAATGTCTTAATATTCACATCCAAGGAGCACCCCTTAGAAGTAACATGGAGTACTTGACCTCTCGGGGGTCTTATACAAGCCCATAGTTATCATTCATCGCATTGTCATAGGTAAATTTAGCGAAAAATTTCAAACTTTTCATAGCACTTCATATACTAGAAACTTTACCTCATATATACATAAAATATCACAAGTACATATTTAGACCATAAGTCTCTTTTTCATCCTAGACACAACATCATAAGAGTACTTCAGGGACACGATCGTTACAACATTATACATAACTTTACAGTAAAGACATGACTTGGAAATCCTTGGACTTAAGGACTCCTTTCCTTGAGCTTGAGGATCACATATCAAGCCCTTCACCTTAGAGACCTTCTTAAGCATCCATAATCTACACTTTGTATAAAAAGTAGAGAAGAATGGAGTTAATACAAGAATGCACTAAGTATTGCAACCATGCAAAAACATGCCTAAGATGGGACATTTTCTTAAAATCATACTTCATGCCTTTTTGAGTAAATCTTGATAAAACCTTTATACGATAACATTTATATCATTCACATACTTCATATAAACATATTCAAAAGTCAAACATCAGATAAAATCACATATCAAATTTAAGCCACCTTTAGGATGACTTTACAGTGAGCTATTCTTCTTTATAATGAAGTTCTTCGTTTAATTCCTTAACCTCCCAAGTGATCGCTCTCGTGATACTTGGTGAAACGCATCACCTTAACGTCACAAGGAAAACCATTACCATTTATATAGTCTAACACATACCATCATAAGAGTATAACACATGATAGATATTTTTAAGCCAAAGCCTTAGGAAATCTTATAGTAAACTCTATCCACTTTGCACATATATAACTTGCACTTCACATCACTACATTATAAGACCTAACACACAATACTACTCTAAGTCTATTGGTGCAATTTATATGTGAAGCCCCATAACCTCACATACACTTAGTAAACCTATCATAAGACCACAAACCTTAACACTCTATTTTATGCATCAACAAGTAAGTGAAGGTAACTTCATTCATGTCAACAAGACCCTCGTCATATAGTCATTAAGAATAACATGGTGCATATAAGGACAAAACAACATAACATAGCTCCATTAGGACTCTTACCATGCACTTCATCATAACCAATAGACAAATACAAAAATTCATGCATAAGAAACATATATATAGACACATGCATTAGAACACCTTCCTAGAACTTCCTTAAAGAGTAACTTGTGCAATATATAGGTGAATAACCATACCCCTACCTACACTAAGCAACTACCCTTAGGTTATCCTAGTTAGGGTCCTTACTTTACTTCTATTGTCCATTTTACTTTGGGGAAAGCCAACATGGAATTCGGTGTCATCCCCTCACAACAAGAGGTTGCCTTACTTGCCAAGGTAAGACATGAGTATCATGCTAGCATATTAGGTTATATCACTTGCTAAATCCTATGGGAGCAACATAGTTATGGAAACTTGGAGGCATATGTGTGAAAACCCTCATTCACTTTTGGAAACCCCCTTTATGCCTATCGAGGCATTGTAGTTATCCACCTTATGAGGATTATGGTGACCTACCTTCCTACGATGGGAAGGGACACCCCTCACTTCAAGTTCACTCGGCACTAAGCTAAGTTCCCTTTATTTAAAAAGTCTTCATGAACATTACTTTATAAAACATAGTCTATAGAATATTCACTCCCCATATGCTAGCTCATACGTTATAGATGAGAAGTCCTTTCATCAACCTATATTATGTGAGAAAACCTTTCACATGGACATAGCATATGTAAGAATCTATAGTTTATGATACTCTTGAGCACACCTTTCAAGAGCCCCTCTATTGACTAGATCATCATACATGTGTGTGTGTCCATACTTGTGAGCGAACCTTTCACATAAGACCTTTAGACCACACATATTCATACTCCACTTCATTCATGCATAAGTGTACAAGTGTAACTATATTAACCATGCTTTCATATAAACACATTTAGACACTAGGTATAATCATACTTCATCATACTACATACTTCACATTATAGCATGTAAGACATTTCATACCATACTCATGCGTTCATATCTATGTACATAAGAGACCAAACCTAGGAACTATTCTTTCAAGGTACAAATGTGCAATGCATAGACAAGGTCCCATAACTTTTCCCATACTAGTACACCTATCAAGTCATTCTAGTTAAGGAAATACATAACATACTTCACATACATTTATCTTTCATGCACAGTAGTAGACATTTAGTGAATATGAGATCCACCTTTCATAAGACACTAGAACCCTTTAATACAATGTAAGCATTCATGATGTGTGAGTGTGTGTACATTGGTCAACGTGATCACGTAATTTCTATCAATAACACCTTGAGGCATCCACCCTCTTAAGACCACAGAACACAATTTAGCATAGGAGGCAACACAATCTTCAAATTACATTCAAGACTCCTAGCGCTAGCTATTCACACATTCACATAGGGGTACATGGGTAGGGGTCATCAATCCTTAACACTTCATTAATGGAAGCACCTACACATGATCTAAACATAACCCATTACATGCTCATGACATTAGCAACACAACCTAGATCATAGTTAGAATAGGAAAGTAGGCATAGGCTTCACATAGGGTGATTCATCACCAACACACATTCACAGAATAGTTGCCTTCACGGCCATGATCATAACAATATATATTGGAAATAAAGTAAACACCGCCACCGTGTGTGAAACATACCACACAATGCGATACAAGTCTTCAACGACAATACTGTAGAGAAGTAGAGAAGTAGAGCAATTCTTCATAATCCTTTAGCCTTTGATCATTATTGACCATTACTACTCTTTCATCAACAATTCAAGTATAAGGCAGTAGATAAATATGCTTTAATCATAAAATAAACCATGCATAAGCCACTACAAGACCATGCTATAACTAGTACAATACATCACCAACATACTAGAAAGTACAAGGGCATAGATCTTTAACCAAATTCAATTGCATTGAGCATCAACCGTATTTCATCATTAGTGTCAACCTAGGACAGCAGCTAAGGACATTATCACCAATTCTAAATCATAAATTAATCATAAAAAGATTGAGATCATATTAAGTCCACTACATCATCAATTTATAGAATGCGAAGGGAAGTTAATCTCTTACCAATTCTCACTCACTTTGATTATAAAATAGTCATACTCACAATTAATCAATAATAAAAATAGACGGAAGTAGTTAAAGATACCATGGATTAAACGAAATCTTACTACAATTGCCAAGAAATCGAGATTACAGTGAGCATCATAGAATTACAATAGAGAGGAATTAGAGATCAAGTCTTCAAGCATAAATCTACATTGGATACGAACACATAATTCATCATTATAATATATTATAGGCAGTATCTAAATTAAAATTAACCCTATCCCAACTCATGAACCAATTACCATGGAGTCGAGATACATAAAACTACATTAGCACTTTATAGAAGATAGGAGAACATGCATCAATACTATCTAATATTCAAGCCTTGACCCACATTTGATCCATAAAATATAATTCATAATCCATATACATGATAGACAATGGTTATCTATCAATTTAACATAATCAAATTCCTATTCATGCATTATAATGTCAAGGTTACAGCGATCACATAGAGACATTGGCTAGTCATGATCAAATCTTTATACATTGATCCAATTGGATTATTAATCACCAATTCACCATGAATATACACAGTAAATAGTATATATAAGCAATTCAACATAATAGAATCACAATTCAATTAATAACAAACCATGACCACAATGCCCATGCAAGGCTAAATCGATTTTGGGAAGGGACATGGGTTCATAAAGTAATTGGAATGAAATTTAATATAAAACCAACACATTAAAATCAACTAATCATGATTAAGACTTTGAAAAAATGTTTTGATAAATAAATCATGGCAACGTCGAAGAAAAAGAGGTTTGATCATATTTTCTCTTTGAAAACTTTAAAATTGACTCTCCAAGTGAAAGGTTACTTAGAGATGAAAGATCACCATACCTTAATATAGAAGAAAAACTCTAAAACTTGATGAATAAACCATAGGAATCCAAGCTCCAAGCTTTTCTTGAGCTTCACCATCAATGGAGGTTCACGAGATAATATTTTTGGAGGGAAAAGTCTAATTTTGGTGAATTTGTATTGGGAGTGGGGTTGATCACTTTTTTAATCCCTTAAATACACCCAAAAATAACTAAACAAACATAGTAGGGTTAGTTTAGTACGTGGGGTGAATTTTCCATTCACCCCTTTAATGAAACAGTGCGCAATCATGCAGTTGCAGGCCACCATTGACGGCCTCTAGGTCCATCGACAAGCAGTCTGTGGCTTCAGTCGATGGGGTCTTAGGCTGTTCATTGGCTTAGCCTTATCGAGGATAAGTGACCATCGACTACACACTTTATTTGTCAACAAACGGGGCATCGTTTGGTACAGTCGATTGACACTGCCAAGGTAGTGTCTTGACAGCCTTTGGGTCCTTCTTGTAGGCCCTTTTGCGGGGCCCTTGGGAATTCGTACCCAGGTGTTTCTAACGTGAATATATATCTTAACATGTTTTATACCTTCCATGAAAGTTTCACCCAAAATGAACACGAAAAAAACCTCTAAACATGCATGGCACACTCAAGACACAAATGAACGTCTCAAGGGCTAACTTTCAAACGTGTTAGACGTTCTTGGACATTTCACGACCTCCAAACTTCATAAAACTCCATACACTGCGTATACAAATCATTTTAACTCATTTTAATACTTCATAAGCTCATGACACACACATAAGCATATGAAAACACATAAGGCCCCTTAAGTGACTTGTCGTCGAACGTCTTGGTCGTCCCTTGACATTTGACTTCCAAATAACTTCAAATCACCCAAGCATACTTTAAAGCACTGTATTAACATGTTAAAAAGATTATAGGAACAAGTGAGTCTCTAAAAATCCTAACTCATTTTGGGGGTCTTATAGTTTATCTAAAAGGATTTCTCATAAATAAATTTATGCATTGATGTATGAATATGTGTGACATTAATGTGTTATGTGAAAGGTATGTGATGTTTTTAATTTTTTTGTTCTGTAGACTTGTTGCCGATGGTTCAGGTCTTAGCGGATCTTACAGAGGTACTTTTATATCAGCAAGTATCCTGGATGGGGCAGGTATGTGATGAATTTCAATTTTTAAATATGTATTATAAAATTTATAATATGATATATTCAACATCAACTATGTATCATTAAAACCTATACTGATTGTTATATGTGTTAAGATTGCATACTGTCATTAGCTTATAGAATTGTAGACACGGAAAATGATTGTTCATAGACATGGTTCTTCCAACAATATAAAAATGTATTTGGTGAGAGAGAGAAGAAATATGTTGTATCTTCTAGAAATGAAAGCATATTAAAGAGGTGTAAGTATTGTTTATCAAAATATTCCTCATTTTGCATCCATATGACACCTTTGAAAAAATATTTGTTTAAACTACAACAGAAGAAAAACTAACACTGAGTATTCCATGGCCAAGGCTTATCGAAAAGAGAATTTTGAAGAATTAATGGCTAAATTGGAAAAATTAGATGACAGAGTTAAAAAGTATCTGTGGGTATTAAAGGTGGTCTAACACCATTGAACATGGGGAGAATGATGATTTCTAAATTGCAGAATGTATCAATGATTGAGTTTTTGGAAGAAGGTAGAATTTTGTTTGGTTCTTGAAATGGCAAAAATTAAGAAATAGCATCTTACACAAAGAAAACATTAGGGAGGAGGTTTAAAGAGATGTTGCTTATCAACGCATCAAAATATGCGAAATAAAGATAAACGTATATAAACTATTATATAACTACCCTTATTTACTATTATAACGATGTGTATAACAGTTGAAAAATTTATTTTTTTCACGATTGCAGGTTGTTGCATCTTCTGAAGTTATCTTTTCAGAAGGTGGGATAAGATACAACGTTTGTCTTGAGAAAAAATCTTGAACATGTGGTAGGTTTCAACATGACGAGACAGCTTGTGCGCATGCGATGACTATTTTCAAGAAAAAAATATTATAGATGTGCACCCCTACTGCTCTGATTACTACAAACTGAAGCATTAACACACACATATGCAGTTCCAATGGAACCAATGCCAGATAGAATTGATTAAACCATTTTGGAATGTGTTTTGAAATATGTTATCTTTGCCTCCAAGATACAAAAAAATGTAAGGTAGACTAAGAAAAAAAGTAAGAAAAATTTAGATGAAAAGCAAATCACAAACACAAATTGTTGTGGACGTTGTGGAAAAGAATGACACAATCAAAGAACATGTACTTTCAACTCGAAATATTCTTGATGATTAATTTTGGAGATTGCTTTGATTTTTAATGTATAATAATAGTTCTCAAATTTGACCTTTTATAAAGTACTTTTTTCATACTACTTCCTGATGCAATAAATGAAAAAAGTTTATACTTTTAATTCTAACTTCTTCTTTTTTTTTGAATTTTAATTTCTGATAAATTAAGTTTGTTATACATATTGTGTATTTGATAATTAATTTTCTTACCTTTCGTATTCAGCAGTTATGATATGTGTCAAAGTTATACGATATAACATGTTAAAATATTATAAATATTAAAAGTATCAAGTTGAATCATTTGTATCAAATACAAATAATATAGTATCAAATGTTATTTAAAATAAAGTTGAGATGTTTGAAGCAATTATGTATCAAGTACATAATAGTTTTTATGAAAATTTTGTATCAGCTTTAAGTAATTTGTATATCAATTCTAAGATATCTGATAAGTAAAATTGATAGCAATTTTGTGTATTTGATACTTAATATTTTTGTGATTTTAGTGTGAGATAGTAAAATAGAATCAATTGTTGTGATGTGTACAAAAGTCATAATATACAACATGCAAAACTATTCTAAATATTCAAAGTATCAAGTTTGCCTATCTGTATCAAGTGAAAAGACTATAGTATCATGTAACATATACATTATATTTTTTTTTTGTATATTTTGTATCTGACTTTTCTGAGTTTAGTCAATCTTATAATACACAATTTGTACCATGTGTTGTGACTAATACAATTTTGTTATTTATGGAAGCATTAGTGTATCATGTTTTGATCTATCTTACAAGATATTATGAGTTGTACATTTTAAATTTTTTATTTTTTAAACAAAAGATGGCCTGTCATTGATGAGATAAGGATACACACTTAGAAGTTTGGCATACCAAACTTGTACCTTTGGTGGTTAAGGATCAGTTGGCAAAAATAAAACTATACAAAGGCCAGTGGAAGTCACTAGCTACGGATCTAAGGAGGTTCAGAAATAAGGTTTCCATCCTTTGTTATTTTTTATCTGAAGGTGGACAAATTCATTCTATACAAATTTACAAGGCCCTTAACAAGACTAGGAAGATTAGTTCAATAGTTGAAGACATGGTAAATATCAGTTGAGAGGTTAATTGAAGCAAGTTTGTCCGGAGGTTGATTTATCTCTCTAAGGCAGTGAATAATGGTGAAACCATGCTCTTCAACTATTTTTTGAATCTTGTTAACTGGTATGTACATTCTCCAATGGATACTCCAATTTCCAGTGATAGCTTTAGCAAGTAGAATGGAGTATGTTTCTCCAATGATCATATTTACTCCTCTTTATATGCATAGTTGCATTCCATGTAGCATGGACATGGCTTAAGCCCAACTGCTGGTTCCTTCTCCAAGCTTTATAGTGAAGGCTATGATTACTAGTCCCACTGCGTTCCTCAGAATTCCACCTCCACTAAAGCTGCCATTAACACATGATCCATCAGTATTAAGTTTAGCATGCATAGTTGGTGGTCTAATCCAATTTACTCTTATGGCATTTTCATGATTAATAGAGACGTCAAAGTTTTGGTTAATGTTATCCCAAGAGTTCTCAACTTTAATCCTGCGAAAATTTGACTGTAAAGTAAAAAATAAAATGTTAGTTATGTTTCTTTTTTATCTATACACAGAGGGCTTAATTGTTTCATATTTATGATTGCATCTGCTCCTCCATAACTTCCAACAGATAAACATGGGACACTCTTGTGATGTATGCTGCCACCAAATTTAGGACTTTCTTAGTCCACCATTTTGTAGCAGGTTCTTCAAATTAATGTTGGTGTACTCTATCCCAATGGGCATTGCATGTAGCCTCCAAATCTTCTTTGCGTGTTCACCTGCATAGAAAATATGTTCTGCACTTTCCAAAGCGGTAGGAATATTATTGTTAGTGCGAGATAATGGGATACTAAGCCTTGCAATCTTGGCATCTGCGGGATGTCTGTCAATAATGGTTCTCCAAGTTAAGAAGGACATTTTGAATGGGATGTTCTTATGCCACATTTTTCTAAAAGTTGTGGTTCCAATACCCTTGTGCCTACAAATATTTCAGGCCGATGTCACAGTGAAATTGCCCGCACTAGCAAGGGACCAGACAGGTTTATCTTGTTCTTCATTGTTCAGATTCAGCCCTAATCTTGTAATAATGACCTTAATCTGATTGGGAGGTTGGTTCTGCAACATGCTTCAGTTCCCCTTTCCATTTCCGAGGATTTCTTTGACCATGACATTATGGACACTAAAACAAGGAGGGAGAAGTTTGTATAGGGGTCCAAGTTGGGACCAATTATCACACCGAAAATATACTTCACCTCTGCACACGATCCATTTGAGTTCATTTTCTGCTTTCTCCCTAATGTTACACATATGTTTCCCCCATGTAGATTGTCCTTTCCTCCAGGTAGCTAGAGCAAGATCAGTATTTTGGAAGTATTTGTGTTTCACAATATCAAACCACAATGAGTTTCTGGTTCTAAGTTTCCTCTATTTCTTGTATGAGAAAGCATTGCATACGTCGCCAATCCTTCTTATATTAATCCCACCTTCTTCAAAAGGGAGACAGAGGGTTCTCCAAGTAATCCAATGATGTTTACCAACCCTCCTCTTTGCCAGACCAAAAAAATCTAGCTAAATATCTTTCAATATTATCAAGAGTAACTTTGGTGGGTTGTATTACAGCAAGCATATGGGTGGGGATGGCTAAGAGTACATCCTTGATGAGAACAACTCTTCCCCCAGTCGAAAAAATATGTTATGCCACCCTTTGATTCTGTTAATAATGTTCTTGACTAACTCATTGAAGTGAATAGTCTTCTTCTTCCCACTAATAAGAGGTCACCTAAGATATTTTATGGGAAATTCCTGATGATTCATACAAGTAATGAGCTTTATCTTGGCAATAAAACTTTGCTTAGCGTTATTAGCTACAAAGAAACAAATTTTGTTCTTGTTAATCAATTGACCTGAAGTATTCTCATAGATGCGGAGGGTTCTAAGGCACATCTCAAGAGTTTCTTTACTCTCATTGCAAAAAAATATTGTATCATCTGCAAAGGAAAGATGATTCACATGGGGACCATTCTGGTGCATATAAAAGCTTTTGTAACCCCTTTCTTCTTCTAGACAGATCATTAAGCATTTGAGATAATAATTCAGAGGTAAGTACAAAAAGGGAGGGGGAGAGGGGATCGCCTCGTCTAAGCCCTTTACCTGATTTGAAGAAGCCTTGTCTATCTGCATTGACAATAACAGAACACCAGTTATGGGAAATGTACCTGTTGATCAAATCAATCCAAATTTCACAAAAACCCATTTTCCCAAGTACCATGCATAGATACGTCCATGACACCCTATCATATCCCTTGGTCATATCTAATTTAATGACCATATTGCCTCCTCTATTGGGTTTTTTGATGTCATCATTGATTTCCTGGGTCAAGAGGATGTTTTTGGAGATAGCTTTACCTTTTATAAATCCGGATTGATTATTGGAAATAATCTTAGGGAGAATGGGGCTGAGTCCGCTATTCAAGATTTTGGATATGATTTTGCTTGTCATATTGGATAGGCTGATTGGTCTGAGGTCTGTGAAGTACTTGGGGGTTTCCACTTTGAATATCATGACTAGACATGTGTGAGTGTAGTTGGTGAGCTCAGCACCTCCAGAGAAGGTCTTGATAGCCATATGCAGGTCTCCTTGGATAAGGCTCCAAGCACTTTGAAAAAATCCCCCGCTGTACCCATCTGGACCTGGAGCACTATCTGGATCAATAGAGAATGTTGCTTCTTGGACCTCCTGGAATAAGGGGCTAGCAATAAGAATTTCAATGTCTTGCTCAGTGATTTTGCTTCTCAGTTGACCAGTGGACTTCAAATTCTGTCTCTGCTGCTCCGAGGAGAAAGTTTTCTGGAAATATTATACTGTTGCTTCTGAGATCGCTTCTTTCCCTTCAATCCGTTGATATTGCCCATCCATGATTTTGTTGATAGTAACTCTTTTCATTCTATTCTTCAACACCCCATGAAAGTAAGCTGAGTTAGCATCTACTTCCTCTAACCATTTGATTCTTGTTTTTTGCCTCAAGACATTCTCTGCACCATTAAGAATTTAGTGTATTCAGCTCTATCCCTTGATAAGGCTATTTTATTTTCCACATTGTTGTCATAGATACTCTTTTATTCTAATAGAACAATTTCTTGTTCCCATTTCTTAGGTTCTTCGTAAATGTCTCTGGAGGCTTCTCTGGACCAATCACTTAAGGCCTTGGCAGTTCTTTTGAGCTTTTGTTGAAGTATATAGAGAGAGTTGTCAATTACCTCTTCTTCCCAATTCGTATGTAATACCTACAAAAAAATCTTGGTGATTAGTCCAGACATTAAGGAATTTAAGTATTTAATGTTGTTAGTGTGATCATTATTCCAGACATTAAGCAAATGGGCATGATCAGAGGAGGCCCTTGATAGGTGTGTCACGCAGGTGCCTTCATAGATATCAAGCCATTGAGAGTTATACAACAATCTATCCAATATTTTCCATATAGTGTCTGGAGGGTCCCTTTGGTCACACCATGTAAAAGCTGGGCCAGAGAAGCTTGCATCTTGTAAGCCACAATCATCAATACAAGAAATAAAGTCTAAGTTATTATTTAAGCTAAAGGGTTGCCCTCCCAATTTTTCCTCGACATAATTGATTGAGTTAAAATCTCCAACTACACCCCATGGGGCATGTATCATTGTTGCAGTATTCTTTAGATCATCCCAGAGCTCCATCCTTTCCTGTTCTGTACACTTAACATACACAATTGTTAAGTAAAAGTCACTAGGATTATTTTGAGAGGAATTTTACACAAACCTGTTGTTCTTTGTTCTGCACCAAGTTAACATGAACTTGGTCAGACCAAAAGATCAAGATTTCATTGTTGATATTCTTGTAACAGTAGTTATAACCAATTTTTCTCCTAAAAACATCAATCTTTTCAGGGCCGACCATAGGTTTCTGTAGAATGATCATTGGGAGATTGTATTTTTGTTTCATAAAGTTCAGTCTCTCAAGGGAATCTCATGGATCTTATTCCTCTAATATTCCATGATACAGTGTTAAAAATCATAAACATTAGATTTCTAAATCTTAGTAGGTTACTGTTTTGCTTTTTTCTCTGATTTAAAGAGTTATCGACAATCCCTTTGCTTTCGTATATCCCTCTTGGGAGAGGTTGTTGTAGAAAGTAACTTCTTGTTGGACTTGTGTTTTATCATAATCCACAAATTCTATTGTTTTGTCACTACCCCTGGCTATGTCATCATCTGATTTGTTGCCTTCAATGCTAACTTGTGTCATTTCCAGGTCTTCATCCCAGGTGTTGTTTTGATTCTCTTCTGCCTCATCTACCAAGTCTAGTATATGAATGCTCACACTTTTATTGTGTTTGTAGGAGTTCATTTTTTTCTCCATAACCTTGTTCCCAGCAATTTTATCTATGAGGTTTAGGCCCAGAACAAAATTTGGTTTGACTATTTCTCCATCCTTTCCCTGCGGTTTGTTTCCTTTGTTTTAGTAGGTTATTTCCACATCTTTGGGGAGGGTGACCTTGGCAGTGGGCTTTCTTTTCCTGCTACTTTTTCTGGTAGTGTTCATGTTCATATTTATTTGAGATTTTGCTTCCCTCTGTTGTTCCTCCTGGAGTTTGGACAAGTCTTCTATCTTAACATTCTTATTGTTTCTTGTTCCCATTCTTTCCTTTTGAGCTTTGGTTTTCTGCTGCTTTGCTTTATTCTTTTTGTTATTTCTGCTTTTGATGTGATCTCTGATTGTTTTGATGATAGTTTGCTCTCCTTCTATATGAGGTTCAATGATCTACATACCATTATTTTCTTCTTTATGTATATGTAAGATCTTCTCTATTTGTGGGTGCATATGGTTATGTTATTTCAACATTTGAAGGCGGTATTTCTATGAGAGAAGGCTTGATGTACATTGTCAACATGAAAAAAAAAACATGCCAGTAATAGTAAGAAGTTGTCGACATCGTTTGCGGTGCATTTTAAATCGAATGTGGGTGCCAGAACCTAATATTTTGGGTGTAAGACCCATTTTTTGCACTATGCATCAACCCCAACAAAATGCCCGCAGGATTGGTTGGCCCAGAGGAAGTGACGATGAAGACGATATTCATTGCAAATTGAGTATTTGTGATTTAGAAATAGATTATCTAGTTAAATTTCTTCCGCATACTACTCTGTGGGAATAATTTAATTTAATCTGTGTTGAAGACGATGTTGATTTTATTGTTTTTTGTATTTATTTTGAAATTATATATGTGGCAACATATTATATTACATATGGTGAAAATGTTGTCTTCACTTGTTTCGTACTTATTTTTTAATTATGATATAACAAATTATGGTCGTACACAACACTCTTCATTGTTATACCTTATTATTATTGATTATTTATGTTCTAAATCAATAAATTTTGGTTCAAATTTCTATTTTTGCTTTCCTAAATCGATCGAATCGTCTATTAGTGTCTCCTTGATTTTTTATCTGTAGCAACATATGCAATTTCTGTTGTTAAATTCGCAACATATAACGAAATTGTTGCATTAATATAACAAAAGACTCTTTTGGGGCTTAATTTAATTAAATTGACACGTAATTCAATATATAACACCAATATATAGTCCTACACCATGTCTGAGTAACAAATAATGATTGTTAACAACACTCTCCATTGGATTATAGTAATTATATTTATAAAGACAATCATCTCACTAGTTCATCATACATTGTCCTAATAAATCCATATGATACTTATATAACACCCTTCTAAATCTGTATTCCAAATGTTATACCTTATTATTATTGATTATATATGTTCTAAATCACTAAAATTTGGTTCAAATTTTCATTTTTCGTTTCCTAAATCGATCGAATCGTTTATTATTGGTTTTTCATCTGTAGCAACATATGCAGTTTCTGTTGTTAAATTGGCAACATATAACGAAATTGTTGCAACATATAGTTATAACAAATGACTCTTTAGGGGCTTAATTCAATTAAATTGTCACGTAATTTGATATGTAACACCAATATATAGTCCTACAACATGTCTAAGTAACAAATTATGGTCGTTAACAACACTCTCTATTGGATTATAGCAATTATATTTATAAAGACAATTCTTACTAGTTCATCACACATTGTCCTAGCAAATCCATATGATAGTTATATAACACCCTTATAAATCGTTGTTCCAAATGTTGTACCTTATTATTATTGATTATTTATGTTCTAAATCACTAAATTTTAGTGAAAATTTCCATTTTCCTTTCCAAAATCGATCGAATCGTGTATTAGTGTCTTCTTGATTTTTCATCTGTAGCAACATATGCAGTTTCTGTTGTTAAATTCGCAACATATAACAAAACTGTTGCAACATATAATTATAACAAATGACTTTTTAAAATGTGGCCCAATGATAGGCAAAGCGCATTCTGTTTAACAAAAAGTAAAATAGGCCCAACCCGTTTTAGAATACGTTTTCATTTTCATTTCAAGAATAGGGTTTTCAAATTTTTCATCTTTGCCGATTCAGTTTTGACGCCTTTTTACAATTCTAATTTGATATTTTGTCAGTCACACTGTTCTATATTTGATTCGCTAATGTTGGTGTTCTTTATTTTTTTCTTGTATTTTTTAAGCATTACCAAGAAGAATTTTATAGAGGATACAAAACTATTATGTAGTTGTGTACAACCAATACAATTATCATAGTTGTGGAATTAAATAGACGTAGTTTTGCAGTCCTGATCAAATAACAAATTATTATGTTGCGATATACGCTTCAGCTGTAGCAACATATGACTCAAATATTTCTACATATAATCATTCGTAGCAACATATGATTCACATCTTGCTACATATAATCATTAGTGGCAACATATGCAACAAATGTTGCTAGAGGCGAATCATATGTAGCAACATATGCCACATTTCGGGATGGACGAATATTGCGATATACGCATCAGCTGTAGCAACATGTGACTCAAATGTTGCTACATATAATCATCTGTAGAAACATATGACTCAAATGTTGCTACATATAATCAGTTGTAGCAACATATGACTCAAATATTGCTACATAAAATCATTTGTAAAAACATATGACTCAAATGTTGCTACATATAATCAGTTGTAGCAACATATGACTCAAATGTTGCTACATAAAATCATCTGTAACAACATCTGACTCAAATGTTGCTACATATAATCACTTATACAAACATATGACTCAAATGTTGCTACATATAATCATCTGTAGCAACATATGACTCAAATGTTTCTACATATAATCACCTATACCAACATATCAATCAAATGTTAATCATATGTAGCAACATATGTCATATGTTGTGACGGACGAATGTTGTGATATACGTATCAGCTGTAGAAACATTTGAATCAAATGTTGCTACATATAATCATCTGTAGAAACATATGACATAAATCTTGCTACATATAATCATCTGTAGCAATATATGCAACAAATGTTGCTACATATAATCATATGTAGCAATACCTGACTCAAATGTTGCTACAGGTGAATCATCTGTAGCGACATATGTCAAATGTTGTGATAAACATTGTCTTTAAGATAAAATAAAATAATATATTTGATAAATTAAACATTGTCTTTAATGATATTATCCCATTAGCCCAAATATATTGCATTCGTTGAATTAGACTGTCACATAACGTTGAAATGGGTGGATGTAATTCTGTCCAACCAATCAAGTGCTCAATGAATGCAATGAAATATGATCCGCACGCCGATCCATTTGCATCTTCTACCATAGGTTCTATTCGACCGTTAAATTCCCATGGTTGAGTGAGCAACTTCTCTGGCAAATGATTAATTATTCCACTCTGCTTCAGTAGTTAGGCAGCAACTTAAAGACAAGTTGTATGAGTGTGAAAAATTTTTCATGTTCCATAATCACCAGGTTGCAGTCATAAATATTGATCACTCCCTCGTGAAAGAAAATCTCGATTGTCACAAAATGGTTACCCGAAGTGTTCATGACTGTCAAAATCCTTTTCGCATCAATCCAATCCATGCCTCCAGGTGTTGGCCTAATACCCCTGACATATTCAATCATATCGTCATCCCATACAAAGTCATCTAGTAACTGACTCATCCTTTTACCACCTGACATTATTGCATCATCGCTCATTTGATTATATCTATGTAGGAAGTTCATACAGAAGTTAAGATCCAGGATTCTATCTCTGGGATCATAGTAGAGCGAGTATTTCCAATGCCTCTGACGCATGAGGTTAAGGATTTCGTCAATATACTGAAATAAAAAATAATATTAAATAGTTAGGAAGAGTAATCACAGAAAAGAGATACAAATAGTTATAATATAAAAATTAGGATTACCCAGTCTTTCCACCAAACTGTTAGGCTTGTCATGTTCCTGAAATCTTGACCGGTAAAAATATGCATTCCGTATTCCATTCGAATATACTTTGCACCGGTCACCTTAATTACTGCTTCTTTTTCATCTACAGAGGGACGCCTATAAATATTCAACTTTTTATACTCCGTCACCTCTTCCTCCATTAAGGCCCTTGAAATTTCTCCAGACATCTTCCTCTTCAAATTTTGCATTGCCTTGGCAAATGATTCTTTTCTCCGCTTGGCCTTTGGTATATGCATGCACACATTCTTTGATACAATGCCCTTCACACCCATCTTGTTTTTTAATTCATTGACAGCTTCACTCAATTTTTGGAGATACATGATAGAATCTTTATCATGTTTTTTACACTTCTCACAGAGAGAGCCACAAGATCGTCTACAAGAGGTAGCCCCTTCGTGTTGTCCTGCACCAGCACCAACACAACCAGAAGCAGCAGCACCAACACCAGCACCATCATCAACATCAACACCATCATCAGCATAAAAAACAATTAATTCATTATTGACTTCATTAGGAATTCTCTCTCTCTCTCTTTTGATGGTTGTTGATCCAGCCAACACCATTTTAACTCTATCCACAACATGATCAAAAATGTTTTCAACCAACCCTAGAGTTATTAGATATGACATTTGCAATTCCTCTTCTGTTGGGGTAATCCAAGGATGGACAACCTAAAATAGTAAAACTGAGTCATCAGTAAGAATTTGTTGTTGCTACAGATGAATTGTTTGTCTCAACATGTGTCACAAATATTGCTACAGATTAATCATCTGTAGAAACTTGTGTAACATGTTGCAACACATGACTCATCTATAACAACATGTGACACAAATGTTGCTACAGACGAATCATGTGTTGCGACATATGTCAAAAATATTGCAACAGATGAGTTGTATGTGGCGACATGTGTCACAAATGTTGCTAGAAATGTTGTTATAGATGATTTATGTTTTGTGACATATGTCACAAATGTTGCTACAGATGAATCATCTGTAGCAACATGTGTCACGTGTCATAACACACGACTCGTCTGTAGCAACATTTGTGGAACATATAGCAACAGATGAATCATTTGTAGTAACATGTGACACAAATGTAGCAACATATGCATGTAATATACTAATAATAACTTACTGCATCAAAATGAGGGTTAAAAAGATCTTAAATATGCCCTTCTTTGGTAGTTTTTGTTCTTGCCATCAACCATCTCATCATCCTTGGGGATGATCTCTCTTCTGCTGCAATTACTTGGTGGGTCAAATAAGGTATGACTTCAAATACCAGGCCTGTAATAAAGGAAAACCTATCAATAATCAAATGTTGAATTATTACTTAAGAAAATATAAACAGATTAAAAACATTCAGTTTTACCATGAAAGCCCATGGAAATCCAAACAAGTTGCTGATCTTTCTCCTAAAGGCCTTACCATGTAGTCGACAGTTAGATGAAAGCTCTCATGACCCCATGGGTAGTTCTTGAAAGCTTCAATATCCTGACAAAAATTGACATACTTTATAAAAATGTTGTTGCCCGGATCCTTCGGCAAAAGAATATTATGTGTAAATCAAAGTAAGAATAATGAATCCTTGTGCTTCCTTTATATATCCTCCCATTCCAACAAACTTAATAAGTTAGAGTTTTTAAAGCTTTTGCCAAAAAGGGACATCAAGTCATTCTCCTCAGTTGGCAATGACTGTTGTCCTGTTTCTGCTACTTTTTAAACTATTTTCTTTCATCATGGTTTTGTTTTACAATGTATTCAGGGATGGGCGCAACAAGAGGATGAAATTTTAGCCCTGTAACTATGGAAAACTCTCTTATGCCAAAAGAAAACTGACATGCCACAATAATTAATTAGAATCTCATCCTTCTTATTGGAATTTTCAAAAATGAACATTCTTTTCAGAAGTTCATACACGATGGTCATTTGAAAACGTGAAAGTAGATTAATGGGTAAATCAAGAAAATGACCAAAACAACTATTTCTGAAAAAATCTTCCAATTTGACGAAAGCTCTTTCCAGGACTGACCTAATGATGCTTTCACCATTAGCATCAGACTGCAGATGCATAGGAAAGTGTCTGCATTGATGATTTAATCCCATCATCACCACTAGCATTGAACTCTTCACGAAGTTCTTGTTCTTCTTCATGAACTTCATTTATTTTTTCTTGTTGTGCCACAACTACTACTTTTGTATTTTCCCCTTCTTCTTCCTGAACTTCATTTATTTTCCGTTGTTCCTCAACCTCTTGTTTTTCATATTCTTCCTCCACTACTTGTCTTTTTTCATATTCTTTTTTACAAAAATTCTACTTCTGCTTGAGAAGAAGAACTACTTCAGTTGCAAGTTTTTCTAAAAGTTTAGTATTTTCGTTCCTCTTCCTATGAATTTCAGACCTAGCCTTCTTTTGGATCTTTGTTTGGTCAGATGTATCAATATTAAGTTTTCTTTTGACAAGAGACTTTGTATCTACAATCATAAAAATAAAATATTTGAAATTCACACACACATGAGATACAACCACAAAGGCAATAAGCAGATAAGCAGATGCATTTCAAACCCTAATTAAATGTTACCTTACCTGAGAAGATATATATCAACGATAAAGTGGAAATTATGAGGAAAACAACGCCTTGCTGTAGAAGATGATCTGTGAAGGAAGGATTAATAGAAGAAGAGAAGATGGAGAAGTAGTTGGCAGTACAGAAGAAATAAATAAATTTTGTGGAATACAAAATGACATTTATAGAAGAGAGAGGAGAGAGGAAAAATGAAAATTAAAGTCGTTTAATTTTTTTTCTAATTTTGATGATTAAAACTGTGACATATGTTGCTACATATATAATATCTGTTGCTACATATATACGAACTGTTGCTACATATATTTTTTTCGTATTTTTTACTACAGAAATTACATATATAGAAGAGAAATTAGTATAAATAAATAAATCTTGTGGAATATGAAATGACATTTATAGAAGAGAGGAGAGAGGAGAGAGGGAAAATGAAAATAAAGTCGTTTAATTTTTTTTTATATATTTTGACAATTCAAACTGTAGACATATGTTGCTACATATATACTATCTGTTGCTACATATATACGAATTGTTGCAACATATAATTTTGTTGTGTTTATTACTACAGAAATTACATATAGAATATAAATTAGTATAAATAAATAAATCTTGTGGAATACGAAACGACATTTATAGAAGAGAGGAGAGAGGAGAGAGGGAAAATAAAAATAAAGTCGTTTATTTTTATTTAATTTTGACAATTCAAACTGTGACATATATATACTACCTGTTGCTATATATATACGACCTGTTGCGACATATAATTTTGTCGTGTTTATTACTACAGAAATTACATTTTAATTAATACTTCACCAATTGTTTTATACAACTTATCAACAAAAGGTAATTCACAATGATAGGATATGCATAACCACCTATCTAATCAATGGTTGTAAACTCAACATTTTCATTGATCTTAGTTTTTTTTGTTCTATGCATCTCTGGGTCATTATTGTTACTAATGTAACCGTTTCAAGCCTTTACAATCCCATAATTCCATAGGAGTGAAGCATATCTCAAGCGAAGGGTGTCAACATTAATTCCACATTATGGTACTTGTAATCCATTACTCAAATACTCAACGTACGCAGCAACAAAAATTCAACAATCTCTGCATGGTATATCATCAATCAGAATATATAATAACATCACATTTCGATAGTCGTAAGATAAAATAATATTGTGATACTTACAGACTACTGCTTTCTTGTTGGGCAATACCAGTAACATGACTGATTTCAAATGGGTGAGATTTATTCTTTCCTTGATAACATTTAAGAACTGACCAGTTGGTTCCCTTATTTTGCTCAAAAAATCCACTCAACTCAAGGTACTTTGGCAACATTGTAGCCATCTTTTGAATCTCGGAGGATAGTTTTCTATTAGAGCTATTTGAGGACATGGATTCGTACACTTTTATGCACCGTTCCTAGAATGCAACAACTGTCAAGACCCAATGGAATTCCCCATTACTATTTACAGGGACATAAACATCATCCGCCAAGTGCCAAGGCATTCAAGAAGGTATAGCATACCCTCTCATTATGTCAATGCTTTTATCCTCATATTCACTAGAATTGTCAATGTATTTGAAAAAACAACTAGTGGTGGTATATTGATATTCAGACTGAATCTTTTGCTTTGACTTCTTACGCAAATAGTAAAATATGACATTCACATACTGCACACATACATCAAACAAGTAAATCAATTTAATTATATATATTCATGTACTAAACAGTACATATAAAAGTGAGCATGAATTTACCTCATCATTCTAGCACATATTGGATTGAGACATCATGAGAACAAGTCCTTATTCATTGGAAATGCAACTACTAAATCAAGTTCGTCAAATTCAAGTTTTGAGCAATTGACTAAGTAGTGATCCTCCTTGTTTCCTCTACAATTGTATAATCATTATAAATCATTAGATATTGGACAACAATAAGAAATTCTAATAATAGTTGAACAACTTTACTTGCTTTACTTACTTACTTTTTTGCATGATGCTTGTAAAGACACTCTTTTATCCATTGCGAGAAGGATGACATTAGTTCAGTTAGACCCTCGCCATCAATGTTAAAACCTTCAAATGGATATTGTCACTTCACACCACAACTAACAACTTTGACTTTCTTCCCTTTCTTTTTCGCTTTTGCTTTTTCTTTCTGCTTCTCCTTCTCTTCTGCTTCTCCATCTCTATCTCCTTTGCCTTTTTCTTCTTCTCCTTCTCCCTCTCCTATTTTTCCTTCTTCTCCTTCTCCTTCTCTTCATTTGCCTTCTTCTCCCTCTCCTTCTCCTCTTCTACCTTCTTCTCCTTCTCCTCGTTTGCATTCTTCTCCTTTTCCTTCTCCTCCTTCTCCTTCTCCTCCTTTTATTTCTTCTCAATAATCATAGGAAGTGTTTGAGAAATAGATTTTTAACCTCCTATATTTCAAAGGCTGTGAAGTCTTTTTGGATCTTTGCACATCAATATTATGACACATTTCCTTAAAAATATCAGTGAACTTTTTAACACGACTGATAAAATAATGATTTTGCTGCTCACATTCTTCGCATAGACAAAAAAAACATTTCATGTTAGAAGATTGAGTTGTTGTCATGAATGAAGCTTCTTGTATCATTTCATCC
Source organism: Solanum lycopersicum (assembly GCF_036512215.1). Lineage (NCBI taxonomy): Eukaryota > Viridiplantae > Streptophyta > Magnoliopsida > Solanales > Solanaceae > Solanum > Solanum lycopersicum. The sequence goes on along the minus strand of NC_090801.1, from coordinate 32,373,810 downwards.
ACAAGGTAAATAAAAAAATATTGAGATTTTACAATTCATTATAAAATAATAATAACAATATGTAACATTTGAATCTTATGTGGCAACACATGACCAACATATCAATTTTACAATTCATTATGAAATAATATTAGCAGTATGTTGCAACCGATAGATAGTATGTTGCGATAAATTAACATTATGTTGCCACATATGTACCTGCTTTTGCGTAACATATATATCTTATGTAGCGACAGATGCATCATATGTTGACACATCTGTACAGGTTATTACAACATTTGAATCATATGTGGCAACAGATGATCAACATATCACTAAAATATGGCACCATACGCTAAAATCATATCAACAAAATGGACAAAAAAAAAGAATAACAACATCAACAAAAAACGACTTTTCACTGAATGATGAGATACATTTCCTCAAAATAAGAATTTTTTAAGTCGGCTGATTTTCTTTCAAAAATAATAAATAATACACACCATTAAGTCGATTATTCAGTTTTTATACCTACAGGACATTTTATTGTTCATTAATCCAAGAAAAAGACTTTGAAAATTATAATGTATTTCAAAAAAATAACTTACCCATTTCTAGTTGAACACGATTACAGATAACAAAGATGAGAGATTAATGGGGGACTGGAGAGGAAGAGTAACGACTGAAGAGGAAGAGAAACGACGAATTTCCAAATTTCTAAGGAAGAAGATGAAGAAAAGAAGAGAGAGAAGAGACGAAAGAAGATGATTTTTTTTTCTTTTTAAATGATTTGGTTTGAATTATTAAAATGTGCTTTTTTGTATTTTATAAAAGATTAGAATGTTTTGAAAATATTAATTTGGCCCCATAATTAATTAATTACGTTTTAAAGAAGATTTAACCGACTCTTGGTAAATCTGTCACCAGAAACAAAAACGAGACTTATTTGACACCTTTCGCTTAATTTGCTCGAGTTTCTTTTGTTTGTTTAAAAAAGGGGGTCCATTTTTGGAGTTGCATAGTACAATCTCCTTCAAGATGAATGTAGTTCCTCGAGGATAAGTTCTCATAGTCCTCTTCGTTTTCTACATCAATGAAAACATGTTTAAGATCAAATGCCCCAATTTATACTGTACTATTCAATTGAATTATATTGTTGAATTCTGCTCTTACGATGTCTATTGCAGGACGTGTCCTTGAGAATCTACCAATTATTGTCCATCTACATGTATCAGTAAGGATGTCGTGTTCTTCCTTTTTCAAGGTGACTACTAATTTACCTTGTTTTATTTCATGAGCCCTAGGAGGAAGTTTGTATTAAATACAATGGTTAGTTAGTAATTAGTTGAGTAGTTGGCTGGTTCAGCATAATAGTTAGTTAGGAATATAAATCAGTTATAACAAATTGTAGTTGTTAGATTGTAGTGGTTAGAATTATATTGATGTGAAAGTGTATGAAGTGATGTATATATATGAGTATAATGATCAGATGTAACTAACTCAATATAAATTACACTTCACTGTACATTTGTTTGTTTTCCTTTTCTCAACACGTGAATCTCTATTGAAGGAGTTAACATGGTTTCAGAGCTTGGAAGTGAATCAGCAACAATGGCAGTCGATCTTGTTATTCCTTACACACATCCTCTCTATTTTCATCCATGGGATACTCCAGGGTCTGTTATTTGTCCTGTTAAGTTGACAGGATCAGAAAATTATGGATTATGGCAGAGATCCATGCGAATTGCTTTAAAAGCGAAGAGGAAGCTAGGTTTTGTGATGGGAACCTGTAAGAAAGCAAGTTTCGAGACTGAGTATCATGATCAATGGGATACCTGTAATGCAATTGTTCTCTCACGGCTTATGAACACTGTATCTCCCAATCTCTTAAGTGGCATTGTGTATGCGTCTGATGCGTCACTAGTTTTGGAAGATCTGAAGGAATGATTTGATAAGGTTAATCGTGTAAGGTTTTACCAGCTACATCGAGAGATTGCTACGATTGCACAGGGGATCGATACTGTTTCAGTTTATTTTACAAAAGTGAAGGAACTGTGGGCAGAATATGATGCAATGGTGATATTTCCAAGTTGTGAGTGTTCGAAGTCAAAGGATTATGTTGAGCATTTGTATCAACAATGATTAATTCAATTTCTTGGAGGCTTAAATGAATCACAGTCGCAGTCTAGGAGGCAAATTCTGATGAAAACTTCTAAACCAACTCTAAATCAGGCGTATGCCATGATTGTTGAAGAAGAGAGTCAAAGGTCTGATGTGGATCATAATTCTCGGGGAATGAAAGCTATAGCTGAAGGAAATGATATTAGAGCTCTTTGGACTGCTAAGCATCCACCAAAGATTTGATACAAATATCCAAATGCTTTTTGTGATCATTGTAATACAAAAGGCCATATGAAAAATGATTGTTTTAAGCTTATAGGATATCCATATTGGTATAAAGGTAAGAAGAAAGATGGATCTAATGTGCAACACAATGTACCACCAGTGTTTAAACCTAAGTATGGTAGTCGTAATGCAGGGCCTTCTTATGGAAATTTATCCTTTTCTCACAACCATAATCCTGCAGGAGAAATTCACATGTCTGTTGGAGGAAATGGTCACACAGGAGTTGGAGCACACAGTCATGGTCATGTTGGATTACATGGATCTCATAATTGTTCAGGATCTAATATCCGTGCTGACATGTGTGCTCATGGATGTGGATCTACAGATTCATATAGTTATGGAGGTGGTGGTATTAACACGGCTTTCACAGGCAATCAACTTAATCACTCTAATTCATACAACTATCCTTCAACTAATACTGCAGGTATTTTTAACTGCTCAGTAATACATAATTCATCTAGTCATAGATGGATAGTTTACACAGGTGCAAAAAATCATATGACTTCTACTCCAGATCTGCTTTGTGAGACGCAACTTCTAGCTTCAACTGAGTTCAATAAAGTTCATTTTCCTAATGGTCAACAAATACCTATTGTTTTTAGTTGGAAATCTAGTTTGACACAGGGAGATATATCTCATGTTTTATATATTCCAGATTTTAAATACAACTTGTTATAAGTTTCTAAACTGACTAGAGAATTGCATTGTTATATGGTATTTTATCCTGATCATTGCGTATTCCAGGACCTTCACACTGGGAAGGTGAAGGGGACTGGTAGCGTGGAAAATGGTTTATACTACTGGTCACACAGTGTTTCTTCTACTGTTGTTTCTACTATTTCTCCTTCAGCTGCTTTGAGCATAATGGATACTGTTGATTTGTGGAAAAGACGATTAGGAGATATTCCTCACAAGGTTCTTCAGCAAATGCAAATACCACATATCTCTAATTCTTCAAAATTGTCACCTTTTACAGTATGTCCTTTGGATAAGCAAACTAGGCTGCCTTTTCCTCAAAGTTCTACTAGATCGAATAATGTGTTTGATTTGATCCATGCTGATGTTTGGGGTCCATATAAATTTCCTACTTATGATAGAAATATATATTTTCTTACTTTGGTAGATGATTGTAGTATAATGGTATGGATCTTCCTTCTCCAATTGAAAAATGATGTATTCATTGTATTGAAAGATTTTCTTCAGCTAATACAAAGGCAGTTTGGTGGTTATATCAAGAATATTCCGAAGTGATAATGGTACAAAATTTTTTAACTCTCATTGTAGTGATTTGTTTAGAACAACAGGTATTATTCATCAAAGTTCTTGTGTTTACACACCCCAACAGAATGGGGTAGTGGAGATGAGACACACACAGATTCTAAAGGTTGCCATGGCTATTAGATTTCAAGCTAATTTGCCTATCAGATTTTTGGGTCTATGTGTTCAAAATGCTGATTATTTGATCAATAGAATACCATCTACTGCATTATCAGGAAGGTCTTCTTTTGCTGTGTTTTTTGGCAGAGAACCTTCTTTAAATCATCTTATAGTTGTGGGATGCTTATGCTTTGCTGTCAATCACCATACCAATGGTGATAAATTTGACACAAGATCTATTAAGTCAGTTTTTATGGGTTATTCTACCACACAAAAGGGATACAAACTATATAATTTGTCCACCAAAACTTTCTTCATTAGTAGAGATGTCATGTTTAGAGAAGATCAATATTCATTCCAATATATTCAGGCTGAGTTTTGTGACTCTTCTTCCTTTGAGAATTCTGATATGTTTGTTTATGATGATCCTCCTACTATTCTTTTGCCTGAAGTATCTGTTATATCTCCAGATCCAGCTTCTACATATTTTGATCTAGATTCTTCATCTCCTACTCCAATCTCACATCCATCTGAATCTTTTTCTACTAATATTGAACATGATCTTAGAAGGTCCACTAAATCTTCTAAGCCTCCTGGATGGCTACATGGTTTTGTCCATACTGCTTCTCACAACCCTACACATTCATCTACTTGTTCTACTGCTCATCCTTTATCCACATATATGTCTTATGCCTCCATCTCCCCATCCTATTTTCAATCATTGTGCAATTTTTCTTCTATAAAAGAACCCACTTTTTATGATGAGGTTGTGCAGAATTCACATTGGCTTCAAGTTAAGGAACTAGAATAAAAGGCTTTACATGATAATCATACTTGGGACTTGGTAACATTGTCCCCCGGGAAGAATGCTATTGGATGTAAATGGGTTTACAAGGTCAAGTTTAATGCTCAAGGTGAGGTAGAGAGGTACAAAGCTCGACTAGTAGCTAAAGGGTACACACAACAAGAAGGTTTGGATTATCAAGAGACATTTTCTCCTGTTGTCAAGATGGTAACAATGAGAGTTGTAATTTCTTTGGCTGCTATGCATGGTTGGTTTTTACATCAAATGGATGTCTTTAATGCTTTACTTCAGGGTGACTTAGTTGAGGAGGTGTACATGGTTTCTCCACCTGGTCTGCTACAACAGGGGGAGTTATCAACAGTCTGTAAACTACAAAAAATCACTCTATGGTCTAAAGCAGGCTTCTCGGCAGTGGAATTTGAATCTTAGTGAGGCACTTATGGGTTCTGGCTTCATCCAGAGTCACCATGATTACTCCTTGTTTACCAAACCTTTCTCATTCTGATTTGGTTCTAATATTAGTTTATGTGGATGATCTTTTGATCGCTGATTCTTGTTCACAATTTATTCAAGCCACCAAACTTATGTTAAAGAATCATTTCAAGATCAAGGACTTGGGGGAGATGATATACTTACTTGGTCTTGAAATTGCAAGGAACAAAGATGGTATTATGGTGAGTCAAAGGAACTTTGCTTTGGATCTTATCTGCGATTTCAGTCTTGCAAGGACCAAACCAATTAGCACACCTTTGGAAGTCAATCAAAAGTTCACTAGTCAGGATTTTGACATAAATTGTGAAGCTCAGGATACACATGAAGATGTAGTTCTTAGTGATCCTACATGTTATCAAAAACTAGTTGGTAAGCTACTATACCTCACCATGACAAGGCCAGACATTAGTTATGTAGTGCAAAATCTTAGCCAGTTCATGCACAAGACTAAGAAGTCACATATGGAGGGTGCATTAAGAGTAATAAGGTACTTAAAAATGCACCAGGTTTGGGAATTATGCTGACATAAAAAATCTCTAAACAATTTCAGTTTATTGTGATGCTGACTGGGCTACATGTATAATGACAAGAAGATCTGTTAGTGGCTTTGTGGTGAAAATTGGAGATTTGTTAATTTCGTGGAAGTCAAAGAAATAGAATACTGTATCAAGAAGTTCCGCTTCAGCAGAGCATAGAAGCATGGCTAATGTTGTGTCAGAAGTTGTGTGGTTAATAGGCTTGTACAAAGAGTTGAAGAAAGAGTTGGAATTACCAGTTAAACTATTTTGTGATAGCAAAGTCGCACTTCAAATTGTTGTTTCCTATATCATGAAAGAACTAAACATATAGAGATAGATTGCCATTTTATTCGAGAAAGTACAAGAAGGGCTTATTCAGACAGATCATGTGCCTTCGAGAATACAGTTAGCTGACATATTAACAAAGAGTTTAGGGAGGACTCAAAATGATTTTCTAATATCCAAGCTGGGTGTATACAATTTGTTTGCATCATACAGCTTGAGGGGGAGTATTAAAGACAATAGTTAGTTAGTAATTAGTTGAGTAGTTGGCTGGTTCAGCATAATAGTTAGTTAGGAATATAAATTAGTTATAACAGATTGTAATGGTTAGAATCATATAGATGTGCAAGTGTATGAAGTGATGTGTATATATGAGTATAATGATCAGATGTAACTAACTCAATACAAATTACACTTCACTGTACATTGTTTGTTTCCCTTTTCTTCTCAACACGTGAATCTCCATTGAAGGAGTTAACAGTTTGATCCTCGATTTCTTGTGGTTTTGGTTCCGTATAGTTGCTGCATAATTTTGTTTGACTGTTTTGGTTCCCTTGTTCTTTTGGACTGACTGATTCTCCTGACCATTCTGATTTGGGTTTTGAGAGTTGGTCATTTGTGTTTCAGGGTGCTTGTCTTCGGATTGGGTTTTCGTCTTACTCCGATCTGGCGGGGCTAGTGGAAGGGCGGGGAAATGGAAGGAGTACTCCTCCGTTAGACTCATTCTCTGGCGGTGGTAGGATTGCTAGATAGAGTTGCCCACCCAAATGTTACCGTTAATTTTAGACAGAGGTAAGAGAAAAGTTTTTATAGAAAGGTTAGAGAAAAAGTCAGTTCCCAATTAGCACTTAGAAACAGAGAGGGTCCTTTGTCTGTACAATTATGAGTTGTACATATGTGTAAAAAACATATAGTATACAAAACTTAAGAATGTATTAAAAACAAAATTAATAGCAAACACACAAAATGATGAAAATAAACACTTTCAAATTTATAAGTATGAATTACTTAGAAGTATCATATAAACCTGGTGAGAGATACTACAAAACATTTAATGTATCTTCAAAACAACAAAGCTTCAACACTTGACAGTCAGTCAGTATGTAAAATACTATTTTACACTAATCAGTTCATCAACTGCTGATGGAAGGAAGTCACTCTTTATACTTGTAGGATCATTATTCTCGCTAACATATTCCTCCTTTGCCTTGTCGGTGCCATATTTCCATAACAATGACACATATCTTGTGTGAAAATAGTCACTTTAGAAAGAGATTGTCCCGGACTTTGATTTCATGGCTTAGAAATTCAGCAAATGCAGCTACATTAGTTACGCAGTCATTGCAAATAGGAAAAAGATACAATATAAATTAAATGAAATGTGTAAGTAAATAAAAGTGGACACAATACTTACATGTCTTTTTTCTTTTTTGGTAATATATATATATATATATATATATATATATATATATATATATATATATATATATATATATATATATATTATATAGAATTTTGGTTATTAGAATTTGGTGGGCTGTAGTAATTTCTTCGTCATTAACGAAGAAAAGAGGGGTTTTGACTTTGGGCTATTGGAATTTAGGGTGCAATTACGTTAATAAAAAGTTAACTTTCATGGAAACGTTTATTACTTCTATGGAAATATTAATGCCTACTTATTTGTTTCTAATGAATCATTCTTTAATATAATATTACTATAATATAGAAGTTATGAAAATAAAGAGGGGTGACTAATATAGTTAATTTTTTTGAATAAAATGAATTAAAAATAAAAATCTACTTTATGGGGGGACTAATGAAGTTAATTCATCTTTAACAGAAAATTCTTATCCGTTTAATAATTAATACACTTCTATTCAATCATCATTTTCTCTTAAAAATGAAGAATTAAATACACAAAAAATTAGTATGTTAACTTTATCCCTCTAATTGCAATTGACCAACTTTTTCGTACCATTTTGAATTTAAAATTTTGGTCAATTTTTTCCTACTACGTGTTTAGAACTTTAAAAACTACTCTTGTTTTTTAATATATATATATATATATATATATATATATATATATATATATATATATATATATATATATATATATATATATATATATATATATATATTAAAAAATTGACCAAAATTTTAAATTCAAAATGGTACGAAAAAGTTGGTCAATTGCAATTAGAGGGATAAAGTTAACATACTAATTTTTTGTGTATTTAATTCTTCATTTTTAAGAGAAAATGATGATTGAATAGAAGTGTATTAATTATTAAACGGATAAGAATTTTCTGTTAAAGATGAATTAACTTCATTAGTCCTATATATATATATATATATATATATATATATATATATATATATATATATATATATATATAATCGACTCACATGCATATCCCATTTAGTTTAAAATTATACCTCTTAATGCTAATTATAATTTCTCCTATAATACCCTTCACTTCCCATTATCTCAAACACATTAAATTATGATCCATTTTTATAATAAATTCCCATTTCTAAAACCTTAGCCTATATATTTGCAAAGGAAAAAGTGAAAGTACTAGAAGAACAACAACAATATTTATTGAAGTAAAAATCATCTACACATGATGATATTTTTAGACATATCATGCTTTGAGGTGATTTTTTTTGGGTCATTTCGTTCAATTTGATTTATTTGTCATATTTTAAACCTGAATTTTTTAGATTGAATGAGTTTTCTATTCTTTTTTTGTTTACATTTTCAATCTTTGATGATTCTTAATTTAATTTAATTTTTGTTGATTTCTTATTCAATATTACTGACATGCTTTTTTCTATTGAAGAATATATCATGTGAATTTATCATGCATCGTACATCATCTTGTAAAATGTGAAAAATAAAGCTCCTTTTAGAGGTTGTGAATATAAGTGTTTGAATGCGTATGTTAGGCGCATAAACTATAATACACTATAATACTTGTGCAGTATCATAAAATCTGAGCAATATATGAAATTTCGATGATATTCTAAAATTATATTCCTGTGATTCTAGTGAAGTCAAAATAGTTATTTTCAATGCATTCAACACAAATGATGTGTATGCTCATATCCTCTGAGATTCTAGTCAAGTCAAAATAGATATTTTCATTGCATTGAACACAATGATGTGTATTCTCATATCCTCTATTTATTCAATGCGCGTTGGTAGTTATAACAAATACTATTGAAGAACTAGTTAAATTGCTTACAAACTGACTTGAACATCATAATTATCCTAATTTCTTTGTTTACAAGCTTTAATGGTCGTAACAAGTAATACTTAAAACTAGTTAAATTGCTTACAAACTGACCTAACACCACATTGTCCTCCTTATTAGATATAGATAATCTCATGATTTTGATGTAACCTTAATCTTATTTTAGCTAATACCCACAGCTAAAGTTTAATAAAGTGGCCTTCACTACATTAATGTAGTCATAAAATCACTTTAGTGGACTAATAAATGCTTCGCCTATATCAAGAGCTGGTTGTTACATAGTCCTACACCGAACATTCAAAAGGAAAAATAATCCTTTAAAAGTAAAAGGAGAAGTGGATAGTTCACTTTTAGGGGTGTGGAGTTGAGAGTTGCACACGATTTAAGTCCAAATCTTAAATCGCTTTTGTAATCAGAAAATTTCTGTAAAGGGGTGGTTTTCCCGGTGTTTTTCTCCAATTGTGCCAAATAAAAGAAACATTGATGCCTATGCGTGTGTCCGTCTCAAAATTGAGTTTCTCTTGATAGGTTACAAGGTAGTGCCCATTGACATGAACGTGTAGAACCCTACTTTTTCACTTTTTTTCCGCGATATTACTCAATTCATGTCCAAATACACATTTCTCATTCCTACTTATGTTTTCGTAATTCAATGAACGAACTTGTATGTACTACTCATATAGTTTTTGTATGTTTTGTTTTCCCGATATTACTCAATTCATGTCCAAATACATATTTCTCGTTGCTACTTATATTTTCGTAATTAAATGACCAAATATGTATGTACTACTCATATAATATTTGTATGTTGGTCAAATTCATGCTTTTAAGTTTAATACTCTCTTTTAACAATTTTAAATGTGATTTTGTGTTTTTGAGAGCCAATTTGAATATTATTTATAAAGTTAGATTAGATTATGTTAGTTCGATATTTTAAACAAAAAATTTAGATATTCATAAATTTTATGAAAAGTATCAAATATCAATATATGATGAAAAAATATTTCATAAAATATTAGTTAAAGTTCTTATAATTTGACTCTAAAAAGAAAATCTTGACAATTAAAAGTAGACGGAAGAGTAACTCTCAACGATAAAATAAAAACAGTAGTTATATTTATATATTTATTTTGTAAAATGACAAATATAAAAAAAGAATGACATATATTGATACAAACGGAGACAACACATAAATGAAAACAATGCTTATTAAATAGTGTCCTACTTTGACTTTTTTTTTCTCCCATATTACTCAATTCATATCCAAATACATAAATAATGACAATTTTTAAAAATATTTACACGACGCTCGCTTATTTATTCATTAAATATTTATATCAAATCAATACAACTTATCCTAAAGAAACACTAAAATAATTTAAAATAACTTTAACAATAATTAATTAATGATAATAACTTAATTGTTATTAAATATATTTTTAAAGGCAATTAACATTTTTTAAAACGTCACTAAAACATATAACAACATTAAATTTAATTACAATAAACTAATGCCAATAAGGCATTAGAATTCTTTGTCGTTACTCATACTTTATTGTTACTAAAAACGATTATTATATTAAAATATAATCTATCGAAGTAAATTATATGTTAATTAATCATAGGATTTTTTGAAGTTAAATATTTGTTAACTAACTACATGATTAAGTAAAAGAAATATATATGTTTCATGCATAATACAAAATGTTAGTGAAGAAACTTACAATATAATAAAATTGCAAGATTACAATTGAAAATAAAATGAAGAAATAAATCATTAGGTTGAGGCACGAATATCTCGCTCTCTTTAAGGAGATTCAAGCCCGCTGGAGCATAATCTACATCGATCCAGTATTAATACTCTTGACTTGTCTACTCCAGGATACAACAGTCCAACATAGTGTATAACTCAAGCAAACTCCGAATTAGTTGAAGAGTCCAAAGCCCCACAAAAGAACACCTTCCTTCAACATATAATACTCTATTTTGTATAGTGAATATAATTGAAGACTTAGAATATTTTTTATGTCTGAACTCTCTCTTTAACTACTGACCTCAATATAAACCACTCATTTTTTTCACTCTATATTTTCTTGTACTTCTCTTGTTTCTTCTCCTATCTCAATACAAATGAAGACTACACTATTATAGGTGATGAATTTTTCCTTGCAATCAATAGGAGATAGTTAGTAGTAATTTTGCCAAATGAATGACTCAAATGTTACATAAGTTACAAGACATAAATATAGAATAATGGATGAAATGAAGCGTTGGTGGTTACATAAGTTACTAAAAACTAATGACCATACCAACTTGTCACGATCCAATTTCTCGAGCCATGAATGCACCTACTATAACCCACCAGTAGGTAAGCCAAACCGTAACCCAGAACAACACGTAACGGGTGTGAGGATAGAAACTAAACAAGACTAAGCAAAATTACTATAACAACATAAGCAAATCGAAACATAAATACAATTAAGGATCCCTCCCAAAGCCTGGAAGTGACTAATACAGAGCTACCAACAAAACGAGTACAAGTCCCAACAGTGGACCACCAAAACTAGACTGTCTCGAAAAGTAAAAGACAAGTCTTTATATAAACAGATGGAGACTGAAATAGTACAAAACGCCGTGTGCTCACCCCTGTCTCCAGACCAGAAAGGCTCCAAACTCGATCAACGCTGACTACTGGTGCTCGAACATGAATCACGAAAATAGATGCAGAGCGTAGCATGAGTACCAAATAATAGGTACCCAGTAGGCATCATAGGACGACTGAACTAGAAAAGTAAAGCGATATGAAAAGACGGAATCACAAAACTAGAGGTCAAGAACGGAAGGCTGAGTAACACAGTAATGCACACGAGTGTATAAAGATCTAACTAAATTAATATAAGTAAGCTAACTACACCCAACTGGACCCACCATAAGCCCAGAAGGTACACTCGTGTGCAAGTTTAAATAAAAACTTTAATGGACCCCCATAAGCCCGACGAGTACACAAAATAACTATAACTTAAGGAGGATAGAACTCGAAGCCAAAGAACACCGAACCAAAAAGTAGAATCTGACGGTACGGAGGTCGGCCCTTGAACCGAACGTTCACCAGAATTACACAAGTAGCCAATTGCAAAATATAAGTAACTGAGGCCGGACCTCTAACCGGATGCTCTACATACTTGACACCGGACCTCTAACCGGATGCTCTACATAAGTATGTGTATGGTCGAGGCCGAACCTTAAATTCGGATACCCGACAAAGATGTCAATATAGCTGCTGAAAGAGTCTTTATCTATCTATAATCATATATACCCGTGGAACACCATCCATACTTAGCTAATCAATGTAAGTCCTTAAAGCCGAATCGAAACTCAACTTTGAATCACGGAGCGGAATTCATTGTCACTGACAAAACTCGAGAAGCCGTAATCGAAGAAATAAGAGTAACTATCGCTGGAGCGACATCATCGTCTAGCTAAATACCAAATTATCAGACTCAAGTCTGCTACATCAGTCTACAATGATTTAAGCCGGCCGAGCGACGTCGGGGCTAAACTAAGTCCTACCGACTTTGAATCATGCATTTCTAAGGAAAACACTAGTCAAACCTAAACTAAGTCCCAACATACTTCTGATAACCAGTATTCAAACACATAAGTAATCGATATAGCAAAGAAAGTCAATTAATAACAATAAACATGCTCACAGTGACCCGATAATTCTCAGAAAAAGGCCGAAAATATGATTTTTAACACGTATGCATGATCCAATAACTAACCAACCCAAATCCCAACTAATCAACATGCATTCACATGTTCAAGTTCAATATATGAAGAGAAACCGTAGCCTACCTGAACGCAGATCACGCGCGCTCCAAAATTCACTTCCCCGGATCTTTTACTTTCTAAAAGGCCTCGAAACATTGATCTTTCTTCCACAATTGATGAGAGTAAGAGGCACAAATATAATGTCTATCAATAGACATAACATGATATATAATATGACATATAATATATATATATATTTATTAATATTAAAATTTCACACCAACACAAATTAAAAGTCTATGAGAAACCTCCAGTTATGCGAATATTTTAAAATGATTTTATCTAGATGTCACATTAATCCAAAGCATTTGTTCTCTTTCATTTTTTTTCCTTGTCATTTATTTTAATTTTCATATGGTTATTAAATGCAAAATTACACTTAAATTATCAATGTAGTTTAGTTTTGACTTAATGGTAAAAAAAATATTTTAATTAATTTATTTACTTTTTGTAAGTTTCATATTTAATTATTTATTGTTCTATTTATCTATTTAAAGTACTATCATTTTTTACGAGTTTCAGACTTTAACTATCACTTTCTTTTAGATGAGCTTATAATGTATCAAGCACAACAAATGATACACAAAAAAGCAACCTTTGTTTCATTCTGTGAAGTAAAGTATATTAAATATCAACTATTTTAACTGTTGGGAGGTAAATCAAGTGAAATAATTTTCTCGGGAGTTGGCTAAATGCGAGGACAAACATTCTACAAACAAATAGTGAATCATCACTTCCTTTAAGATGAGCTTATAATGTATCAGGCACAACAAATGATACACAAAAAAGCAACCTTTGTTTCATTGTGTGAAGTATAGTATATTGAGTATCAACCATTTTAACTGTTGGGAGGTAAATCAAGTGAAATGATTTTCTCGGGAGTTGGCTAAATGTGAGAACAAACATTCTACAAACAAAAGTGAATCATCATAAAATATCAAAAAAATAATGTATTTCAAACTAAAACAAAATAAGTAAAAAGGTTGTTATATTTTAATTCCATCAATAAAAATGATTTTCATAAATATCTCAAATTTGGGCTTTGCAGCAATAACTTTCCAATTGCATATGCTTGATATACCATTTGCTTCTTTAACAGCTATCGCAGTATGTATAATTGACGCACATTCATATACCCAGACATTAAGTGTATGAAATCCAAACAAATGATACATTTTTTGTCGGAGGTGAACTCTTGCCTAATTGAATGCATTAACTTTGTGAATGCAAGTTGTCCTCACATATATTGTTTATAGCTGCCATCTTTTCTACTATAAAGAAATTCTCAATCGGAATTGATGCATTACCAAGTTGTGAGAAAAAAAATGAATGAAGTACAAAATAGACAACTGAATGGCATCATCAATGTTGTCCCAAGCACCCATTAAAAAGCGATCTACTAGACGTCCTTTACTTATGTTATAAATTTCACAAAAAAAGAATATCTTTTAACCAACCTATTAATTTTTCTTTTACATTTAAAACCAATTATAGTTTCAAAATCTCTAATATAAAATCGCAAGATATTTTGTTTTGCTTGACGAATATGAAGTTCTTCGTCTAGATTGTACTGCTCAACCTCTAAAGATATAAACACTTGGTGATTTAACCTTGATAGCTACATTTGGGAATGTTTAGATATGAACCAAATATAGTACCCTTGAATAATTTCAATACCTTCTTCCTTCATTAAATTTTGAGTTATAAGTAAGACCAAACTTTAGGGAGTACTTTAGAATATGTTTTATTACATATTCCATATTCTGCAATTAAATAAATGATGTTGATCGATCGTATAAAGTACAAATGGTACATACAGATCAACAAAGCAAATGCCATATACTTCACTACATAGTATATTTAACTATAATTGATACTAAATAATAACACACCATAGGTGTTACATCAAACCAATTCATTTTGTATACATAGACCTACAAGGCAAAGGCCATTGTATGTTTCACTATATTTGATAGTAAATAATAACAATTCATAACTGATACATAAAACCATTTATTATGTATATACATTTCCAAATATTTGATTATGATACAAAATGTAAAATATCATATTTTGTGCATTTTATCTCAGTATAATTTAAACAAAACTGTATAACTATGATACACTAAATATACAAAATACAATCTACATACCATACTATGATTTGAACACTTATCTTAAATACTTTTCATCCCAAAAATTTGACCAAAAACCTGGTATATGTGTACAAATAAGAAATTGATGCTCAATACCTTTATTTGATACCTAAATCATAAAAGCATTCAATCTTATAAATTGACCTTTAACTTTAGATACATTAACATTATCAATAACATAACAAAAAAAATATACAAAAATTATTATTCATGGATAACAAGTGTAGATTTCAAACAATATAGTGAATACAAAATTATTTATCAATAATGTATTAAATTAAAAGCGAAATAAAAATAGGGAATACTTAAAGTTCAAAATCGATATCAGAAAAAAAATACATACCATTGGTAGTATGGGGTCAAGATACAGGAGGGACAACCTTTCTACCCCTTTTCTTTGAAGTTTTGCATCGTCCTTTGCTTTAGATGATGTATGTACGTCCTTACTTTTTGATTTTGTCTACTTAAAACATCGATTTGTTATTATTGTCGGGTCGTGCAACCTCTTAGATCTCAGTTTTGCCCAGTTGGATCAACTGAATAAAATAAGAAATTATTGTTCGGTAATACTATATAGGTAATTTCAAAATTTAAAGACGGAGGATCCATAATATAAGAGACAAAATGATTAAGCATAAAACAAAAAAGAAAGAAAAATGAAGAAGATTATACTGTAAGATTAGAACGACAGATACAACTACTAATAATTATATAAGAAAAACTATAAAATACACGAAAAGGATGTGCTTATCCTTTTCTGCTATAGCTACGAACAACTGAATATAAGCTAGGCTGAGTCTTCCTCTCCTTTAGCTTATGACGTATCCACCTTATGGGAATACATCTTTTTCTTAAGCTAGGAGAGGGACCTAATCTCATATTTATAGTCTTAAAAGCCTTTAAACTAGTGGGCCTCCCCATCACGGGCTCATAAGTCTTCAACATGCCTACACTATTGCCAACCCACACATATGAAATGAAATGAATACAAGCCCATATGAAATCCACACAAATGTACGTCTTGTGTCTTGTCCAACCAGTATTAGCATTCAACTTGTTTTACTAAAACACAATAATAGTTAATGTTAAGTCCATATCTAATAAATACTTCTAATATGCTAAATAAGATCAATATATGCCTTTAGTAAAAGCCCTAATACCTTACGAGACCTATCGTGTCAAATCTCAATGCCCAAAACAAATGATGCCTCTCCTAGATTTTCAAATAAAAAACTTTACTCAATGAATGCTTAGTTTCATATAACATTCCTAAGTTATTGCTTGCAAGTTAAATATCATCAACATAATGAGTGAGAATTATGAACTTACTCCCAGTGATTTTGAGGTAGATGCAATCATCAATCTTATTCTCTACAAAACCCATAGAAATGATGATTTCTTCAAACTTCAAGTACCAATGTCGAGAAGCTTTCTTCATCCATAGTTTAACTTGTTCAACTTTCACACTAGATGCTCACTACCTATATTAACAAAACCATGAGGCTGCTCCATGTATACCTCTCATTAAGATTACCATTCAGAAAAGTTGTCTTTACTTCCATATGATGCAACTCATGAAAAAAAATGAGCTATCAATGCCATAATGAACCTAAAAGAATCCTTAGATGAGACTGGCAAAAAGGTTTTATTGTTATCATCTCTTTGTTGTTGTGAAAACCCTTTAGCAACCAATCTTGTATTGAAGCATTCAATATTTCCATTTGAGTCCTTCTTGGTCTTAAAGACCCACTTGCAACCAACAACTTTATGACCGTTAGGAAGTTCTGAAAGCTCCCAAACATCATTAGTTCTCATGGAGCTCATCTCTACACACATTTCATCAACCCACATCTTTCATTGAGTACATGATGTTGCTTCAGAATCAGTCAGAGGATCCACAATGTAACTTTCAACCTGATATGCCAAGTAGTCATCAGATAATGTTGATCTTCTTGATCAACATGATATCCTCAAATTTTGTTCAACAACAACATGTGCCTGAACCCCTTTTTCAATGATAGCAGGTGCCTGAACTGATTGCTCAGCAATAATAGGTTCTTGAACAACAATTTGTATAGGATCCTTAGCTTGCACGAGTATATGATCATGGTTCTCTTTTTGTGTAGATGATAATACTGTAAGATTAGAATGACAAACACAACTACTAATAGTTAAATAGATCAAGAACACCAATAAAGTACATGAAAAAGATGTGCTTAACTTTGTCTACCATAGCGACGAACAACTCAATACAAGCTAGGTTGAGTCTTCCTCTCCTTTGGCTTATTCGTTGGAACCTTATGTGAACACATCTTTTTATTAGGCTATAAGAGGAGAACTAGCCTCATATTTATAGGCTTAAAAATCTTTAACCTAGTGGGCCTCCCCATTAGGACTCACAGGTCTTCAACATACCTACACTATTGCCAAATCAGACACATGACATGAAATGGATACAGACATATATGAAATCCACACAAAATATACGGCCCGTGTCTTGTCTAACCAATATTAACATTCAAACTTGTTTTACTAAAACACAATAATAAGTTAATGTTAAGTTCATATTTAATAAATACTTCTAACAAGTACCTATTTTGAACTTTGCAGACAGTTGAAAAGAGTTATAAATCATTTGAAATTAAAATTGATTTGTAATAGATAATTGATTTGATAATTTGGAGAGATTGAAGCCGAGATTTTAGGAATTGAAGACATGAATATAGATTCTTGAAGAAATAATGTATCCGATAGGGTCAGTTTTGGGAAAAAGAAGGTAATTTTGTATTTTTAGTAATGAGTAGGCAAAAGGAATAATAGGTAAACTAATGTAGTGTAATTCAGTAATTTATCCTTTGAATTAAATGTTTTTTTTTGTTTAGAATTTTGCAACTCCAATAGTCTAGTCTTGGGTGAAAATGACAAACATAAACTATCTAGTCAGGGGTAGAGCTACTGTATTGGAAGGGTGTTCGAGCGAACTCCCTAACTTTTTCGTAGACTCTATATTTGTGTAAGAATATGAAACAAAATGGATATGTACATTTCCTGTGAACCCATAACCAAAAGTGAGATGGTTGACTTAATGGGTTTGTGTACCCTGCGAAATTGTTTGGCCCTCTGGTTGTGGTATTGAAACTTAGCAAGTAGATTTATTTTTGGGATAATTTCGTACGTGCTTTTATATAAAAAGCTTTCTTTTTTTTAAAAAAATAAACCCACTTAGTAGGCACAATTTATTTTAGGTATACTTTTATATGTTGTTTTTACAAAAAAGAAGTAAAAAAAAGTAGAAAAATAAGAATTAACTCATTGTACATGGGTTTAATATAGTTTTTTTCAAAAAAATAAAATAAAATTGGTAAATGTAAAAAATAGGAAATAGTATTTGTGATGTGTTGCAGTTTTACTCTAAAACAATATCTGATATTGATCTCTAATGAGACATTCAAAAAAGTTTAACTCAAATATTTTTTCCAAAAGTTAGCGTTCTAACTTTTATTATTGATCTGATTGCTACCATCTGGAATATGGCCTCGGGTATGTACTCTTTCTTTCTCTTTCCATTTTTTTTCTTATTTGTTTGCTTTTACACGGTATGACTATTTATTCAAAAATTGATTTGTAATCTTTGATTCTAGGGTTATCCCACGTATTTATACTTTATTTTATTAAAATAATTATTGTTTTATTTTTCAAAATTTTAACTTATCGTTCAAGTTGATAGTGAAACTAGTGAAATATTTTTTTAGGTATTAAAATATCAAAAGTGAATTTAATAATTTTAACTTCGCTTAGAACATTGAAGATTATAGTAAAAATATTCAAAATTTGATGTTTGTTATTTTAGGTTAAGATAGTTATTCTGTTTTGAAATTTAGAACCCACTTATTTGAAATTCTGGTTACTGCTTAAAAACATTTAACCTAGTGGGCCTCCCATTATGGGCTCACAAGTCTTCAACATACCTACACTATTGCCAACCCACACAAATAACATGAAATGTATACATACCCGTATGGAGTTCACACAAATATGTACAACCTATATCTTGTCCAACCAGCATTAACATTCAACTTGTTTTACTAAAACACAATAATAAGTTAATGTTATGTCTATATTTAATAAATACTTCTAATTAATGCCTATTTTGAACTTTGCAAACAGTTTAATAGAGTTACAAATCATTTAAAATTCAAATTAATTTGAACTAGATAATTGATTTGATAATGTGGAGAGATTGAAGGCGAGATTTTAGGAATTGGAGACATGGATTTAGGTTCTTGAAGAAATAACGTATCCGACAGAGTCAGTTTTAGGGAAAAAGAAGGGAATTTTATATTTTTAATAAAGAGTAGGCAAAAGAATAATAGGTAAACAAATGTAGTGTCTAGTCTGGAATGAAAATGACAAATATCAACTATCTATTAACTATAAAATGCAGTCATTTGAGAATGTAGATGGTAACACATACAAAAAAAATTGATCCCTAGTTGCCAATTCAACTTCAACGGTAAGAATGAAAAACATGAAATTTTGATAATCTTCGAAATCCAAAAATCTATATGTAATAGCAAATATAACACGACTACTATTAGAATTTCAATATTTGTCTAAATTTATTTTTTGTAAATTTTACTACCGTAGCTTGATATGTAAACTGTTGCAACTCAGTAATCAATTACATTGAGTAGCTATCATCTTTTTCTTTCTGCGTATATTTTGTTCTTTAACAAAACATGACCTCTATATTATATAATTTGGCTAATTATAGTATAAATATTTTCCAGTGATCCTCTTTTGGCACAACGATATAATGATTTGCACATAAAAATATGGTAGAAAGTTCAATGTAAAATAAAGCATTTACGAATAATACATTTTTAATCAAATTTTACAGGATTTAAGAACCAGTAAATAAGTTAATTTCTTATGTATTAGAGCTTTTTAGTGAGCACAAATTAATTTTCCTCCTTCTAGCACAGGAAAAGACTTGAATTACTACATACTATATTTTTTTAAGATTATGAGTACTAACTTATTTTACTAATAATATAATATTAAAAAATGGGAGTTGGGTGTACGAATAAGGGTACTTTTGGAATTGCTTGCTATTTTTACATGTCAGTATTTCTATATGTCCTTTCATGTTCATCTCTTTGGTGCCACATGAACAATCCTTTCAATTTAAACATTAACTAGCCTATCAATAGAAGATTTCGACAGACCAACAACCTTGTAATGTTTTGTCATCTGCCTTTCACCTAAGTTAATTTAATACACACTTTTTCCAGTAATTCCAAAAGCACCCTTGTTCGTACATCCAACTCCCATTTCTATTTCTATATATATATATATATATATATATATAAGAAATGGGAGTTGAGTATACGAATAAGGGTACTTTTGGAATTGCTATTTTTACATGTTAGTATTTCTATATGTCCTTTCATGTTCATCTTTTGGTGCCACATGAACAATCCTTTCAATTTCAACATTAACTAGCCTATCAATAGAAGATTTCGACAGACCAACAACCTTGTCAATATTTTGTCATCTGCCTTTCACCTAAGTTAATTTAATACACATTTGTTCCAGTAATTCCAACAGCACCCTTGTTCGTACATCCAACTCCCATTTCTATTTCTATATCCATATATATATATATGGATATATATATATTAGTAATGTTGTTATTGTTGGGATCTTCATTTTTTTAATTTTGTGTGAACATAATAACAAAAAACATGCTAAAAACAATTTGACTTTATAATTGAAATGATATGAATTATCAGCCACACAACAAAGACAATGGGTAAGTAGTTCAATTTCATATTCTTCAATATTTGATATTTCAAATTCTTAAAACAATAATGCACCAAGAACAAATCTAGTTAAATTCATTCTTTTTTGTGGTTCGAGTTAACAACTCCATTTTATTGATAACTGCATATGGGCTGCCATACCCATACAATTTTAATATATAATAATAAGAAGGGAAAAAACAAAAGTACCTCCTTAGATTATGACCCAAATCCCAAAGGCACACCTTAACTAAACTAAGGCTCTATTACCCCTCAAAATTCATTTTTTTTGTAATTTGTACACTTTTTACTTACATGGCCTCCAAATATCTTCCACGTGCTTCAACTGCGTGAAGTTACAGAATTTTCCACATAAGCCAAAAGGTGTACAATATTATATGTAAAATGAGTTCGTGAGTAATAGGTCTTTAGCTTAGTTAAGGTGTGTCTTTGGAATTTTGGTCATAGGTCTTCTCCCTAATAATAATAATAACGAATACTGTATATATAAAAATTAATAAAAGATACTCATAGTGTACATAATACATTATAAGAAATAATTAATAATAATTAAATAATAATGGGTTTTGAAATTAAAAGAAACATCAAATAGCATGTAAACTAAAGAAGTTAACATATGGACTCAAACAAGCTTCACGAAAATGGTATATAAAGTTCAATTATACCATTCAAGAGGTAGAATACAGAAGAGAAATGTTTTTTTTGTGTATTTGATTGATATGATGTGGTGTGTAAATACAAAAGAATTATGTGGTAAAATATCCCACAATATCAGCAAAACTTATGAATCCTATCAAGTAATTAAAGGTAAATATTAAGAGAATATACAATAATAAAATCAAAATTTAGGATTCTGATATGGAAAATATCCCATCATCAATTATCTTCTTTATGCCCCCGCAAGTTAGGTGGTGGTTGAACGACCGCTAACTTGGAAACAACCCATTGATTTTATGCTTTTGATAAAGATTTCGTAAGTATGTCAGCTAGCTGATAAGCTGAGTGAATATGTACTATCTGGAGTTGTTGACGTTGGACTTTGTCCATGATAAAATGGAAATCAATGGCTATGTGCTTCATTCTACTGTGGAAAACTGGATTTTGGCACAAGTAGGTGGTGTCAATGTTATCGCAGTAGATAGTTGGTATATTATCAAGAGAGAAATGAAGTTCATTAAGAAGATTGGTAAGCCAATTTGTCTCTACAACAACATGAGAAATTGAAGCGATACTCAGCCTCATTTGAAGATCGGGCAACTGTTCTTTGTTTCTTTGATGACCAACTGATTGGTGTTAAGCCAAGTAGAGGTACGATCATCATGATCCCCTACTCATTCTGCATCGGTATAAACATGAAGAGCAGTATTAGATCTATGGTGAAAAAGAAGCCCATAATGGATATTTGATTTGAGATACCGAATGAGGCGCTTCACTACTTGCCAGTGTGTGTGAGATGGCTGATGTATAAATTGGGAGAGCTTATTAACAGAAAAGCTTATGTCCGGTCTAGTAAATGCAAGATACTGGAGCTTGCCAATTGCACTTCGATATTTTTTTGCATCTCTAGGAGGGGAGCCATCATTCAACCTAAGAGAAATCGTGGTGGATAATGGTGTTGAAACACCCTGGCAGTCCTACATAGAGAACTCCTGCAAGATGTCCATTATGCACTTGGTTTGAGAAAGAAATAATCCAGCTGATTGTGGAAGGACTTTAATGCCTAGGAAAAAGTGTAGGGGTCCAAGATCTTTGAGTGAAAAACGGTTGGAGAGTGCGCTCTTGATGTTGTTAATAGTTTGCAAATTATTTCCTATAATAACAATATCATCTACATATGAAAGCAAGAAAATGACAGGGTTGTGAGAGTGTAAGGTAAATAAAGAGTTGATCAGAATGCGTCTTGCGAAATCTAGCAGAAATGAAAAAATTCGTGAGCTCGGTGTACCAAGCATGGGGTTCTTGTTTGAGACCATATATGGCTTTGTTTAGTTTGCATACATAGTTTGGATAATCATGATTCTCAAAACCTTTCGGTTGTTTCACAAATACTTTCTCAGTCAATGTACCTTGTAGAAAAATATTGTTTACGTCTAGTTGCTGAAGCGGCCACTTGTTTTATGTGGCGATGGAAAGCATTGTTCGAATGGTTGGTTGTTTGACAACTGGACTGAAAGTATCAACATAATCGATTTAAGGCCGTTGAGTGAAACCTTTGGCAACAAGGCGATCCTTGTACCATTGAATTGATCCATCAGGTTTGCGCTTGACGCGGAAGATCCATTTATTCTCTACAATATTTTGGTGATCAGATGGAGGAATAAGGTTCCATGTGTAGTTGCTCATCAGAGCGTCAAATTCACTTTGCATATCTTGTTTCCATTGTGGGTCCTTGCAAGCTTGTTTGACTGTGACTTGTGGTATTTGGGATGTAAGGATGGACATGGATGCATACTTTGGATTAGGCTTAGTGATTTAATGTTGGGAGCGGGTGACAGGGCGTCACACTGATAAAGACTGATCGGTCTAACAAGGGAAGTTAAGTTGAGGCGAGTGCTGCTGCTGGGGAAAGGAATTAAAAGGGGAAGTTGTGGATGATTCAGTAGTAAAAAAGGAATTATCTAAAGGGGAGGAAGTTACCCGATTTCATCGAATTACTGGAGGTTTGACGGAGGATGCACAACTATTGCTGGTGCAGTAGAGTCATATGTACGAACAACCAAGTTAGGATCGTCGATTGGAAGTGGACTTCTTAGAGTAATAGGAAAAGATATTGTATACTTTGGAGAATATAGAGTAGAGTAAGATGTATGCGAATCAAATGTGGAATTAAACCATAAAATATTCTAAGAGATATCCTTGTACTTGGAAAAGATATTTTCCACAGGGAAAATATCTTCCATAAATTTTACATCTCTGGAGAAATATATTTTTGAGGATTCGGGATCAAAACATTGATGACTATGAAAGTGAGTGGAGAATCCTAAATAGACACATGGTGTTGATCTTGATTCAAGTTTATTTTTAGCGTATGGTTTTAGCCAAGGATAGCATAAGCAACCAAACGTAGAAAGTGAGAAAATATTGAGAGTTGTACCAAAAAGAGCTTGATATGGAGAAATATTATCTGAGGATGAAGGAAATCTATTAATTATGTAAACAGTAGTTTGACAAGCAAAACTCCAAAATTGGGGTGGTAGTGATACTTGGTGAAGTAGAGTTCTAGCAGTTTCAGTAATGTGCCTATGACTTCTTTTAGCTAAGGCAATTCTTTGTGGGGTATATGGGGGAGATGATAAGTTTCTACTCCCAAATTCAACCAGAAGTGATTTTAGTCCCTTAAATTCTCCTCCCCCATCAGAGTATAAGGTGAGAATCTTAGTATTGAAAAAGTTCTCAATGAGTGGTCGAAATTCAGAGAAGACCTTGACTACATCATTTTTTTTGTATAAGTGTATAGATCCAAATATATTTGGTAAACTGATCGACAAAAATAACATAATAGCGTTTTTGATCAAGGGATAGAATGGGTGAAGGACCCCAAACATCGATATAGAGTGTTTCAAAAGGTCTTGAACTTTGCAAAGAGTTATGTGAGAAAGGAATCCCTTGGCTTTTATTTCAATGAAATGAATTACAAGGTTGAAAATTACAAAAACAAGGCAACTGGTAATTTCTCAAAAGAAGCTTCAAAAGACGGATATTAGGATATCCTAAACGATGATGCCACAGAGATAGAGGAACTTAAGAAGTGTGTACCATGTAGGATGTAGGAGATGAGTGTGTTGATGCCACAAACGTTGGACTTTCATACAAGTCATCTCTATTCCGGCCTTCTAATAGTGGTTCCCCCGTAGTCAGTGCCTTCACAACAAAAGAGAAAGGAAAGAATTCAATAGATGTTTGGTTTTGTTGACAAATTTTTGAAACAAATATAAGATTCTTTTTGATAGATGGAGTACACAGAATATTATGTAAAAAAAATGTATGGGAGAGTTTAATGGAGTGGATCCAGTGTGGGTGATCGAAATACCATTACCATCACCCATTGAAACTTGTTCATGACCCGTGTATTCATGTGGAGAGGCTATATTCTGAGAATCAGTAGTGATATGATGTGAGGCACCAGAGTCCAAAATCTATGGAGCATTTTTGGGAAAAGATCGAGCTGCAAACATAGTTTAGCATCAAAATGGTTATGCGACTTGGAACGACAAACATTTGCAGAGTGACCAAATTTTTCACATAATTGACATTGGATTTGCATTTTGGCCGACAAAGGAATAGAGGGGTTTCATGGCTGCGAAAAGTTTCCATTTCTTTGAGTGTGTCCATTGCTTTGTGTGTGGGGGTACACTATTGTTGCTTTCCAGAAGGAGTAGTTTGCGAACGCCATTGCGGCTGACCAGACCAGCGGCGAGTTTTATTAGTAGCTATTGTTATTGTGATTATTTGTTCTCTCTGCAACTTGAGCAGTGATTGGAGTTGGTGGTTGAATCTTTTCAGTTTGAGTAAGATAAAGTTCATGCCTAGTGAGCTTTTGAGCCAATTCCTCATATGAAATAGGAGAGTCTCTTGAACGAATAACAATCTTAAAGCCTCATAATCAGGTCCAAGGCCGCACAGAATTTTTACAACCAACTCTTCATTAGAAATGCGAGCACATGCAATAGCTAATTCATCAGTGATAGTTCTTATCTCCCTGAGATAATCATTGATAAATTTTTGATCTCGTTGAAATTTTGCCAATGCATCTCGAAGACTGTATATCCTGGTTTGAGATCTATTTACATATGTAGTATGCAAATACTCCCATGCTTCTTTTGAAGTTTCTACAGAGTTAACTGATGGTGCAATGGTGGAGTCAATAGATGCCATTAAGGCGTTGCAAATGAGATTATCTTGCTGA
This sequence comes from Solanum lycopersicum, assembly GCF_036512215.1. Classification (NCBI taxonomy): domain Eukaryota; kingdom Viridiplantae; phylum Streptophyta; class Magnoliopsida; order Solanales; family Solanaceae; genus Solanum; species Solanum lycopersicum. The sequence continues at coordinate 32,347,976 of NC_090801.1, read as the reverse complement.
AACCAGATTTTGAAATTTGGATTGACGACATCTTGTGTGTCTTGCTTAATGGTTCATGACGGCACCGTTATGGATCCATCGAGATAGCTCATTAAGTCAAACCCATTCATGACCTTTTGAATTTGAGATTTCCATGTTGCAAAGTTTGCACCACCAGTAAGTTCAATTGGAAGTTGTGCAGTTGGGTTGATGTTAATGATTTGCGTTTTGGTTGAAGCAACATTCACAATTGTAAATGAAGTGTTGATTGGGTCATCATTGTTCAGATTGATGTCCGAAGCAGATCAGTTCACCATTGTTTTTAGATGGTTTGCAAAGGAAAGGGAGAATTTTTTTTTGAATAAGATGGGAAGATTATTACAAGTTTATACTCGTTTGAGTGTTAATTGCTCTGATACCATGAAGAAGCACAATACAGAAGAGAAATGTTTTTGTTTGTGTATTTGATTGATATGATGTGGTGCTTAAATACAAAAGAATTATGCGGTAAAAGATCCCATAATATCAGCAAAACTAATGAATCCTATCAAGTAATTAAAGGTAAAGATTAAGAGAATATACAATAATGAAATCAGAATGTAGGATTCTGATATGGAAAATATCCCATCTTCAATTAGCTTCTTTAACCATAACATCGTTTGAATTTAATAAAATTACAGTTGATCCGTGTATATGCCAAAAGATTAGTGGGAGTAAGTTTACATTTTTAGTCTTGTATGTTGATGACATTGCACTTGTTTCTAATGATTTAGACATATTGAGTGAGATGAAAGACTTTTTCTCTAGAAACTTTGAAATGAATTATATGGGTAAGACATCCTATGTGATAAGGATAGAAATATTTCATAAAATAGATCGCAAGATTATTGAGACTGTCTTAAAATGACTATATCAAAAAAGTTCTAGAGAGACTTAACGTGAACAATTGTTTTGCAAGAATAGTTCCTATTTAAAAAAAATGGATAAATTTAATCTTATGTTATGCCCAAAGAATGATGTAGAAATATAAAGAAATGACCTCATTTCCTTAATTTTCCATTGTTGGAAGTTTGATGCATGTTCAAACTTGCACAAGACCATATATTAGCTTTATGGTCAGAATGCTAGGAAGATATCAATGTATCCCTGGAATTTATCACTAAAAACCATAAAAAAAAGTTTATAACATGTTATGAAGCCACAATTCATACAGTATGGATGCGAAACTTTATTTCAGGAGTTGGGGTTGTCAACACCATTACCAAAATTATTGTGATAATGTTGCTGAAATATTCTTCTCTAAGAATGATAAGTAATCCAAATATGTCAATCATATGGAATTAAAGTACTTTAATGTCAAGGAAGAAATTCGGAAACAAAGAGTGTTACTTTAGAATATTAGAAGTGATCTCATGATTCTAGATCCGTTAACAAAAGGCTCACAACCAAAGATATTTAAAGAACATGTTAAAAGAATGGGTCTTGGTTGTACTTGTGATTGATAGATTTATGATGTTTTACACTTTGAGCTCAAATTATGTGTTTCTGATATACATTAATGAACACCTTGTTTCTCATAATGTGTACACATTACTATTTTTAGAAATTACAATATAAGTCTCTATGAGACATTATTGGGGATCGTGATGCTATATGTTTTTATAGCTTATGAACCTAGTACGATAAGTTGCTAATATAGTAGTACATGGAAGGAAGTATGTACCTTAAAATTTACGCACAACCGCTATTACTCGAATCAGTAGTTTGTTATATTGTGGTATGTATGATGAACATTATAAAAGAGATCTATTGTATGCGCAACTAATTCTTATTAAATATTAATGTTATATGGTTATTGGGCCAAGTGGAGAATGTAAAAATTATTATTTAATTATTATTAACTATTTCTTACTTACGATCCAAGTTTACTTATTATCCAAGTAATACCATAAATAATATTTAATAAGGAATAGATCTCGTCCGTACATTGGTTACTTGATGGAGGTACCTGATTAAATCATAACCTCTATAAATTTGTCCTCCCTCCACCCATTAGGGTCACCACATATTCTCTACAATAATTCCATCGCTGACAGTTGTGGTAACATAAAGTTAGGGCAAGGAAGTAGAAACCAATTTACGACTTACACTTCCGCTTTTAACTGTGATGATGTCTTTCTCATAAGGTATGTGCCTTTAAGTATATCTATGTAAGATTATTGGTTTCAAGATCCTGATATTATATTATAAAATATTTAATCTTACATACATGTGATTATAAAAATTACTTTTAAATTATTTAGAAAAATATAATTAAAATGATGAAAGTGATTCTCTATTTAATTTCTCCTGATTTTTTAATAACTCCCACTCAATCTTCATTCCTTCCCTTTTATTTAATTTTAAAATTTAAATAAATCCTTTTTAATGTAAAATATTTCTTAATCTTTTCCTTTAGTATTAATCTTTTTCTCTTTTTTTTTTAAAGTAAAATTTATTCCTAATTTTTGTGTTGCTGACACATGACTTTTTTTTACTTATCCTATTATATAAAGATATATATTTTACAAATCTAAGATTTATTTTTTAAATAACATTTAAATATTTTTGATACCATCAACTTTGAGTAATATTAAATAAATTGGAGTACATATGATGGTATATGAATTTAAGTTTGTTTCAGTTTTTGTATTGTTGCTTAAATAAACTAAGAAGAGAAAACCCAATATGAAGCAATGGAAACACCTATCCAGAGAACCTTTTGATGTTGTGGATAAGACTTACTAAGTTATGAATAATTATTTTATCAGATTAATTAGTCTAGATTTTTTCAAGAAAAGAAAAAGAGCAAGATGATTGTCTCTAATTGCTCTAATAGTGCCATGAGCGGCTAAATATAATTAGAGGACTCAAGCAAAATTTCAATTTGAGGTGTAAAATATAAAAAAACTTCGTATACATATTTATTCAAAATTTATTTTTCTTACGCTACTGAAATGAAAATTATTAGTATTTAATGTTGTTTTTTGCAGTTATTGATTTTAGGTAAGCCTTTATCAAATCAATATTGAAAAACATACTTTCATTGAGGTAATTATTATATGAGTTGTTATTTAGTACCATAGAATCTTGTTGAAGAAGATGCTGACTTGATTTACCCCATTTTTTATATGTTTGTTGTAATGCTTGAAACAAAATAAAAAAGAATTTGAAATTCTCTTTGTTCAACACTCTTCACCATTAATTCTTTTTTTTAACAAAAGACAACATATATTATATGGAGTAAAATATTTATTTATTTTTAATTTAAAATAAATATACTTTTTATCATAAGTAGTCAATTTTTCAATAAAATTTTAACATATAACTGTTTTTTGATAAAAATAAGGGGGCCTAAGTCATAAGCCTTATTTTACAAAGGCATAATCCGTCCCTCAATAGTGTTGATGGAGAACGAGGTGAAATAACAAGATTATGAAAGAATCCTTCTTATTTTTGGAAAACAAATAAGAATCCTAAACAAATAAGAATCCTACACAAACCCCTATACTTAGTTTATGGTGCAATTTACCATATAATAAACTCTTTTTGTTATTTTATTTAAATATTAATAATATGTAAATATATGCCGAGAAATAAATATTTCTGAAAATGAATTGATGGTATAGTTTTCTTTCCCACTATGTGTGGATAGTACTTAATCTCCTTTAGCTTTTCCCCAACTTCAAATTCTATCTTTTTCTCCAAATTTCAACAAAACATTATCCAACCATAGCAATTTAATATCTAAGCAGTCAAGAAATAAATACAAAAATAAAATTTATTGATTAAAGTTATTTTTTTAATGGTAAAAAAGTGCTTCTGGAAGTGAAACCATTGGGTGAAGAGCGAGGCAAGCATAGGAAAAGGTGAGAGTGGAAAACGAGCGGGTTGAATCAAAGACGAGTTGATTAAAAATGTAACAACCCGAAAAACTAGTAGGTGGAACTATAACCTTACGAGTTTGTTTTGTGTTTATTGTGGGGTCTAGAAGTTTAAAACGACTTATCGAGCTTAGGCTGAGGTGTTGAGGGGGGACTTAAATCCTAACACCCAAAACTTCCCAAAACCGAAAAGTTGACAAAAATGTCATGACCTACGGATTAGGCCTACGCCCCATAGGTCCATCCACACCCCTTGGACGACTTTCGTAGGTTAAGGCCCCAAGTTTCATGTTGCAGACCCAAACCATAAATATCCAGTACGACTCGTGGACCAACCAACGGTCCGTGGGTGGGGTTTGGTGAATCCCACCTATGTTCCTGTCCAAGACTCGACCAAGGTAAGAGTGTTTCTTAAATTTCTTTTGAGGTTGGTTACGTTAAGGGATTATTATTATTGATTAATGAAAGTATTTTAAGGCTTTTAAATATATTAAAACTCTTTTTCCAATTTATTATTCCAAACCACAAAATAGAAACCTCCCCTATCAAAATATTGTCTTTCTAGAAACCACCACCATTGGAGAAGAAGGAATCAAGCTCTGAAGGTTAAGATTTCATAGTTCTCCCTCAATTTTCATGGAGTTTCATCAATAAATGTATGTGAGTCTTTAAGTTTCATTCAAGGAGCCCTCTCATTTTTTTAAGAGTTCAAATTCCATAAACCCAGGGTATTTCAATCTACAACATGGTTCTGCTTCCAAAATGATTTCAATTGATTAATTATGATTTATTATGATGAATTAAGATTGGATTGATGGAGTATTTTTGTTTTATAATGAAAAATCCCCTTGGACCCATGAATCCCCCACTTTACTAAATTGACTTCATGATGTAAGAATTGTTGAAAATTGGCCAATAATGTGATTAACGGTTGTTCTAGGTGTAATTACATAATTCTAGTGTAATCAAACATGTATAGTTGGTTAACCTAATATTAGAGGTTAGAATTGATATAGCCTAGGGTTATGTCATTAAAAAGGCAAATAGAGGGTTAAAATGTGACATTCTAAGATTGATGAACTTCTTGATGAATTGCCTTAGACTAGAACACCTAGACATGAATTGCTTATAAGTAAAAATTTATGATACGAACTAATTTGATTAGGGTTACATGAGGGATCATGGTGGTGTAGTACTTATATTGAGTTATATGTCTTTTATGAGACATTGATTGAGAGTGAGGCTTGTAACATGAAGATGACTCCTAGGGATTTTATGGCAAAAGGCTAATGAGATTAGGATAGAGATGTCAAGGCTTTAAGAGAGGACCTATTATGTATGTTGATTTGTATATGCGCCTATTGTGAAAAGACTTCTCCAATATGACTTATAATATGATCACACAAGATTATGCATGAAATGAATGGATTACTTGACTTATGGCCGTATCTATGTTTCATGTATTGAATGCTATATTGTTGACTCAATATGACCCTTTAATGCAAGATATCAGGTGTACACATGAACATGGTATTATCTACATTTTTTTGAACACTTGAAGGGTGATGTATATATGATCATAATGTTGTTGTTGTGTCATCAAAAGGACAATCAGACACAAACACACACATGCGTGAATATGACTATGATGTGATTAAGCTGTGTCTTGTGGTTCATGGCCCCTGAAGGGTAAACTAATGAGGGTTTCGACATATTTAGTAGGATTGTGTATAAGCTTATGAATCACTTAGAAAGTGAATTTCTTATGATTTTGTGTAACTGTTGTATTGTTAAAAGGGAAATCCCCCATACCCTTACACATTATTATGCGTGAAACTATTATGACAATGGTGATTTTGTTGTATTGAATGAATGACTATTCTCATGAACACACTATGAATATGATGTGAAAGTTTTACTCACATATTGATAATTCTAAGGTCGAAATGACGTTCTCACCTAATGAATCTATGAGCTATTATGATGTATGTTTGTTTAAGTGCCTACTGCATTCTCTCATGAACATGGGCTTAAGAAAAAAATCAATACGAATTTTAAAGGATATTATGCTTAGCATCGAGTGGACATGAGCATGAGAATTTTTCCTTCACACTAATAGTTGGGTTTCCAATAAACTTATCTCATGAGATGCAAGCCTCCAAGTTAATAGTCAAAGCATCTATAGGAAATCTCCCTATCCCATAATTATGTGTTATCATTGGTATTTATCTAGTAGATCCACCTAAAAACTAAAATGAACATTTCACCTTAGGCAAGTAGGAAACCTCTTTTTTCAGTGTGGGGGTCGAACACCAGATTCCATGTATCTCACATGACATATGTTTATTAAGGCTATATATCCCTATAGGATAAGTATATGAATTTATGATAAGAAGATGAGTTATGTATTATGGTTCCTCAAGAGGTTCAACTTGAGTCGGGGTATGAGACTTCATTCATGCATTGAAAAAGTAGTCTCTGAGAGCAGGCATGGTATGTTTATCTTATGACACGATGATTATGAGATAAGGTATGCTTTATATGATTTGCGAATATAATTATGAACTTATTTATGACTTTTTGACGAGCTTTTCTAAGTGTGAGTGGGGGTATGCGACTTCACTTATGCATTGCACAAGTAGACTTATAAAGGGATTATGGCGTTGATTCAGTATGTTAGGAAGAATTATGAACTTATGTATGCATGATTATTGTGGCCTAAAAGTGATAGTTCTATTTGGATGGCATTATCATGGTATGTAATTATGTATGTGAACTATATCTTGTGAAGATTGGAGTATGCATTATGTTTTTTTGAAGACTATCCTTGTGATTATGATGAAACGTCATGTTGAAATGTGCAAGATTTGTCGTATGAGCTACATTCTCCAACTATTACAAAGATGTTTAAAAATGACATATAACACGATTTAAAATAAAATATCCCTTTATGTACGTTTTAAGAATTTTTATGCATGGATTCCAGGCATAATTCATTTTGTGCTAAACCATATTTATACATTTCTACAAAGTGTAGGGTTTGGAAAATTGGATTCCATCCCCGTGGCTAGGAATCTAGTAGATCAAGAAGTAGAATGGTGATTCCTCATAGTATTTAGGGCTTGACCGTATGTCCTTTATGTCTTTATTTTATGTTTTAGAGTTTTTGAAAGGGCTGTGTCCTTAAGATTGTATTCAAGAGTTGTAATTCAAGTAATATAGATTTTTTGAGACATAGTGTCATAGAAACTCTCTCATTTTATAAAAGGCTTCAATTGTAAAGAAAGGTTTTAAATTTTCCACATTTTCCCTTGCTCATGTGTTATGATATATACTGAGGCTTGTATGATTCTTATAGGAATCTTGTACCCAGTGTGACGTCTAACGATAACCTTGGGTCCTTACAAACTTGACATTAGAGAAAAAAGATTGTAACTTTCCAGAAAATTTACTTGTCTAGTGAAGGGTCTATTAGGTTTTTAAGAATATGTGTTGCGGTACATAGGCATCCCAATACCCAATATTGAGTAATATTGGGCATGTTAGAGAATATTGACTTAAGAGTGTTAGCAAATTTATATGTAATAAGATATTCTTTGATGTTAAAATGCTCCTATCCAAGCTTGTTTAAGGATTGTACTTGCAATGAAGACCCTAAACTAAAATTCTTGATTTCATAGCTTACACACATTAGGTACATCCAAGTGTCAAGCCTAAGTACCATGGCACATGATTATTTAAAATGATCATGTTGATCAAGCAGTGCCCAAGGACATAGTGAGGGTCCTTGGACAAGAAATGCGTAGCAACACATGTGCAAGCACGTGTGCAAGAGACCAAGCAACCAAGCCCCAACGGAATTCGGTTAGACGGTTAGGGGGAAGGCGCACGTGCGGGTAAAGCCACATAGGACCTAGCTTCCTAACCAGTCCTAGGATCTAACTAACTTACCTAACTAGATATTAACCTAGGAGTAATCTAAATAAACTAACTAGTGTACCTAGAATCCTAAAACCTAACTGGGTGACACTAGCGGGGTAACTAACTAAAGAAACATCCTAGTTACTAATCTAGGAGGTCAAAAAAGGTTGGTTATGTTCCTAGTGACTTAGGGTCACTTCTGTAATTACCCTAGGTCACTTATCTAATTAAGTTAGCAACTTAGTTAATTCATTAAAAATCCTAGTCAAAGCCGAAACACTTAATTTCAGTTTTGGCTAGGTCAAATGCTCTCCTATTTTTAATCAATTTAGGATGGGCGCTTTGGTAATTATCTAATTTATTTATTTAATTAAGTTAATTAGCCTAAGTTGAATTATTCAATATCAGTTCCTAAGACTTAAACTCACGATTAATCAGTAGAAACCTCACGACTCCAAAACAGTAACAAATGTAAGAAAGCTCTCCTTAGGCAATTCAAGGAAGATTCTTCCAAACTTTTCTTGCAAAGTACGGGGTGATCTTCATAGATTCGATTATACATTAAGGTATGAGTTTTATATCTTGGATTCCTTTCCCAAAGAGGCTTTTGAATTCAAGAAAATCAAACCTAGGGTTCTTCCCAATGAAAATGTCGAAATCTCTCTAGTTCTCCCTATTTCCAATTCTAGTAGTATATATAATGCAAATCTCGAAAATATATTTGGTATATGGTGCTAACTGATCATTATGTGTAGGTTTATGTGATTTGATAATGTCGAATGAGACCAATAGGTTAGATCCCTATGATAAATGCCTAATTGTCTTCGAGAAGATGAAATTGTTATAAGCCGTTTATGAAATTCAGTTTTATGTTGAAAGAAATGAAGGTTTCGATTTTTTTTGTTTTACAGTAGATACATTTGTAATTGTTTGGAATGCAATGTTTCCAAGAAGAAATAAGAATGAGAATCAAAGCTAGTTAATAACTATACAATGTCAAATCAAGTTTATAGCTTGGCCACACTAAGCACTGAATTGTTCTTTTGATCTAATCAAATGCTAAAAGTTGTCTTACTTAAAATGAAGGTTTTGATTACTATAATATGTGAAATTTTTGTTTATGCCAATAAATTGGCCAACAATGTTATTTCCAAAATATTTAATAGAATTGGCCACTATTAAGTCAAACCAATCCTATATGGCCATTGTAAATTATGATGTTTCTTGTAAGGCCAAATAAATGTTAAAGATTTACTTTACAAGATGTATCTCAATAAACTCATAACCAAGGTATGGAGAACTTTATTGAGGAACTTAAAAAGGTACTTGATATTATGCACAATGTCGATACTGAGCGAGTTAGACTATTTGCATATGAATTAAAGTATGTGGTTAGAACTTGGCTTGACCAGTGGATGAAGGCTAACGTTGAGGGAGGACTACTGAGAGTTGGAAATATTTTGAGGAGGCCTTGTAGAGGGATTTCTTCCCTCATAAACTGCAAGAGGCTATTGTACGAGAGTTCCTCATGCTTAAAATAGATTCCGCAACTATTCAAGAGTATGGGTTAATGTTCACCCCAACTATTTGTCATGCCCCGGTAGCACCCCTTAGGTGTGACATGGCGTACAAGACTTCGATGAGTCTTATACAAGCCTTATATTCTTTCATTTCATATGATATAGAAATAGTGAGAACTTAAAACTCATTTAGATCCAAATATAAAACTTCATTTAAATGAAATACTTGAAAATACACAGCGGATGTCTAAGTGTCACATGACCATCTAAACAATGACATTGAAAATAAAGTTGGGACAAAACCTTTTACGATAAAAAAGACTAGAATTACATGGAAAGTAAAGAGACTTCAAAAGACACTTGTGCTCAATCAATGAGGACGTACAAATCTATCCTTCCAAGCACTTCAATCTAGATAGAATAAATCACTAGGTGGAACTTACACTTGTAGAAAAACCTAAAGAAATATGGGTTAGCACACAAAAATGTACCAAGTATGACGACCATGAAAAAATGTACTTTAAGAAGGACATTTTCTTTGAAATTCATGCATATACCATTTTGGAAGGAATTTCATGAACATAAGCATCATAAGATTGATATATATACATTAACAAGATACCAATCAAATCTTCACATTAGGACATATTCAACACATTACCATTCTCTTCACATTAAGCCTTCGCCTCAAGTAACCCTAAAATTTATACCCTGTGAAATGTATGAATAGATTACAATACAACCATCCACACTTGGAACCAGCTTAAGGTCACCAGAAGTGAACTTACCATTTAGCCTTTCCATCTTTGCACAATAGTCTAAGGAAACTCTAAGTCATATGTAACACCCCGGAAATCCATGTCCTGTAATAGAACCTAATATGTTGAGTAATAATTATTTTAGACCTAAATAAGTATAAAAAACTTGTTTGAGAAGTATTGCATCCATAGGATTAAAGAAAATCTTTAACGTATGGAAACTAGCGAAATTCAACTAGTTGATGTTCCTATGTTTGGTGAAGGTTTCGGAGGGTCATATGAAGTCCAAAACTTTTTAAAAGACTTTCAATATGTATAATTTAGTATATATGATCAAAAAGTACATTCACGACACCACAAGGACCACGGGAAGGGTCCTTGGGGAGGACCCGAAGTTGGGAGGGTAAGCTACCAAGACAGTTTGGGCGCAGGCATATTCTTGTGGCTGTTGTGTGTCGCGCAGCCATCACGTGGGAATCTTAAGTTAGCCTCGCGACACGGAGATTACACGGACCTTACTCCCGCAGCTCAAAATTCAAAAATAAATTGGGGAATTAGTCTAGTGACGCACATCTACTTCCCAGATTTCGTAAAAGTTATATTTTGGATGTTTTGACTTCACAAAATAAACCATTTCAGTGAGGGTTATTTTGGGTAATTTAATGGGTGACTATATAATGTCTTAGGGTAAGTTTTAGTTCAATTATATAAATCAAAACAAGTCCCATATGTTGAATTCAAAAATCTCTCTCTCTCTCTATCTCCCAAATTCTCTCTCTTCCTCAAAAACTACATTGAAAACCAATAGAGCTCCAAGAAGAAGATCAAGCCTTCAAATTTTTAAAACCAAATTTATTGATAAATCGTCATTAGGGTATTGTTTCTTTCAACCTTGGGGTTCCTTTCCCAAGAGGTCTTTCGAAAGATGATTTGTAGATCTCCCAACACAAGGGTTTTTCTCCTCACATGGGTCTTTTCTCTAAAACGAAATTGTGGGTTAATTGTGATGAGTTATTATGAATATATGTTGTTCAATTATGAATTGATGTTCAATTTATGAATTAATGTGGGTTTTACCTTGACCTATATCTTTCCCCCAAATCCCTAATTTCTTGTATTGATTAAGATGAATTGTTGAGGGTAATGAACATGTCCCTTGTTTACTTTGATTTTAGTTATGTTAATACTTCATGAATTTACCTATTTCATATGTTGGTTGTTATTTCTTGGGTATTTAAGTATGAATTACCATGAAGGACAATTAGGTATGATCTATATTCTCCATTGATCTCAATTATGCAAGGTGAAGTCTACTTATGTTACAATGATGCTATACCTAATTGTGTTGTTGTGATGTTGGTTACAAGTATCCCTCATCCCTAAACCTAAATATATAAATTGGATATGAAGTATGTAATTATGTTATGATTTGATCATTATATGATTGAATATAGTTTCTCATTATTATAATGTTGTGTCTAAAGAGTTAAAGGATAGTTCTCACTTGTTATCACCTATAAGCTATTATGATAAGATGTTTACCTAGAGGTCTAAAAGAGACTAATGTGGACCAGTATGATGATATGTGATAATTACTAGAGGGAATATTTGCTTAGCATTGAAAAGGCATGTCAATAATATCCACAAAAGTCCACCCAAAAGGTCTTTTGAACCTTTTTAACACCTCTACCAATCTTTCAACTTGATGCACATTCAAATCTGATGCAATAATTACCAGAAAAGTGTCACCTTTTCCCATGAATACATACCTCATATGAGGTGGTAGAGCCTTAAGTATTACTTTTGGAGACTCCTCTATAGATGGTTTTACGGGTGGAGACTCCTGATGCATCATATCTAACTCCAACATCATTGGTTTAAACCGAACATCACCTCGATCAAGTGCCGCGACCAATGATCCATACTCTTCAATACAATCACTATTAAAATTCATGATCACTGCAGCTAGTGCTTCTACACCCAGACACTGTTCTATTTGTACCTCAAATGACTTTTCAACTTTGTAAGATATGGAAGATATCAATTGATCTCAGCACTCTACCTAATGGGCCTACAAATGTTGACAGTCACTTCTTCATTGTTCAACCGAAATTTCATTTTCCCTTTCTCTATATAAACCAAGGCTCTACCCGTAGCAAGGTATGGCCTCCCAACAATAATAGGTACCTCAAAATAAATGTCACAATCTAGAGTCACAAAATCAGCCGGAAATATGAATGACTCAACCTTCACTAACACATTATGGAGTAAGTCAATTGGCCTCTTCACCGTTCGATCGGCCATAAATAGTTGCATCGCAGTGGGCTTTGGCACACCCAAACCCAACTTCTTGTAAATATATAGAGGTATGAGATTTATGCTTGTCCCAAAATCACATAATGCTTTCACAAAGTGTAATAACCGATTGTACATGGAATAGTGAGGGCACACAGATCTTCTTTCTTTTGCACTGAAAACCTTGTAGCAAAAGCGCTACAATACTGCATTCTATCATCATCCTCTTAGTTAACATATCATTCATGAACTCAGCATAATCGGGCATTTGTTCAAGAGCTTCTATCAAAGGGACATTGATGGAAAGCTGTTTGAACATGGTGATAAAATGCCGGTATTTACCATTCTCGGTCTTTTTCACTAACCTTTGTGGGAATGGAGGTGGTGGTCTAGGCATAGGGGTCACCTTTTGGGGTACCTCATCTCCTTTCCCCGTTTTATCTGCTAACTCACCACGAACCTCCACTACCTCATCATCTCCTCTTATCACATTTTCTACACCAAACGACATCGACGGGTCAATGGTTTGCTTACCACCTCGATTTGTGACTGCCATACAATGTCCATCATTTTGCGGATTTTGGACAGTATTTCTAGGAAGAGTGCCCGGTTTTTGTGGGTTCACAGTTGATGATAATTGGTCCATTTGCAACTCAACATGCTTGTTCGAGATTGCATGTGCATCAATTTTTTCCCCAATACTCGCTAAGTCACTCCTCAAATCTTTAGTGTGCTAATCCCTAGCATCAAACATCCTCCTCATTTCTGCAACATATCCTCAACTCGCACCACACTACCTCCACCATCCCTAGGAGCAACTTCACGATTTTTATGTGGAACCTAGGGCCCACTCCTATCATTTTTGTACCCATAATTACCCATATTGAAGTTGTTGTCGACGTTGTAATTTCAATCTCGTACATAATGACCCTCTCAATATTAATTACCATAGTTCCGACCTTGATTTCCTTGACGTTGGAGCAAATTCTCCTTATTGGAGCCCTGGGTGTTTAGTCGAAAATCCCCCATCTGCTCATTTAACACATAAGAATCCTCCTTATTGTAATACTCATCAGTCGGCAGTGGTAGTTTAGACAAGTAGTTCACCGCATTTACCTTTTCTACACCCCAGTGACGTGTTTCAACACCAAACCAAGCTCAGTTCTCATTTAAGACATTTCTTCATGAATCTAATCTCTGGCTACGTTGTGTGCGGATTGCACTGCAAAAGTGTTTCTACCACCATTTGACTTCCTAGTTCTACAAGCTTTATTAATTTTGGAGATTTTCCCTAACTTCTCAGCAATGTCACCATAAGGACACTCCCCATAAGAACCCTCCGCTATTGTATCAAGTACTGCTTATTATTATCATCTTGTCCCCGATTTATGTACTCTTTTAGGGACTTATCAACAATGCCGTTATTGGGGGCTCTTTTTAAGAACGAAGTGAACCTATCCCATGAACTACTGACTGATTCTCCCGTTAGTGCCACAAAGTTGTTCACCTTATCGTTGTGGTTTAGTTTCTTAGACATTGGGTAGTAACATCCTAAGAACACATCCCTCAATTATTTCCAAGTGTAGATTGAGTTATAGGGGAGCTCGATAAACCATAAAGTAGCCTCTCCCGTCAGTGAGAGAGGAAACACTCTCAACCCAATTACGTCCATATTCAAATTAGGCCTCCCTACACAACTCTTACACACCGATCTCACCTTGGCGATATGAGCATGTGGATCCTCAGAGAGTAGCCCATATAACAAACCTCTAGTGGTGAGAATTTGCATCAGACTACTAGTTACCATAAATGTATGGCCATGTGGTACAGGAGGCTAGACAAGGAGCCCGTCAGAGTTAGTAATATTATCATATCCCCTAAAATACTCTTGAGGGCGTGGAGAAGGAGGTTGCCTCTGTATTTCGCCTTCCCAATGATTATCAGGTAATAATTGATCATGAGCATCAACCAGTGGTAGAAGTTTCGGGTTTTGATCATCATCGAGAATACCTCAATTTTGGTTCATTCAGTGCAGTGTACAATGTAGTTCGGGGTAGGGTGGGAGTATGTGTTCTCTTGTACTCCGCGTACTTGGCATACACGGAAGTTAGTTCTTCAAGAGATAAAAACAAAGATAAAAAGGAAAATTAGGAATATGTTGACTAAACTTTGGTATTAAGCTTAAAGTTAATCTAAAAGCCACTTTCTCCAGCAGCGGCGCCAAAATTTGATACACACAAATCTACTTCTCGAAAAGAAGTATAAGCGGTCGTATCAAGTAAAGAACCCAACTTTGAGGTTGGGGTCGATCCCACGAGGAAAATTATTTAGACTTAACTTTAACCTATAATTACTTCTATTTAGTCAAGTCCTTTCTGAAAACAAGTAAAAAACAGGGGTTTTAAGCAATAAATATATTTAGTTATTTAATAAACTAGTGATAGGTTTAAAGATTTGATTTTAATAAAGTAATGAGAGTCACTAGCTTAAGTGTTCCCCAAAGGTTCATAAAGCGGTAATTCTATCTATAACAATCCTTTCCTATTATCTTGCATGAAAAGTGGTAAGTTATGTATCCCTAATATCATTGTATAGCAACTAGGAAATTTCACTCAGCAACTTGGTCTGGCTACGTGTGTATGCGTTAATAAACCTTACATTTACCTCATATGAAGCATCCTAATTGATGTTTGGCTTAGTTGTGACCTCTCACCAACCGATACTAGCCTATTAGGTAGTGTATACTAGATCTATCTTGACCATTCTTTTCTTATTATCTACCTCCTTAGTCCGGCAAGTAGCAACAAGATGAGTTCTAACTTGTTCACTCGTTAAAAAGACTTATAACGAAAGAATTATCTATACATGCAAGACAATATTCTAGGATTATTATTTTAGCTAGTCTTTACCTTGTTAATTACCCATGGTTCACACAACCCTAGCTATAGATTTAGTTACTCTTTTTAATAATCACACAATTCATATTAGTTTGATAAGAATTCATATACTTACTTTGTTAAGATGGAAGAAAACCCAGAAAATTACTTGGATTAATCAATAAGCTTGGAATAAATGATTTCCAGAAAATAGAATAAATTCCCAAAATCACAAGTTCACGAGTAGACTAAAAAATCTTTAAAATACCCAAGAGTCTGACATCAAAAATGACGTTTTTAGAACTATTTATAATAATAGAGTCCTTACAAAAGAGGGAAATCTAATTAAGGAAAATATACACAAAAACTATGTATGAGTCTACGACCTAGATGACGGACCGTCAAGGCCACAAAGGACCATCGTGGTCCTCCATCGTTCCACACTTAGCTTCTTTTCAAGATGGGTACTGGGTCTACTTTTTGTTGACGATGACAGATGTGCAGGATGGTCCATCATGGAGATGATGGTCCTTCGAGATATTCCACAGCCCTACACTTAGTAAGAATTCCCTAATCTCCATTTAGCATATTTTCCTTCATACGACGGTGGCCACCTACGGACTGTCGAGGGGTCGACAGACCGTCGATGACTCTGTAGGTAGTCATTTCTGCAGTTTTAGCACAATTCTTTGGCGTTTATTTTGGAGTGAAATCCTGCAAACAAAGAGAAAAATACGTTAAAACTAATACAAAAGGATTTAGACACACACGGAACTTAAGGAAAAAGCATTGAAAGTACCACGAAACCATGGTACATCATATTCCATGCGTCCATGTTCAACAAGCGTGTAGGTGATTTGGTGTCAATTCTCCCTCTAGAAGATTTAGGGGTAAGAGAGGACCTTTCTTATGAATAGGTCCCAGTTGAAATTTTGGATCGCCAAATTAAGGGATTGAGGAACAAGGAGGTTGCCTTAATGAAAGTCCTATGGAGGAACCACCTTGTTGATGGCGCAATATGGGAGGATGAGGCCGACATGAAGTCCCTCTATCCTCATCTCTTTACCCTTACTCCTAGTCAAGATTAAGGTGAGTAATTACTAATATGGTTATTCTGAATACTATTAATCTTATCATGTTTTTCTAAACAGATGTGCATATTATAGAAGAAATTCCTGCCTAAGTTGATTTCTTTTTCTTTTCATGAAATATTCTTATTATGTTGTCTTTCACTTGAGTGTGTTATGTTCTATAAGTGTTCATGAAAGATTATAATAAGCATGTTTGATGTTATTTTGATAAGAAATCATCAGGTCAACTTTTAATGTTCATATTGAGCTCATATTGAAATGGAGAAGATAGTACTTCGTTAAGTGATACGAAAAGTTGAGGTTTTGTTATGGTATATATGGATTAAGTTCCTATTTGTTTATTCTATGTTTTTATGTTTAAGGGAGATGAAATGTCCCCCTACGATTTGTGACTCATTATGATTTTGGTTGTGGTTGGCTGCTAGTCTTGAGTCCTTTTTCTTTTTCCCAATAGAAGGTTTAGGGTATCATTTAAGGACGAATGTTTCTATGGAGGGGATATTGTAACACCATGGAAATCCATGACCTATAATAGAGACTAATATATTGAGTAATAATTATTCTAGACCTAAATAAGTATAAACAACTTTTTTGAGAAGTGTTGGAGCCATAGGGTTAAAGAAAAGCCTTAACATCCGAAAACTAGCGAAATTAAACTAGATGATGTCCCTATGTTTGGTGAAGATTTCATAGGGTCATATGAAGTTCACAACTTGTAAGGAGACTTTTACTAGATATAATGTAGTAAATAGGGTCAAAACGTAGAGTCATGAAACCCCAAGGTCCACTGGAAGGGTCCTTGGGAAGGACCCAAAGTTGGGCGAGAAAGCTACCAACGCAGCTTGCGCACAGATAGATTCTTGAGGTTGTTGCACGTATTGCAACCATCACGTTGGAATCTGAAGTCGGGCTTGTGAAGAAAGGATGACACGGACCCTACTGCCTCATCTCAAAAATAGAAAATAAATTGGAGAATTAACCTAGCGACGCGCATCTACTTAGAAGATATCGTAGTCATATTTTGGGTGTTTTGACTTCACAAATAAAACCATTTAAGTGAGGGATCATTTGGGTAATTTATTGGGTGACTATATAATGTATTAGGGTCGGCTTTAGGTAAATTTTATCACTCAAACCAAGTCTCACAAGTTTAAATCCAAAATATCTCTATTCTGAATTCTCTCTCTTCCTCCAAAACTCCATTAAAGACACATAGAGATCCAAGAAGAAGATCAAGACATCATGTTTTTTAAACTAAATTTTTTGGATTAATCTTTATTAAGGTAGGGTTTCTTTCGCTCTTGGATTTATTTTCCCCAAGAGGTCCTTCAAAAGATGATTTCTAGATCCCCCCAAAAAAGGTTTTTCTCCTCACGTGGGTCTTCTTTCTAAAATTAAACTCTGAGTTAATTGTGATGAATTATGATAAATTATTGTTGTTTAATCATGAAATGATGGTCAATTGATTAATTCCTATGAGTTTTCCCTTGACCCATGTCTTTACCCCAAATCCCTAATTTCTTGGAATGATTAAGATGAGTTGTTGAGGGTGATGAACATGTCCCTTGTTTACTTTGATTTTAGTTATGTTAATACTTCATGAATTTCCCTATTTCATATGTTGGTTGTGAGTTCTTGGGTATTGGAGTATGCAGTTCCATCAAGGAAAAAGATATATGATCTTGATTCTCATTTGATCTCAATTATGCAAGGTGAAATATACTTATGTGATAATGATGCTATAGCTAAATGTGTTTTTGTGATGTTGGTTACAAGGATCCCTAATCCCTAACTCTAGATCTAAGAATTGGCTATGAAGTATGTAATTATGTTATGAGGTGATCATCATATTATTGAATGTAGTTTGTCATGATTATAATGTTGTGTCTAAAGTGAAACAATAGCTCTCACTTATGATCACGTATGAGCTATTATGATAATATTTACTTAAAGGTCTAAAAGAGACTAATGTGAACTTGTATGATGTTATATGAGGATTAATAGACAGAACAATTCCATAGCATCGAAAGGGAATGTAAATGAGATGGAGTTCTCACATAAGTAAGTCCGATCTCCCACATAGGTTTCCTCATGTTAGTAAGTCTGAATTCCCTAATTATGTTTTGTCTCATTACAAGGTTTTTAGAAACAATCTACTTGACCCTTAACTATGTGCCCACATAGGACTCTTGCTTAATGGACCCACCTAGATAGCTATATACGAATGGTTACACCTTAGGCAAGTATTAACCCTTTCTATTCGGTGTGGGAGTAGAATGTTGGATTCCATGTAGCTCACGTTGTCTCATGTCGGTTATAACACTTATCTCTCTCTTCCAAATTCTCTCTCTTCCTCCAAAACTCCATGAAAGACTAATAGATCTCCAAGAAGAAGATCAAGACATCAAGTTTTTAACAAAACTGGATTAATCTTCATTAAGGTATTATTTCTTTCGCTATTCGAATTCCTTTCCCCAAGAAGTCCTTCAAAAGATGCTTTCTAGATCCCCCTAAAAAAGTTTTTTTTCTCCTCACATGGTTCTTCTTTCTAAAATGAAACTTTGAGTTAATTGTGATAAATTATGATAAATCAATGTTGTTTAATTATGAATTGATGCTCAATTAATGAATTCATATGAGTTTTCCCCTGACCCATGTCTTTTCCCCAAATCCCTATTTCTTGAATTGATTAAGGTGAATTGTTGAGGGTGATGAACATGTCCCTTGTTTACTTTGATTTTAGTTATTTTAGCACAGCATGAATTTCCCTATTTCATATGTTTGTTGTGAGTTCCTGGGTATTGAAGTATGAAGTACCATCAAGCACAAAGAGATATGATCTCAATTCTCATTTGATCTCAATTATGCAAAGTGAAATATACTTATGTGATAATGATGCTATAGCTAATTGTGTTGTTGTGATGTTGGTGACAAGGATCCCTCATCCCTAACCCTAGATCTATGAACTGGCTATGAAGTATGTAATTATGTTATGATGTGATCATTATATGATTGAATGTTGTTTCTCATGATTATAATTTTGTGTCTAAAGTGAAAGGATAGCTACTTATGATAACCTATGAGTTATTATGATAAGATATTTACTTAAAGGTCTAAAAGAGATTAATGTGAATTTGTATGATGTTATATGAGGATTAATAGAGGGAATAATTCCTTACCACCGAAAGGGAATATAAATGAGATGGAGGTCTCACATTAGTAAGTTCGATCTCCCATATGGGTTTTCTCAAGTTAGTAAATCTGAATTCTCTAATTATGTGTTGTCTCATGACAAGGTTTATAGCAACAATCTCCTTGACCCTTATCTATGTGCCTACATAGGACTCTAATTTAGTGGATCCACCTAGATAACTATGTTTCGAATGGTTACACCTTATGCATGTATTTACCCTTTCTTTTCGGTGTGGGAGTAGAATGTTGGATTTCATGTAGCTCACATGGTCTCATGTCGATTATAGCACTTATCTTCCTAATGTAAAAGTAATTGAATAATTTAAGTATGTGAACTCTTATTAGGGCTGTCTTGAAGGCTACTACATAGGGTAAGGGAGGGTATGATACTTCTCTTACTCATTGCATATGTGGGATCCTAAGGGATGATTCTATGTAGTGTTCTTTTATGATTATGGTTACTATTAATAAGCTACGAGTAAGTATTGATGTATAAGCATGTTACGAAAATATGTTATAAGTATGAAGTGGATTTCTTAATGTGATACTTAGCATTGGATCAGATTATGGGGTTCTATCTTTGGCATTGTACAAGTATTTGGGTTGTTATTATGCTGAATTGGCTTATTATGCTCTTATATATGCATGTTGATGGAAATTGATAAAAAACATGATTTCGACTAAATTTTCCTTTTCTCATGCATTGCTGATTTTGTGCGTATAGCCATACTTAGGGAATGTGGTTTGTACTAACCCATATTTTCTCTCCTTTTACCAAACATTTTAGGTTGGGGCCATTGAGGAGATTCGTGGTCATTGAATAAGAAGACTTGGCTCTTTCCTTAGTCAATTGGTGAGTCCTTATAAGTCCGAGGATAAATCCTCCCATCAAGACTTATTAGTTTTGTCCATGTTTTGAGACAATTATTCCATTCTCATGTTGAGACTTTCATTGTAGCCTATATGGCATATTGTAATAGACTAACGGCTATGCCCAAACTATTGTGATTCACTTTATAGATTGTTTAATGTGAGACAAAGTATTAGACTAAATTTATATATGTTGGATGTTGTTTATGCGAGAAGCCTACGTATGCTTCCTATGTTGAGGTCTATGTAAACCTCATTACTATACAAGTAAAGTTTTAATTTTCCGCACATTTTGGCCTATGATATGTGATAACAAATACTAAGAGGCTTGTCTTAGTACTCTTCGAGAACGACAATGCGGCTAACAACTAGGGTGTACCTTGTGTTGTTACATCATACTTGTGCAAGTATGAGTATCCCATTTATGACTCAGACTAAGTATTCCATTGAAGCCACCATAGACACGACACCTTCATATTCATTAAGCCATGAAAAGGAATGTAAATCATAAGTATAACCAAGTAAAGCGTGCATATTCTCATTAAGACTTTAAGGCAACATTCTTCATTATCTTGATTTAGAGCACTTTTGTTCATTAATGACACTTTTATTCATATTCACTTAAGACCTTAGAGATGTAACACCTCTAAAATGACTTAGGTGAAGCTAGAGCCTAACACTTTTTTCATGAGGGTATAAAGTACTAAAATGTTTTATAATGGTATGTATAAGCACTGTCAAGAGTTTGGTGATGTTTTGAGGTCAAACATCGAAGACGTTCGAAAGTTTTGTCTAGAAACGTGCTTCTGTGCCTTAGTGTGTTTTGTCAAGTTTTACTTGTTTTTTTAGGTGAAATTTATGTGGGAGGTAATTAACATTTTATTTGGGTTGGAAACATCCGGGTAGAACTCCCTAAGGACCAACCAAAGGGTCCTTGAGAACGACCCAACTTGTGGGCAAAAGTTGTCCCAAGTTGGCAGCTTACTGCCTCAATGTTTTTGGAGTACTTCACGACCAGTGGAGTGGACAAAAGTCTGTGAATAAGGTAGTGGACCTTCCTTATACATTTGGAGTCGGTAGAAATCAAGGGAACTACTTCCCCAAGGACCAAAGACCGTTAAATGAGTCGTGAACCACCTTCACAAACCGTGATGGTAGCTATGGTCCCTGGCGGGCTCTTTAAAATTTGACTTCAAAATTAAATTCTATTTTAGTTTTATTAATTGGGGTTTATTTTAAAAGGTTTACATAATTAATATTAATATTTTAAACTCATAAAACATTCCCTTAACTCATTATTTCAAGAACCTAAATAAAAACCCCAAAGTTCTCTCTATAGAAATTCCTCCATTGTTGAAACCTTAAGCTTCAAGGAAGAAGACGAATTTCTCAATTTTTTCAACCAAATTTCGTGGTTTACCTGTAATCAAGGTATGGTTATTCATCCTTAATTTCTCTTTCTTCAACGATCCAAACTTCATATTGATTTTCAAAGTCTTTCATAGATGAACTTATCCTTTTTTATATATAGCCATGGGTTGTTGCATAAAACATTTTGAATCTTTTTATAGTTATTGAATTAATGTTAATTATTTGATTTTAACCTAAAAACTCTATTAACCCATGCAATTCATGCAACCCTAGATTTGACTGCTTGGTGAGTGATCATATTATGTCTTAATGATATTGAACTCTTATGTACTTTGATTAGGGCTATTAAATTATGATAGAATCATGTAATAATTGTTAGTAAGCTCCCCTAAAATTAGAAATGAGTGTTATATTATATTTGATTCATTATGTATTGTGATTGTTGGGTTGAATTGTAAACAATGGCCATTGGTAAGGGCCTTTGAGTATTGTGTTGGATGAATTGGCAATTGGCTGAAGTTGTGAGGTTTCATTAATGGTATGTTGATCTAACTTTCTTTATATTGTGTAGTATGGTCTTTAGATAGTAATTATGTTTGGTATGGCCCACTTATGGTGGCGGTGCTTATGTTCTATACTTGTGATTAATGTGGCCTTGTCAGCATTACTTTATGATTTGTGAAATGATGTGGCCTCGTCGTCATTACATTATGTATTATGGATTTATCATGTTTAATTCAATCTAAATATATATTTACATATGTTACGGACCTCTCACAACAATTTCATCCAAAACAAACACGTAAAACTTGACGAAACACTCCAAGACACACAAGCACGTTTCAAGACAAAACTTTCGAACGTCTTGGACATTCTTGGATGTTTGACCTGCAAACATTCCAAAAATTTAGAAAATACTTATAAACACCATCATAAATTATTTTAGAAATTTATAACCTCATGACATAAGTGTTAGGCTATAGCTTCAACTAAGTCGTTTAAGAGGTGTTACATTCTCCCCCACTCGGACAACATTCTTCCCTAATGACACTTGCTTCATTTCAGACACTATAAAGAGATAATAAACTCAATACTATCATCACATAACCATAACACACCATTTACAATACACAATTTAGGAAAAACTCAAATTTCACATACTTTAAGAGACTTAAAACACAACAAGAAGATAGAAACTAATCTAAGATTTATTATGCAATAAGACTAACATTCTTTTTTCAAAATAGCAAGAACTCCTTAACATTAATAATCATTCTCATATACATAAATTATATACATATTACCACAATTTTCAACAAAAGAACAATTTAGCCAAAATATAAAATTCCTTACAGTGAACTGCAAGGCAACAATGTGAATTAGACTCAATTTTTCCAAAAAAAATGCAAGTTTTAAACGATTGATAATGAAAGCATGATAATATGAAAGATAAAACCACATATACTCGATTTATAACATAATCATAACTTCATGAAATTCACAATACAAGGATTGAATGAAATTCAATTCCAACAAGAATCCTAAACCAAATGCAACATGTCACTATGATATTCTAACTCTAAAGATTGAATAAAGTAGGAGAGATGAGACAATCAATCAAAACTCCACTACTCACCTTACTTTCACTTCGAAAGAAGTCCCAACAACTATAGAAACAATGTAAAACTTACCAACATCATCATCATCATTAGGCTTTCATACCTTAGTCCGGACTATATATAAACGAACCTTCCTTGGAACATTATAACCCGAAACAGTTTGAGGAACTTGCTTGCCTTCTTTTCCTCTAGCCTCAATAGCAGGAAAATCCCTCACCTTATATCCATCCTTACAACAACAAAAGCAATTCCCGAGAACAACTAGACATTTCCCATAATGCTTCTTCCCATAAGTAGCACAAGTAGGCTTACCACCTTGAGAACCACTACCCTTCTGAATTTAGACATAAGGATCCTTAGCTTAATCATAACTTGGAGCCTTCTTCTTAAACCTATGTTGGTCTTGATCACTTGGTCCACTCCTCTTCAAGCTTCTAGAAATCCTTCTAAACTTGGAATCCTCACTGGATAGAGAATACACCATGAGTCTAGACAAGTTCATATCACCATGGAGCATGGTCGTACGACACTCTTCTTTCACAAGGTCAGCAACACCGGTCACAAATCTACTCATCTCATCCCTAGTGTTAGATACCAAGTATTGATCATACCTAGACAACATAGTGAACTCAAGTAATACTCCTCAACACTTATATTGCCTTGCTTGAGGTTAATGAACTTGTCAACCTTCACCTCCCTCTTCTTACTAGAAAAATACATTCCTAAGAAAGTCTCCTTAACTCCTCCCACTCTATAAGACACGACTCAAACGACCTATTATCTTTCCATTGAATGTACCACACTTGAGAAACGTCCCTCAATTGGTACGAAGCTAACTCTGCCTTCTCTCTAGAAGTCATCCCATGACACTCAACATATTGTACACAATCTAGAAACTCTTGGGGATCCTCTCCCACCTTAGATGAAATAAAGATAGGAGGATTTATCCTCACAAAATCTATCATTCTAGAGGTCATAATAATCTCCATAGCATTCACCCCAGGTTCAAAACTTCATTACCTTCACCTCCAATAGGAACATGAACACATTGAGCACCTTGAATAACTTGCTCAACTCGATCAACTTGAGGAGGAATCTCCTCATTCACCCTTCCCTCTTTTAACCTTTTAGCGGTCATCCTTCTAGTAGTCATCTTTCTATGAACACAAATAAAAGAATTAAGAAAAACACTTATAACTTTTTACTCTACGGCACGACACAAGAGTAGAGAAAGAAGGGAAACTGTATCATCCTAAACTATTTTGTCGATAGATGTTTCGCGACTCACGCCGATGAAGACTGTACTAGACGTGGCTATATGAGAATTTTTGATTTGTAATACCACTTTCATGACCTATGCTCTGATACGAAGCTTTTCATATCCTGAGAGTACACCCTAGAAGATATGGTACTCTCACAGCATGACATGGGCGTACTTGACCACTTGGAGGTTTTGTACAAGCCCTTTTACATTATTCATTGCATACATGTATGCAAAGTAGTGCGGAATTAAAACTTTTTACACGAAATATCTTAAAACATATTTCATATAAACATTATAGGAAAATACTAAGCCTCAACACGTGTTACTCTTAGACTAAAGAATACTTGGGACACGACCCATACAATATGAAATATAAAATTACTTAGTCTATTACAATGCTTGAATAAAACAAGTCTAAAGATAGTTATTCCCTCGAGTCAAGTGAGGACACACTTCAAATTTGCTTAAATGATTACTAGATTACAAGCTTTCTCCAAGATACCTCTCACCTCTTTGCCACACCTTTAGAGATAGAAAAAGAGTTTAATTAGTAAAAACAGATGTATTAAGTGCGGCTTAATGCATAAAATCATGAGAAATGGACATTTATGAGAAATATTCTCCTTTTGGTTAAAACTTCATATTGACTTTTTAAGAATCACACTGAAACTCATAACATCACATTTAGATTACAAGTCATATGCAAATTAAACCAAATTGTAGAACCTTAGAGTAAGCTTACAATGAGCATCACTATAACTTCATTGTAATTTCAAATGGAAATCATATATCATAATATATCATAATAATACCTATAAAAACATAAACATGAGACCCTCCTACCAAAGGTAATTCTAAGGCTCACTTGAGTGAGTTATGAAGTGATCGCCCATACAATCCCTTCACACACACTTAAGAGATCCTTTAGAGTACCTATGATAACATCATTCTCACTATACACTGTAACATATATATAATATGACATTCTTTTCCCAAGTTTATCAAAAGACTTACTAAAGTAACTCAAGAAGAGAACGCCCACAACATTACCTAAATAATCCTTAAGACTACCTAAGTTTAGCTCATGTGTACTTTAACAATCTACTTCCGTATCTAGAGTCATTGTTAAGACTTCTCTAGGTAAGGAATGAAGAGACCATCCTTTATGCCCCCTTCACACAACTTAACTAGGAAATCCTTAAACTACTCTAGATAAGTACTTTATACATGCTTTCTAACTTAAGTTATTATCTTCTTTAGTTCACTTAAGAAACATTCAACATAGAAGGACATTAATGTAATGTTCTTGACGAAGACCTAGGGACTCACTTACTAACATCTTCAAAATTTAATAGTGCAATATCTAGATAGTGTCCCATACCACCACCTAAACTTCATAGATCACGTCCAACACTAGTAGGTATCCCATATGATAAGCATAGGCAATAACCGACATAGACCATGTTAGCTATGCATGGAATCTGGATTCAACCCTACTGTGATATAGGTTGTTCTACTTGACAATGGTACAAATAGGACACAACACATGTAGGCACGTGATTAAGGAATATTAAGGGTTTCTTTGTTCTCTGATGTCATCTTATTTTAGACCAACTCCCCTAGACATACCCTTTCAATGCTAGCATTTTTTTCTTATAGTGTAATTCACAAAATGGAGTACATAAAGAGGTTCCATATCTAGGTCACAACCCATCACATTACACCTAACCAAACAAGGTCCATTGGGGCTACATACAATGGCTAAGAGGATAGCCCAATGAATTTCCTAAGGATGATCTCATGTTATTCAAGCCAACCACCCTTAATTCCACCATGCAAACAAGAAGGATATCATTACGGCTTTCAACTTGAAGGATATAATAACCTTCCATCTCGGTTGGAGGTTCAGCATAAGAGACTTTCTTAACAATGTTCAGGGTCACATGTCAATCACACATACAAGATTAAGAAGATTTAGCATACTAAGTTAAGAAGTCATATTCACATTATACATGTATCATATAAGGGCACAAGTCTACCAAAATAAGACACAAACACTTTACTACACCACATATAGCATATAATTTAAGAAGCACATAGGTATAACCAATGTCATCTATACTTAATATTATTCAATACTATAGTATAATAAATCTAAGTTATCAAAAATATCATATAATCTATGAAGAAACATCATACTTCAACTTCAAGTAATCCATAATGACTACACTATAGTCCACTACATACATGCATAATCAACTAGAACAACTCATGCTTTGACTTCACATAACCACATAATTCACTAAATACATTCATAATATTCATATAATCAACCTTTTGATAACCTTTAGGAGGAGAATGTCATATTATATATATGTTAAAGTGTGTAGTGAGAATAGGTACTCTAAAAGATCTCTTTAAGTGTGCGTGAAGGGATTGTATGGGAGGTCACTTCATTAATCACCCAAATGAGCCTTAGAATCACCTTCGGTAGGAGGGTCTCATGTTTATGTGTTTTTTAGGTTTTATTGATGCTGTATTATGATAAATGAGTTCCATTTGAAATTACAGTGAAGTTATACTAAAGTTCATTGTAAGGTTCTACAATTTGGTATAAATTGAATATGAATTATAATATGTTCTAAATGTGATGTTTGTAGTTTAAATGTAATTCATATACTTTCAATATGAAGTTTCAATAAAAATAAGCATAATTCTCATAAATGTCTGTTTCTCATGATTTTATGCATTAAGCCATACTTAGTGCATGTGTTTGTAATAATTCCTTGCTTTTGGTTGTCTCTACAGGTGTGGTAAAGAGGTGAGAGGTATCTTGGAGCAATCTTGAAATCTAATAATCGTTCAAGCAAAATTGAAGTATGTACTCACTTGACTCGAGGGCATAACTATCTTTAGACTTCTTTTATTCAGGTATTGTAATAGACTATGTAATTTCTATATTTCGTATTGTATGGGTCGTTGTCCCAGAGTCTAAAATTGACATAAATTGAGGCTTAGTATTATCTATGTTTTGAATAAAAAAACTTTTTAAAGATAATTCGTCTGAAAAGTTTTAATCCGCACTACTTTTCATACATGTACGCAAAGAATGTTGTC
Source organism: Solanum lycopersicum (assembly GCF_036512215.1). NCBI lineage: Eukaryota > Viridiplantae > Streptophyta > Magnoliopsida > Solanales > Solanaceae > Solanum > Solanum lycopersicum. The sequence continues at coordinate 32,320,180 of NC_090801.1, read as the reverse complement.
AAAGGGCCTGTACAAGAACTCCAAGAGGCCAAGTACGCCAACGTCGAACTCCTAGAGTGCCATATCTTCTAGGGTGTAATCTCGGGATTTGACAAGATAAATCACTATATCCTTCTTGAAGCCTACTCATGCAATGTATGAATAGCATCCCATGCTACTACCCACACTTCGTAGACTAAGACTTCAATGCACATCTCAGATTATGGGTATAAGTGTTTAACCGACATAGACCATGAGAACTAGATCATGGAATCTAGTGTAATATGACCTCACACCATAAAAAGGTTTTATACTTAGGTAGAATATGTAATATCCTATATTTTTTGGAACACCACTAGCTAGTATATACCCTTTATGGACGCATAGTTAAGGATAGGAAGATGTTCATTCGAACACTAGACTAACATCAGGACATTTTCCATCTTACATATCCACTCTATGCTTAAACTAAAATCCCATAAATTAATTCATTTAGATTTATTGTACATTAAAGGGGTTACCAACATTGGTTCTTCCGACCCTAAATACATTACACCAGAAAGGGTTACCAAAAGTAGATTTATAGATCAAAGGGGAATTCAGGATAGCTCATGACCTAGTAAGAAGGGTGCCATCAACATTGGGTCTACCGATCAAGGTTCATTATTTTACACATGGAAAGGTTACCAACTCTAAGTCTACTGATCCAAGGCATATCATTCATTAGTTTCAAGACTCAGCATAAAGGGGACCATTAATCTTTGGGTCTGCCTATTCAAGACATGGTCTAGAATACTTTACCATTTATTTATAAAAGGGTTACAAAGACAAGGTATACCAATTCATGATTATTACATCAAGACATATTCAATAGTCATTTATGAAAGGAGTGCCTTCATTAACTCAATACACATTCTTTATACAAGAGAGGGACCTACCAACTCAAGATACTTCAATACACATTACATTCATTTACATAATGATAGGCTACAAGTCTACCAATTCAAAGTGTATAATACAAGGAGGAACAACCTTTCATGTTCTATCACCACCATTCATGAGTGTTAATTAATATTAAGACTTCCATCACAACACTATTACATCCTAGGATTAATCATCATACATCCATAGAGATCATATCTAATACTTAACTTTATGATCACACAAAGATCCTTCGTGATACAAGACATATATTTTTCAATTCAATATACCAATATACTTAATAAGTAAACACCTCCACCTATCTAGTGGATCAACATCTAAATCACAATTCAAATTTACCATGTAATTGATCATAACCTTCCCTTAGAGGTTATCAATCACAAATCTTATATACACAAACAATTAACTATAATTAAGACATGTAAAATAATATATTTTAATAACCAAAAGCAATTTACACATAATAATTGATAAACTTCCATCATCAACAAACTCACTTTATAAAGGCCCAATTGAGAAACTTAGTAAATTTATGGGTTTATAAAGTTTTTCATCATATATCATCAATCAAACAATGATACAATGATAATATGGCAATAAAACTCTTTTGAAATTGTTTGGTGAAAGGTCCCATTTGATTGAGTGAAACTTAGTGTTTTTCTTAAAATTGAAAACTTTGAAATTGACTCTAGGGATGAAAGCTATCCCTAGATAAAGAATCACCATACCTTTTACTTGAAGAATCCCACGAAAATTTCTTGAAAACTCAAATAATTTGCCTCGAGAACTTGAAATCTTCACCTCCAAAGGAGGTTTCTAGAGAGAGAGCTAATGAAGAAGCGAGGTTTCTAACTTTGGGGTTTTAAAAATAATGAGTTGAAGAATAAAATTTAACATTTTAGTAATCCTAAAATTCCATAAATAACTTATAATAACCATCCCTAAGTTTATTAGGGCTTGGGGTAAATATACCAATTCACCCCTACAATGGTCGAACCTACACAAGAACTGCATCGATGGTTCATGCCAAGACTCACAGTCGTGATTTCATTGAAGGACTATGTTGTTGGTTTGTGCTCTAGATATGCAACTTTATATGGAGCCCTTTGACCTACATAGGACATCCAGGGGGTGTGGAATGACCAACGGGGCATGAACCCCATCCATAGGTCACCCCATCTTGGCCAACTTAATGGTTTCCTTGGGTTCTTGAGGTTTAGGATTATTGTCCTCCTCAAGGATCCTTACGGTGGTCCTTTATGGGGTGGTTTGTACATTGATTTATAACCCCTAAAACAACATCAAACTTCACACCAAACTCAAACACACACACGTATTGCTATAGTTTCACTAGTTCGTTTTTAGGGTTGTTACATAATCCTCCACATTGGAACATTCATCCTCGAATGAAGCTTAAAAAATATTAAGGGGTAACGACAAAACACAAGCATACCATCGTTTATGCAACATCATAAACAATACACAACAACTAGGATTAATCATCAACTCCACATTTATAGGCTCAATGCAACATAAGCAAGTACGATTAATCTCTCAAGTCTTTATGCATCAAAACTTTAACATTCCTCATTAAATTGGAGGAACTACCTTCTCCAATTGAATTAATTCTAATCATAGCATCATTAATTAATGTATGCAATTTCTCTTAAAAGTGCATTTAGGCATGTTCAATAAGTCAACTCATGAAGCACATAGACATATCATACTAGATTCATATCTACATGAGTACACATAAATGATAAAAATTCATTTTTCATTTAACAAAAAATTATCTTCTACATGAATAACATAGGCAGTCTTTAAAGTTTGAGGTGATTTTGAAGTCAAACATTAAGGGAAAACTATGACGTTCGACGACTAGTCGCCTATGTGCCTCGTGTGTCTATGCGTGTTTATATATTGTATGTCATGAACATATGAAGTATTAAAATGAGTTATAATGATGTTTATATACAGTATATGGATTTTATTGATGTTTTGAGGTAAAACATCCAAGAACGTCCAAGACAATTGAAAGTTAGCCATTACGACGCTCAAGTATTTCTTGATGGGGCCTAGTCTATTTGGACGTGTTATGTGTATTTTTTTTGGGTGAAACTCATGTGGGAGGTCTAAAACTTTGTAAAGTTTGTATTTAAGTTTGAAACTTCCGGGTATGTCTTCTAAAGGGCCCCACAAAAGGGACCATAAGAAGGACAGAGGCTGGTTGAGACACGGGCTTGGCAGTGTCAATCGACAAGCCAAACAATGGCCAGTTTGTTGACCAACGTCCCTTTGGTGAGGTATAGTCTATGGAAACTTATCCTGGTCAATTCTTTAACAAAAAATAGATCAATTTCCAATCAACGGAATCCACTGACGGCTAGTTGATTGTGGCCTGCAACACTTCCTTACGGCTATTTTATTTAAGGGGTGAATGGGAAATTCACCCCACGTACTAACCTGACCCTAGTTGATTAATTTACCTATATTTTGGCGTATATAAGGGATAAAAAACTTGAACAACCCATTCCCAATCCCTTCTACACGAAATAAACCTTTCCCTCCAAAAATCTTCTCCCTATGAACCTCCATTATTGGTGAAGCTGAGGAACTGCTTGGATCATTGATTCCTATGGTTTATTATCATGTTTTACAAGTATTTATATAAATAAAGATATGGTGATCCTTCATCTCGATGTAACCTTTCACTTGTAAATTTCCTGTCAATGTTTTCAAAGAAAGTTCATGATCAAAGTTCTTCTTCTTCAATCTATCCATGGGTTGTTTCTAAAATTGTTTTAAATGGATAAATCATGATTAATCGATGCTAATGTATTGGTTTTAACGTGATTCAATCCAACTGTATGATGAACCCATGTTCCCTCCCTAAAATGATTTAGTCATTGCATGGGCTTTGTGATCAGGGCTTGTTAATGGTTTAATTGTGATTGTCTTACGTTGAATTGTATATATATTGTTATTTACATGAATTGATGTTAATGGATCCATGTGAATCAATGTATGAAGAATTGAGCATGCTTAGTCTAGTGAATAATGAGACCACTGTAACCTTGCCTCTATAAAGCATGAATATGGAATTCGATTGTGTAAGGGTGGTTATATCTACTTTATTACTCGGATATTATTTATGAATTATAGATAAGTGATTCATGTGGATTAATGTCGATTAGCCTATGATTCTTCTATTTTCCATTGATGTCAAAAATAGCATGTTCACTATGATCTAGAGGTTATGAAAAATTGTTGTAGGATTTTGTGTAAATTATCTTATCCTTAACTACTGTATTATATTGATGCTATTAATGATTTGTGGGTATTAGTTCTTGATGATCAAAGAAAATGAGTCTTGGCATGAATTGGTTTAGGTTCTTCTGTCCTACAATTTGAATGTTGTAATGAACGTTATGTGATCTTAGTTCTAGGGTAGATGAAGCATGATTTAGTGTTGATTATTATGTATTTAGCTACTGTCCTAGGTTCTTTGATTGCTATATTATGAATTCTAATCATGGTAATCACAGTAAAGATTGTTAGCAAGTGATTTATTCCCTACCTTCTAGTACATGTGAGATGCCTTGTATTATGTTATAGCATGATCTTGTAGACACTTGTACATGGTTTCTTTTATGATTAAAGTACATATAGATAATTCCCTATATATGAAATGTTGATAAACAAGGTGTATTGATGAATGATGACAAAAGGGTAAGAAATTGGTAAGAATGTTTATCTCCTCTACTTTTCTATATTAATGTAGTTGATGAAGCCTTTTATGGAATTTTGTGGTATTGCCCACTTATGGTGGCGGTTTTTTATTTATTTTCATTACATATGTGTTGGCCATTGCCTTGAAGGAAAATTTATGATTATATGAAGGAACGTTATGATGATCACCTTATGGGTAACTTGTGCCTAGTCTTCTTCTCTAGTTGTGAATCTAGGTGATGTTACTATTGTTATGAGCATCTAAATGGCTATGTTAAGGTTATATGTACTTGCTTCCTATGATTAGGTCATATAATGCTATATGTGATGTAAAACTAATATAAGTACATAAAGATTAAAGCTTAATGTAGGAATGTTGTAGGTCTTAAATAAATGAGTCTTATGTTATGCTTATCATTCTATGATGTTGTGTGATGTATCATTCACTAGGATGACTTGATAGATGTACTAGAATTGGCAAGGTTATGGGACTTTGACGATGCTTTGCACATGTGCACCTTGATGTGATAGTTCCTAGGTTGGTCTTCTAAGGACATGCATAGGATTGTATGAGCATGCTATGAATATGACTTATATGTTATGCTTTTAAGTATATGATATGATGAATAATGAATGTGCATAGTGTATTGGAGTGCTGATATGATAGGATTTATCATATATACCCACATATAGACTTATACATTAATATATGAACATGTGTGACATTTTGTGTGATGTGAAAGGTATTCTCACATATATGTATACACACACATGAATGATGATATAGTAAATATAGGAGCCTTGAGAGGTGTGCTAATGTGTATCATAAACTAGATAGTGCTAATAATTTATACTATGTCCATGTGAAAGGATCTTCTCACATGATTTAAGTTGACAAACATTCATCTATGACTTATGAGCTAAGCATATGAGGGTATGACTCTCATAAGCCTATATTTTTTAAAATAATGTAATAATGGCTTTAAATAAAGGAAACTTAGCTTAGCACCGAGTGATCTTGTAGATGAGGGGGTGTCATCTTTCTTAAGAGGGAAGGCGAAAGGGTCCACTACGGTCCTCACGGGGTGGATATCCTCATAACCCAAAAAGAGTGTAGACAGATGTTTCCATGATGCCCCAAAGTTCCATAAACTATGATTTCCACAAAGGATCTAACAAGTGATATCACCTAATATGATAGTATGAAACTCATGTCTTACCTTGGAAAGTAAGATGCCCTCTTTTTGGTGTCAAGGGACAATACTTAGAGCCCATGGTCTTATTGTCGGTTAAGGATATAGTTTCCCTAAAGTAAAATCTACAGTGGAAGTAAATGAATAGTATCCTATCTAGGAGTACTTAATGGAGGTTACTTAGGATAAGTGGACGTAATGAACCCATCTATACATTGCATAAGTTGCTCTTTCAGATTTCCTTGGAAGGTGACCTAATTTGTATGTTTATGCCTATATCCATATGCCTGACTTTTTAGTATATGTCTAACTTTTATGAAAATGTGCATGGTATGAATCTATAAGATATGATCTTATCTTTATATGCACTATGTTGGTCTAAATGACTATATGATGAAGGTTTTGTATTGACATGAATGAAGTTTTCTTCACTTACGTGTTTATGTATGAATAGAATGTTAAGGTTTGTGGTCTCATGAAGGGTTTACTAAGAATGTATGGGTTTATGGGTCTCCATATTTTCATTGCACTAGTAGACTAATATTGGGGTGATGAACAAGGTCTAATAAATGAGGTATATGAAAAGAAGTAAATATATGTGTAAATTTGTGTAGCTTACTGTAAAGCTAAAGGAATCTTGACTTCAATGTGTCCTTGATGTATTATGCTTATATAATAATATGTTGGCTTATGTAGGTTGTATGTATATTTCTTTGTGACCTTATGCTGATGCATTGCACCAATTATCACTAGAGTGTTACTTGGAAGGTTAATGAATAAAAGAGAAGATAGTCACTCTTAAGGGAAATTAGCTCACTGTAATGTGACTTGAAAATATCATAAATTCTATATGTGATCTTATGTTATGTTTTGTATTTGAATATGTTATATGAAATATGTGAATGATATAAATTCTATTGTATGAAGTTTTTATGAAAACTTGCTCAAAAAGGCATGAAGTATGACTTCAAGAAAACATCCCTTTTAAATGCATATTTATGCATGGTTGCCATACTTAGTGCATTTCTGTACTAATCCCATTCTTCTCTACTTTTTACTCAAACTGTAGGTTATGGATCCCAAAGGATGTCTATATGATTAAGGAGCTTGATATTTGATTCCCAAGATCAAGGAAAGGGGTCCTCAAGTTCCAAGGATTCCCTAGTCATGTCTTTCTATAAAATGTTTAAAGATTATATACTTGTGTCTTATGTTTGAAGGGTCATGTCCCTAATGTATTCTCATGTTGTTGAGTCTAAGATGTCAAAGAGACATAAATTCTAAATATGTATTATGACTTGTAATATATATATATATATATATATATATATATATATATACCCATTTTGGGTGGAAGCGTAAAGAGAGAGAAGAGAGTAGTGGAAGAGGAGGTGTGTTTTATTTATGAAGGCAAATGCCCCTTATATAGATATACATAATGACCTTTCATCTTTATTAAAAGACAAGTGGCCTTTACTATTTACATAGTAATTTGACTCTTACTATTTACCCAGTTACTTGACTCTTACTATTTACGATAAAGACATACTGACACTATTAACTTTACGACTTTTTACAAGAAAACAAAATAAACTTTGGCCAAATGGCCGACAATGACTATGACCTAATTTGTACATATATCTTTATGTCTCTTTCTTCTTTCTTTCTTTCCAATGTCTTGTTCTTCACATATTTTATTCTAGTTGGACGTCTGGCACATAATTGTCTTCTCCTTCACATTTTGAACATAGGTGATCTGGATATTTTTGTCCAATCAATTTACAGTATCTTGTCATTAGATTGGAAGAAATGAAATTTTTTCGTATAGCTCTTATTGTAGGCAAAGTTTCTGGTCTGAGTATATATATGTATATATATATATATATATATATATATATGAAGTAAGGTTCTAGCATATGATGATCTAAGAAAGTTTAAAATTCTCCGCTAAATTTACTATGACAATGTGATGAATAATAACTATGGGTTTGTATTAGACCTCTGAGAGGTCAAGTACGCCATGTTACTTCTAGGAGTTTCTCCCCGAATGTGACAACCATTCTATTGGACCAGCTCCAACCATCCGATTGGCTTTCCATTGAGTAAACAAAAATTGAGCAGCGTCTTTTAATTAATAGGAGGCAAGTTTGACATTTTCTGTATAAGTCACCCCAATAGCACCTCACCCCATTATACACCTCATCAAATAACTCTTGGGGATCTTATACCAACCTAGATCCTTGAAATATCGAAGTATTCATACTCAAATAATCCCTTAACCTAGAAGAGATAGTACTCACCATAAGGTTCAGATGAGTCTCAATACTCATAGTAGCTTGATCTGTCATGGCTTGGGATTGAGTTATCATTTTCATAGTGGCACTAAATTCCTTTTGAGTCACATGCACCAGGTCTACCAGAACTTTCTCACCTTGAGGAGCTTGTTCCTCTTGAAGACCTTGGGATGGAACTCCCTAATCCACATTCTCCTAGTCCACCCTTCTTGTATTAGCCCTTGTGATTCATCTCCTATAAACACAAGAGAACGATTAGGAAAAGGAAACTTATATATCTACACTCTAACGCATGACTTCAAGAATGACAAAAGAAGTGTAACTCATTAATGTCCTATAGATGTCTTGCTCAACGATTTGTCGTTACTCACACTGATGAACAAGATGCTACTAGATGTGGCATTTGAGACAACAATCCTAAAAACCATTCCTGAAACCTTATGCTCTAATACCATGCTTGTCATTCCCTAAGAGCAACCCCTAGATGTGACACGATATACAAGCCTTTGAAGAGTCTCATACAAGCCTCGTAATCTTTCATTGTATTGAAAATAGAAATAGTGAAAAATTAAAACTGATTTAGATCTAACTATCAAAATTGATTTAAATTAAATATTTGAAAATACACGGTGGAAGTCGAAGTCTCACATGTCCATATAACAAATGACATTGAAGGGTAAAGTAAGGACACGACCCTTTTACAATAAAAAATACTAGAATGTTTATTACATGGAAAGTAAAGACACTTCAAAAGAGATTTGGCATCAATCAATGAGGGCGCATAACTCTAGCCTTGGAGGAATAACAATCTAAGCACTTCAATCTAAATAGAAGCAATACCTGCTGGGACCTACACTTTTAGTAAAACATGAAGAAATATGCGTTAGCACAAAAAAATTTACTAAGTATGATGACCAAGCAAAAACATTCTTTTAGAGGGACATTTTGTTTGAAAGTCATGCATATGCCATTTTAAAGAAACTTGATGAACATAAGCATAATAGGCACAATAACAAACAAAACCAACCTAAAAGTCATATATTCACATTAGGACATATTCAACACATAACCATTACCTTCACATTAAATCTTCACCTCATGTAACCCTTAAGATATATCTGGTACACTGTATGAATATCACCCCATACCACCATCCACACTAGGTACCACCTTAAGGTCACCAAAAGTGAATTTACCATTTAACTGTTCCATCTTTCCACAATACTCATTCATTAGAGGCAATAACATTACATGAGTCATATCAACATTTTGGGACCATCATATAAGGAAATTACTAAGTTATACTTGTGAAATGTATGATTATTATCCCATACTACTAATCACACTAAGTACTCCTTTGAAGCCACCGTAGACAAGTCATCTTCATATTCATTAAGTCATGACAAGGAAAAAAAATAAGTACAATCAAGTAAAGGATGCATATTCACATTAAGAATTTAAGTCAACATTATTCATTGGCTTGATTTAGAGCACTTCCATTCATTAAGGACACTTTCATTCGTAGGCAACTTTTTAGGACCTTGGAGAACTCGTTATATCCCTCTTGATGCATACTCATGCCATGTTTGGATAGCATCCCATACTATAACCCACACTTCATTGAACTTCTCAACAAACTACAACGCACATCTCACATGATGGGAATAAGCGTTTAAGCGACATAGACCATGAGATATAGATCATGGAATTCGGTTTCATATGACCCCACACCGTAAAAAAGTTGTCTACATTCCTAAGGTAGACTAGGTAATACCCTAGCTTTGGTTTGAGTACCACTAGCTAGTCTATACCATATGTGGGCACATAGTTATGGGATAGAAAGATATTCATTGGAACCCTAGCCTAACATCGGGAGAATTTTTACCTTACGATAGCTACTTATTGCTTAGCCTACATTCTCATAGTGTAATTCATTCACATTCATTCTACATTGAGAATGTTATCAATATTGGTTCTTCCGACTATAAGTACATTACATAAGAAAGGGTCACCAAAACTAGGTCTACCAATTCAAGGTATATTAGAAACATCCCATGACCTTCCAAGAAGGGTGCAATCATCATTGGGTATACCTATAAAGGTTTATCAAATTAGACATGGAAAGCTTATCAATTATAAGTCTAGTGGACCAAGGATTATGATTAATTAGTTTCTAGACTCATCATAAAGCAACATTAATCATTTGGTCTACTGGTACAAGACTTGGTCTAGAATACTTTTCCATTCACAGACGAACGGGTTACCAAGACTAGGTCTAGTAATTCATGATTATTACATCAAGACACATTCATTCGTAATTTATGAAAGGAATGCCTTAGGACTACCAATTCATATGAATTAAGTCAATACACATTATTTACACAAAAGAGGATGCCCAAACGTACCAACTCTATATACTTCAATATACATTACATTCATTTACACAGAAATTGGATACAAGAGTCTACAAATTCAAAGTGTACAATACAAGGAGGAACAACCTTTCTCTTTCTATCTTCATCATTCATGGATATTAATTAATATTAATACTTCAATCATTACACAATTACATCCTAGGCATAATCATCATACATTTATAGACATCACACCCATACTTTACTTTATGATCATACACATTTCCTTCATGAATATTTAGATACAATGAAGATATTAATCAATTTAATGTCACCTTATACTTAATAAGTAAACACATCAACCTTTCATGTGGATCAACATCTAAATCACAATTCAAATACACAATGGAATTAATCATAAGTTTCCCTTAAATACCCTCCATCACAAATAATCAATACATCAACAGTTCACTATAATTAAGGCATGTATAATGAACTACTTCAATAACCCTAAGTAATTTTTACATGATCATTCATAAACTCCCATCATCAACAAAGCTCATTTCTAAAGGCACAATTGAGAAATTGAGAGAACATATGAGTTCATAGAATTTATCATCAGAAATAATCAATCGAACATTAATACAATCATTATTTCATATAGATATGCACAATTTATTTACCAATTTGGGAAGACATTCCAAAATTTCTAGGATTCAAATGTGAACATAAGTACTACCTTTCATCCGTATACAAATGGGAAAGCAGAGCACACTATTCAGACCTTAGAGAATATGTTGAGGGCTTGTTTCTTTGATTTCAAAGGTAATTTGGATGATGTCCTACCTCTTATTAAATTTCCTTATGACAATATTTACCAATCTAAGATCCAAATAGATCCTTATAAAGACCTTTATGGGAGAAGGTGCATATCTTCTATTGGATGGTTTGAAGTTTGTGAAGCTTGATTTATATGACAAGATTTAGTTCATCAAGATATGGAGAGGGTTAAAGTAATTTAAGAAAGATTGAAAATTGCACAAAGTCATTTGAAATCCTACACTAATGTTAGGAGATAAGAATCAGAGTTTGAAGTAGACAATTGGGTACCCTTAAAAGTATCACCCATGAATGGTGTTATGAGATTTAATAAGAAGGGGAAGCTTAGTCCACAGTATATTGGCCCTTATAGAATATTAATGAGGATTAGCAATGTAGCTTATGAGTTAGAGCTGCAACAAGAGTTAGCAACGATTCATCCATTATTTCATATTTCCATGTTGAAGAAGTGCATGGGAGATCGTTCGCTTATCATACTAACGGAAATATTGGGATACAGGATAGTTTATCTTATAAAGATATTCCGCTCCAGATTTTACATTGCCAAGATCATAAGTTGAGGCCTAAAGAGGTAGCATCAGTCTATGTTCTTTGGAGGAACCAATTTGTAGAGAAAGCTACTTGGTAAGCAGAGAAAGGTATAAAGACGACATATCCACATCTATTTGAGTCCGGAGAAATTCCAGATCAAAGTTGTCACACCCCGAGCTACTTTGAGACGGGGACACAGGACCTAGTACCGCAAGTGATTCCAATCTAACCCTGCTGGCATGATCATGAGCATATCAAAGATCATAAACTTGTGTGGAAGCTAAATCAAAGATGGGGAATACCCATATACTTTAACTGAGATATTTTAAACTGATGAGTATAATGTAAAGAAAATATTAACTCAATACTAAGATGAAACTAACTATGGCTGAATATAGTCTCTAACTGACAAGAAATTTTGGGATACTGTTATGAAAACAGTGAAACTAAAGGACTTAAAATAATGAAATGAACTCATGCCTATTATCCTTGGAATATGAGGACTCACCACTGATTCTATTTAACTTTAAATTAGGAATTGATCAAAGCATGATCAGGATGTTGAGAACCTGAACCTACATCAAGAGAACATATAGCGCATGTATGGGTATATACTTAAAAGGTACTGAGCATGTAGGATAGACTAAAGCTGAAATAATACATAACAGAACAAGCGTAAAAACAAGTATAATATTCTGAACATGATATAGTGAACAAAATGTAATGACAAAATTTATAAGATAATGAGACTGAATACTAATTGAATTGTAAATATGTTCAATGCAATCAAGTCTGGCTGAACTGTGAGAGCTGCTAATAACCAATAATAAAACTACATGAGGTAAATGTGTAGTCCAATGTATACGACTCATTAAGAGGACCCAATATACCTTTCCAAAGGTAAAAAGGCATGTTGGCATGGTCACTAAACTTATGCCCACAGGGGGACTTACAACCTACTTGGCTAGTAGTTCTGGGACTATTTGGGTACGCTGACTCTAGCCCCACTCGGTATTATGCTACTCCCAATGAATTAAATGATTAAAACATTATGACTGAATATCTATAAATATGGGATAGCTAAAAATCGAACATGCAATATGATAATGCAACAATTAATATGATACTGATGCATTAATAACTAAGGCATGTATAACTAGATATTTTAAATATCTGACATAACATGTATATTTCAAAAACTAAATAAATACATAGCTAGTGTTCATAAATTCAAGTGATAAACTTAATATTGAGGTAATAATCTGATTTGGATCTTTCTGATAGCTAAGAACCCAAGAATTCTAAAATTCAAGATACTCTAAGTCTAGTCATGATACGGGAATCACGAATCTGACTGAAAACTAGGAATAAAATGGGTGAAAGGAACCTTCTAATGACATCCCACTTACCTAGTAACGAAATCTAAGGATAAATCTTTAGATTATGAGGCAAGAACTGATGGAACCTTGTTGCATTATTGAACTAGGGCTTTTGGCCTTTTTACCCTCTCTTGCTACTAATTTTCTATGTTTTTAATTAACAATTTGACTTAGGTAAGTTCTTGTTATGTTTCAAGGCGTAAAGTGAGTAAAATCTCATGATTAAGCGTTTAAACGACATATCTTAGGGATAAAACAAACTAGGGAAAGACCAAATGACCCTAAAAACAATTGCAATCGGAGCAATCGAGGACCTTACTCGACAGGTCTTCAATAAAATGTGTATAAAATTATACTTAGATGTTGAATGTTAGCAAAGTCGGTGACCCTAAAAGATAATTCAATTATCTATCATATCATAGGTCATGGGACACTTAATTCATTTTGTGCTAAAATTTATGACCATTTGAAAGGTTTACCTAATAGCAATTTCTCCCTCAGTAGTTGCTAAATTTCACCTACAGTCAGATCCCTGATCATAAATCGAACGACGGTCCGTGTTGGTCGTCCATTTCATGTTAGAGGCTGAATAATAGGAGTCTTGATCAACGAAAACTGACCACAGATCGTAATTAGACTTACAGACCATAGGTCTGTCCGTGGGTCGAGACTTAGCCAATTTTTTTGAGCTGTGTTTGGGAGGGCTACAGTGGTGAACCACGGACCCACTGTACGAGCCATAGATACGACTACGGTCTGTAGATGCTGACCGTCAATTCCACCTGAATTTTTTTTTCTTGAAAAGCTAATTTCTAGTCTATTTTGGATATGTGGTGTTACATGATCTCCCCCTTGAGAACATTTGTCTTTGAATGAAGAATATACTACCTGAACTAGAGGGAGAGACCTCAATCCCTACTACTAAACACTAAAAAATGAGTTTTTAACTGAATTGAGTTTCAAGGACATGCAATTACGCTATAAATGCAAGTAAAAACTTAGGGAAAATGATCCTAAGGCTGAATTTGAGCATGAATGATTGAAAAACTTAAGAGGAATTGCTACCTCAAGCTGGAGTGGAATCGGAAAGAAAGAGGTGAGCATACTTGGCCTTTATGGCTGCTTCTGCTTCCCAAGTAGCTCCCTCTTCGGACTAATTCCCCCACAGAATCTTAAGTAAAGCGACATCTTTTTTTATTGACCTTCTAACTTGACGGTCAAGAATATGAACTAGAACATCCTCATAAGAAAGACTATATGGAGGCCGGATCACGCACACACTTCTTCAAGAGCAAGATATGGAAGACTGGATGCACTGCTGCTAGTTCTGAGAAATTCTAACTCATGTTCCACCTTTACCACACTTTTCAAGATCTTGTAGGGTCCTACATATATAATACTAAGCTTCCCTTTCTTTCCAAATCTCATTACCCCCTTCATAGGTGATAATTTCAAGAAAACCCAATCATCAACTTGGAACTCTATATCCCTTCTTTTTACATCTACATAAGATTTTTGATCACTTTGGGTTGTCTTAAGTCTATCTCTAATGAGTTGCACTTTCTCCATAAAAAAAGGACTAAATTTGTCTTAATCAAAGTTGTTTCACCTACTTCAAACAAACCAACATGAGATCTACATCTACGCCCATACAGTGCCTATTAAGTTTCTATCTGAATGCTAAAATGGTAGATATTATTGTACGCGAACTCAATAAGAGGAAGGTGATACTCCCCAACTACCCTTAAAATCGATCACACAAGGTCTCAAAATATGCTCTAGACTCTGAATGGTACGCTCTGCCTTTCCATCTATCTTTGGATGAAATGATGTTCAATGGTTAACCTGAGTACCAGGTTCCTTCTTAAATGACTTTTGGAAATGAGTGGTAAACTAACAACCTCAATATGAGATAATACACAAAGGAAAACCATGAAACATCATAATTTCATTTATGTAAATCTTGTCTAGATCTTTAGTCTTCACAGCCAAAAAGCGAGAAGAATGTTATCCTATCAACTATCAACCAAATGGAGTTGTACTGTTTGCGCGTATGAGGTAACTTTGAAATGAAATCCATATTGATCACATCCCACTTTCAAGTATGAATATCGATATCTTGAGTCAAACCCTATGGTTTTGGATGTTCTACCTTTACTTGTTGGAAATTGGGGCACTTACTCACAAAATATGCTATATCCCTCTTCATGTCATTCCACCAATAGACTTCCCGGAGACCGTGATAAATCTTAGTGGAACCTAGATGAATAAAATATCTGGATTTATATGCTTCTATAAGAATATGTTGTCGCAAATCACCCACATTAGGAAAACACAATCTACCTTGGTAGTGAAGTATATCATCTTCCCCTTGGGAGAAAACCTCCACCCTCTAATTCTGGACTGTACGCTTAAGTTAAAGCAAGATTGGACCACTTTCTGGCTTTTCCTTAACGTCCACTGCCAAAAAAGATTATGCCCCATTCTGAACGGTTACACCACTCTTATATGCACATATGGCAAACTCCCAAGTGAACAAGCTTGTGAACATCCTTTAGTAGTTCCTTTTTTTCTTCCTCACGATAGGCTACACTACCCTTGGATAATCTTCTAAGAGCATCAGAAAACTATTATGGTCAGTGAACATATATACATGAACACCATACAAGTAGTTTCTCCAGATCTTGAGTGCAAATACCATTGCTTCAAGTTCGACGTTATAAGTTGGATAGTTCTTCTCAAGAACCTTAGGTTGTCTAGAAGAATAAGTTAAAACCTTATCTCGCTGCATCAACACACAACCTAATCTAACTCTGGATGCATCACAATGAATCACATAACCATTTGAACCCTCTATAGAGTCAAGACAGGAGTTGTTGTCAATCTAGTTTTCAATTCTACAACGTTTTTCTCATAATCATCTGACCATTGAAACTTGACCATCTTCTGAGTCAACCTAGTCAATCGTGAGGCTATGGATGAAAATTTTTCCACAAACCTTCTGTAATAACCCGCTAGACCTAAGAAACTTTTGATATCTGTAGTAGAGGTAGATCTAGGCCATTGTTTCACCGCTTCTATCTTCTGCGAATCCACTTGAATCCCCTTGCTAGATATAATATCAGCAAGGAAAACAACGGATTACAACAAGAACTCACATTTTCTAAACTTAGAGAATAAATGGCAATCATTAAGAGTCTGTAGAATAACTCTCAAATGACTCGCATGTTCTACCTCATTCCTAGAGTAAATGAAGAATCATCAATGAAGAAGATAAAAAACATGTCCAAGTATTATTTTAGCACTCTGTTCATCAAATCCATGAGAGTTGCAGGAGCATAGGTTAGTCCAAATGACATAACTACAAATTCATAATGAATATACTGAGTTCTGAAGGCTGTTTTCAAAATGTCACTATCTCCGACTCTAAGATGATTATAACCCGATCGAAGTTCTATCATTGAGAGATTACTAGCACCCTAAAGTTGGTAAAATAGCTCATCAATCCCTGGTTGGGATATTTATTCTTTATTGTGACCTTGTTCAGTTGTTTATAGTCAATGCACATTATGAGATAACCATATTTCTTCTTTACGAACAACACTGTGCACCCGATGGAGAAATACTAGGTATACTGAAATACTTATCTAAGATGTCTTTCAAATGATCTTTCAATTCCTTAAGCTCTGTTTGAACCATTTTGTTAGGAGTAACAGAAATAGGATGGGTATCAGGAAAGAGATAAATTCCAAAGTTGATTTCCTTTTTGGGAGGGAATCCAGAAAGATCTTCTTGAAACACTTTTGGAAACTCACGGACTATTGGAATTGAATCAAGATTTGGGGTTTCAGAGCTGGAGTCCTTAACCCAAAATAGATGGTATAGATAAACCTTATATATCATATTTCTTACTTGAAGGTAAGAAATGAATCGACCCATAGGTGCTACACTACTACCCTTTTAACTTGAAGATTACTTTATTTTGAAACAGACAACGAAAAACCCTAGTCTACAATCATCTGAGGCATAATAGTAATGTAACTAATACATGACTAGAATGACATCGAAGTCTACCATTTCTAACTCTACAAGATCTGATGAGGTGACTTTTTTAGAGATTCTGACAGAGCAATATGTGTATGCCCGTCTAGCTATAACTGGGTCACCAATTTGACTAGAGAATGAGAAAGGTTATGAGAGACTTTATGGATTAACACTGAGTTTTATTACTATATTGAGTTACAACAGATATTAGTCTTTATTGTCTTCCCATTGTGTGAAAAATATGTGAGTTGCATCCTTAAGATGGTTAAATGCTAATTTAACCCTATCATTACGAGTTACTTGCATCACACCAAAAATTTTCTTTACCACATCAATGAAATTTTGTGGGTCCTCACACAACTTGGGACTCTAAAACTCAGGTGGATTCTTTCTAACCAAATGTTGAATCCTAGTTTCCATTAAGCCACCATTTTCATTAGTAGGAACTAGAGGAACAAAAAGTTAATTCACATTCCAAAATTCTGCGTTTCAAATCTCATGGTCTAAGAGAAGAACAATTGTGTTATAATTGCGTACATTAGCATTCCATACGTAAACTCTACGAGGAGGAATTATATTAAGCGCATAAGAATAGATTAGAAAGGAGATCATACATATGCATGATAATAATATCAAGAAAGTGAAGTTTTCCTAAATAAATTCATAGCCTCCTTCTCACTAGATGTGGTTCACTTCACACCTAATAATTTGACTATACTTAATGCAGCTTTTCAGACATCCTAGGATACTTAAACCTAGTGCTATGATACCAAGTTTTTCATGCCCTAAGATACCCCCAAGATGCGAACATGGGACTTAGGACCACATGTGATACCATGCGAACCCTACTAACATGATCATGAGCATACTAAAGATAATAAACTGATGCGGAAGCTAAATCATAATTAAAATGAAAATATGGGGAATACCCATATACTATAACTGAGATATTTGAAAACAATGGGTTTAATATAAAGAAATATTAACTCAATACTAAGTTGAAGCTAACTATGCCTAAAAATAGCTTCTAGCTGACTAGAAATTTTGGGACAGGCCCCAACAAAAATAATCAAAAACTAAAACTAAAGGACTAAAAAAAGTGATGTAAACCCATGCCTATTATCCTCTTAGAATGAGGACTCAACATTCATTCTGCTGAACTGGAGATTGAGAATCAATCTAAGCGTGATCTAGATGCTGAGAACCTGAACCTCCATCATGAGAATATGTAGCGATTGTATGCCTTAGTATTTTAAAGGTACTAAGCTTGTGGGATAGAGTAAAGCTAATATAATACATAACTAAACAAGTATAAAAGAAGGTATATTATTCTGAACATGATATATTCAACTGGATGCAATGACTAAATTTATAACATGATAGATTTAAAACTTAATGAACTGTAAATATGGTCAGTAAAATAGAGTATGAATGACTAATTAGAGCTTCTAATAATCGATAATAAAACCACATTAGGTAAATGTGGAGTCTGAAGTATATGCCCCATCGAGAGGACCCAATATAGACTTCCATAGGTACAAAGGCATGCTGGTGTGATCACTAAACTAATGTCAACAAAGGGGACTTACAACCTACTTGGCTAGTAGTTCAGGGACTATAGGGATGCTGAACCCTAGTCCAACTCGGTACTATGCTACTCTCGATGAATTAAATGATTATCACATTATTAGTGAATTTCATTTAAATACATGATTGCTTAAAATCGTACATGCAAACTGAGAATGCAACAATTAATCTTATAATGATACATTAATAACTGAGGTATGTATAACTGTATAATTCAAATATTTGACCTACCATGTATAATTCAAGAACTAAATAAATACAAAGCTAGGGTTCTGAAATTCATGTGTAAACTAAATATTAAAATGATAATCTTATTTGAATCATTCTAATAGTAAGAACCCAATAATTCTAAAATTCAAGAAACTCTAAGTCTACTCATGATATAGGAATCAAGAAATTGACTAAAAACAAGTGATCTAATTAGTGAAAGGAATGCACTAGTGAAATTCCACATACCTTCTAATGAAATCTACCGAGAAATCTTTATATTATGGGGCTAGAATTGATGGACCTTGTTGCGTTCTTGAACTAGGGTTCTTGTCTTTTTTCTCCTGTCTTGCATCTAGTTTCTAGTTTTTTTATTAATGATTTGACTTAGGTAAGTTCCTGTTACGTTTCTAGGCTTAAACTTACTAAAATCTTATGATTTAGAGTGTAAATGACGTATCCTAAGGTTTAAACAAGCTACGAATAGACCAAAAGACTCCTGGAATAATTACTATTATATCAATAGACAACTTAGACTGACAGGATGTTGTTCAATAAATGGCATGTCGTTTGAGTTTGCTCGACCAGTCTTCTCTAAAATGGGCATAATTGTTAACTCGAGGGTCAGCTGTTAGTAAACTCGGTGATCATGGAAAGATAATTCAATCATCTATCATATCATAGGTCACGGAATACCTTATTCATTTTGTGCTAAAATGTATGACCATATGAAGTTAACCTAATAGCAATTTCCCGTTAACTAGTTGCGAACCTTCATCTATGGTAAGACCTACGGACCGTAGGTTGAATGACGTTCCATGTTGGTTGTACCTAGTTCATGTCACAGTTTGCGTAATAGAATTCTTTATCTACAGACACAGACCACGGATCGTAGTCTGACTTACAGACCATAGGTTTGCCCGTGGTTCAAACCTTAGCCGATTTGTATGAGTTGTGCTTGGGAGGCAATGATGAACCAAGTACCCACAACCCAGGTCGTAGATCATACTATGGTCTGTAGATGGTGACCGTTCATTGCACCTGCAATTTTTCTGAAAAGATAATTTCTTGTAAATTTTGGATACGGGGTGTTACAAAGGTAGTAATTATCTTCTTACTACTGTTTGATTTATAAGTTAACATATTGTATTTGTAATGCTTGTTCGATGTTTGAGCTGAATATTAGATGATATATACCCTTATACTAGTAAGAGTAATCTTATTCCAGGATGAATGTTCCCTATAGGAAGATATTTTACCATCTCGCAAAATGAAAGAACTAGAAAGATCTAGAATTTGAAATAGTAATTTTTTAAAAGAATATAAAAATCAGAAAAATTTATTAAGTTATGTAATGTTTGGGTTTTTAGTCAATTCAGATGACCATAACTCTTAGGTCATGAGGAGTTAGGTGTTTTTCATATATTGCGTGAAATATCTTGTAATAATTTGTCAGATAACAGCCCACTAGACCAAAGAAACTCCTAATATCGTTTAGAGTCATTGGTCTAGGCTAATTCTTCACCCCCCGGTTTTCGTTGGATCAACCTCAACTCCTAGAGATGATATGACCAAGAAACACCCCGACCTCAACCATAACTCACATTTTCTATACTTGCCAAATAATTGGTGTTCCTTAAGTACTTGAAACACCACCCTCAAATGATCCATATGTTCACCCTCATTTTTTGAATGCACCAAGATATCGTCAATGAAGACAATGACAAATGAATCTAGGTAACATCAAAACACACTATTCATGAGATCCATAAATGTCGCTGGGGCATTAGGGAGACTAAAGGATATTACTAAGAACTTATAATGAATATACCTAGTCTGAAATGCCTTTTTTGGTATATCCTCACCTCTCACCCTAAGTTGGTGATACACCGATCTCAAGTCAACCTTAGAAAAGTAGCTTGCCCTTTGGAGTTGATCAAACAAGCATTCAATCCGAGGGAGAGGGTACTTGTTTCTAAAAGTGACTTTATTGAGTTGACGATAATACATGAACATTCTAAGGAAGCCATCCTTCTTCTTCACAAATAAAATCGGAGTACCCCATGCATAATTACTAGGTATAATGAAGCCTTTGTCTAGTAAATCTTTGAGTTCAACCTGCCACTCCTTTAATTAAACCAGAGCCTTCCGATAAGGAGGAGTTGAAATGAGATTTGTATCCAATAACAAGTCGATAGAAAAATCAATTTCAATTCTGGAGGAATACCGGGAATATCACTAGGAAGGACCTCCGCAAATTCCCTCACTACAGGGACCGACTTAATGGGAGGAATTTTGGAGTCTAAATACTATATGGCATAAACACCTTTTAGATATCATCCTAAAAGCTTTCAAATAAGAAATGGTATGACCTCTAGGAATATAATTTCCCCCTTCCACTCTAAAATGGGCTCATTGGAAAGTTAAACTTCACCACCCTCGTTCTACACTCTATGGAGGCAAATCAAGCATGCAACCAATTCATACCTAAGATGAAATCAAAATAAGACATATCATGTTCTACTTGTTCAGGATAAGTATATCTATAGGGTAACATTGTAGGAAAAGTTCTATACACCTCTTTTCGACCACCGACTCACCTACCAGGGTAGTTACTATGAAAGGTTCATTGAGAATGTCGGGCAAAATCTCAAACTTCTTCGCTATCAATGGAGTAGGAAAAGATAATGAAGCGCCCGGATGAAGTAAAACATATACATCAATGGAAAATACATTCAACATACTAGGAACCATATCGGGAGAAATCTCTTGATCACTCCTTGCACAAAGTGAATAAAAGTGATTCTTCTATGGAGCATCATTAGAAGCACTTGCTTGAGCTTGACCACTACCCTTGTCTTGCCCCATCAAATTTTTGAAATATCTAACTTTGTGCCCACTTTTACCACAACCAAAAGAATTATCCGTTCCTTTAAGTCAATCACCATTATTCTTCTTGCCACACTTTTCACAAGTTCGCTTCTTTGTTGGTGAGATAGTATTCCTTTCCCTTATAGACTTAGGGTTAGACACCCTATCATACCTAGCCTTAGGGAACTTGTAAGAACTTGGTTAGAAACTCTATTTTTGAACCTAGTCTTGTCTTGGATATCAAGCCTCCCCTTTGAAGAACCACTATCAAAAGATTTCCCTCTTGGCATCTCTACTCTTTCTCTTAGTTGTTGCCTCTTCAACTTGTTGGGCATGAACCATGAGAAAAGAAATTTTTGTATTGTTATGTAGAATAGCCGAATGATATTCCTCTTGCAAGTCATTCGACACTCCCATCACAAAACGTTTCATTTCATCTCTAAGATAGGAAACCAAAGAAGGAGCATCTTTGACAATTTAGTGAATTTCAAGGAGTATTCAAGCACACTCATACCATATTGATGAAGGTTGATGAACCATATGATTCCCTCTTCTCCCTAAGAATGAATCTATCAAGAAAAGCATTCTTGAAAATCCCCAAGTCACTGGTCCACCTCTTAAAGTCCTATTTTATCTCCATTGAACGTACCCAGTTTGGGCAAAATCTTTGAGTTGGTAAGTGGATAACTCGGCATTCTCCCTAGAATTCAACCCCATAGAATAGAGAATATTGTAAATTTCATCAATGAACTTTTAGGGGTCTTCTTAAACCTTGGACCCATGTAGGGGGATTCATCATAGTTAAATCCATCAAACGGGAGGCCATGGTAGAAACTTGGCTGTTTGCTCGGGGTACAACCTCCGATTAGCTTGGGTCTTCATGGATTGATATTGAGTAGTGGAGGCTTGTCCTTGGGTAATAATGGCTTCGTCCATGGAAAAGAATAAACCTTATGTCACCATCCGTCAAAGCAGGGGAATTTACCGGATCTTGGTCATCATTAACATCTTTCTCAAGAGGAGGGACTTGATCACCACGAGGAGGAACTCCCGTATTGGTAATATCTTCTTAAAGTCATCATACCGTGTTCCTTTGAGTATTCATTACCTATAATCACAATAGAAGGATTAGATGTTAAAAGCACATAGAGCTAAAACTCTAGAGGCACGATATTGGACTTGCAAGAAAGTGAGATTTTCCTAAGGATCACATAGGTTCCTCTTCATAAGTGTGGATCGCTTCACAATTATGAGTAATAATCTACATTGACGTGGTTAAGAGAGACATCGACTTGAAGATATTCAACCTCATTCTCTAATACCAAGTTTGTCACATCCAGGGGCACCCACTAGACGTAACCGGCGTCGTTGTCCTCTTTGAGAATTAATACTAGCCTCTTAACTTACATTATTACATTCATAGGTTAAAATGCGGAAATTTTAAAAACTTTTTCATTAATTATACATTGAGGTTCACAGAGTCCTCTACAAGAGATATTATTTATATCGAATATACATAGACCCTTCGTATAAGAAGATTATATAGTCTTCTACTTTTATTGCACATAGGTATATAAAATATATCATATCTTAAATAGACGTCTCATCTCATAGCCATCTAACAGGAGTATATTAATTTGGGCCTATATCATACATCAATGTAAGGAGACTACATATATATCATACAATATTTTGTACACAAATTAAAAGGAAAGAACATAACAGTCTTAAAACTAAAGCAACTTCATTATCTTGATATTGGCATTTCCCTCGGAAAGTGAGGACCAACCCAACTTGGATGAATGAGAGTTCCAAGTCTTCCTTCAAAGTTGTCTCAAAGACCTTGAACAATCGGAACGTATAATGTTGGGGAAAAATAGAGAAAATGGTGTTAGTACCTCACTTGTACTAAGTATGAGACCATATGAATACACATCATAAAATCATGCAAGAAAAGGGACAATTCATAAAGGTATGCAATTTACTTTGAAATGTTTTATGCACATTGAATAAGACCATACCAATCAATAAGACATATTTGTTGAATCCAAAGCATGTACTCAACATACATATCATAGAATTGGACACATAATAAAGGCAACTCTATCATCAAGTAATAATAACAACAAGCATGGATAAGAGTTCATTATAACATAACCATAGCAAGACAATTACCCATGAACCCTCATTAAGTCAACTAGTGCAATGACCTATCAAAAACCCCATAACTTTAGTAAACCAAGTAAACCCAACAAGAATCATGACCAACATCCAAATTCACATAGCATCGTATATTAGAGTACATATCATACTACTTTAGAAATAGAGACCAAGCACATATTCCTAAGTCAAACCAATCATCATATAGTGTCATTAATGTGCAAGGTAATCATAAAAATATCATGTACAATTATAAGTATATAAAGACACAAGAACATCCTCCTAAGACTTCCCTCAAGGCTAACCAGTGAAATGTTTTTGTAGAGTCTCATACCCCTACCTAGATTAAGCTAAACCCCTTAGGTTATCCTAGTAAGACTTCATTCCTTTAGTTAAATTTTACCATTTTTGGAAAATTTTGCCGTAACCGACATAGACCACATGAGTTAATGTGGAATTTGGTATCATGGAACCCTACACTGAAGGAAGCCATACTACTTGCCAAGGTAGTACCAGAAAATAAACATAGCAACTACGTGGATCCACTAGATAGTATTTTTATGGGGGAATCATAGTTCAAGAACTAGGATATATTGTTGGGAGCCTTTTTATGTTACATGCACTAAAGTCTCCAATTTCAAGATTACATTATTGATCCTACCTTCCCGATGTGGGAAGGGACACTCCTCACTCTAGTTCACTCGGTGCTAAGCTAGAGTCCCTTTTGAAATGTACTTAATACCTTTATTAATCATCATTACTTAATGTAGGTCATAGGATATATCTCTTGTATAATCATCATCATCATAGTTCAATAAGAATTGCCTGAGTATAGTCTTTTTATTGCAATTGATATAAGTGAGGTTAGCACATTAACATAATCACTTCATAATAAGGCACATTGGTAAATTATCACCATCCTTCTAATATTTACATCTTAGCCAACACATCGTAAACCTTAGTCAAGACATTTAAAATCAACATCATACCAACCCTATAACTTTAATATAAGCTATATTTCAATACGACATCATCACTTAATCATAATTAACCAAAATTGATGTAAAGAATAGGGATCATAAGACTTATCAATTCTCCTCCATAATCCATCATCAAGGTCTTACCATAAATCCTTAAATAAACCACATAAGGGTGGAATATCATCACACAACAATAACCAATATGATAACAAGTCTAATGGAAGCATTACATCACAATCCATTACTAGTTCGTAGTTTAAGATAAGAGACATAGGTC
Source organism: Solanum lycopersicum (assembly GCF_036512215.1). Taxonomy (NCBI): domain Eukaryota; kingdom Viridiplantae; phylum Streptophyta; class Magnoliopsida; order Solanales; family Solanaceae; genus Solanum; species Solanum lycopersicum. The sequence goes on along the minus strand of NC_090801.1, from coordinate 32,294,813 downwards.
AAAGTCATAATCTAGATCAATTACTCAAGAAATAGCATGATAGGACTATAATTCATCTCAATCTATTCATATTTTATAAAATAACATCATATAGTAGTAATTCAACCAATAACCAAGTCAATTGAACCAACACTACACAATTCATACCAAGATCATAAAATAGGGTTAAGGGGAATAGGTCATCTTCTACAAACTAGACCAATCCATAAAGAAATAACATACTTACGTTACAATACATGTTAATCTACTCATAATTTAAAAATAATTAATAAACAAAGTAATTCATAAGATCAATTTTGTATTAGATGAAAATCCACTTGAAACCAAACTTTTGAAATAAATTTGAGGAACCTTTGGGGAAAGACGTCTAAAGGGTTAAAAGAATCTCACAACTTCTGGTTTGATTAATACTGATGTATAAACCTTTGTAATTGAATCCCTAAACCCACCTTGACTTTGTATTCTATGGATTTCTTCAACTAGAGAGAGAAAGCATAGAGAAGGAAGAAAGTTTTTGGTTTGGGAATTATAAGAGATTAGTGTAATCTAATTAGCTTAGGGTTTTTATGTAGGTTGTTAACTAAAATAATTATACCTCCCCTAACCCCTAATTAACCTCCTAACTAAGCCTACTAATTAAATGAATTAAATCAAAACGTCCGGCAAAACACAGACCTAAAACGGAACCCCAACCCACGTCTCGTTTGTCAATCGACGGGTCAAGGACCAACCGTCCTGTTAGGCCGTCATTAAGTTCAGAGATGGTAAAAAAACATTCCTTAGACAATTTTTCTAAGTGTCCATCGATGGAGTCAATCAAATCCCCATCGATGGACACAGAAATCATCGATTGCACTCGTCTGTGCACATTACCTTTTAGCAGCTTATTGGCGAATCGCAAGGGTCCTCCTCAAGGGACCTTGGTTGACCCTTAAGGAGTCATGACTAGACGTTTTGAATGTGAACTATATATTTTAGACACATTTCCACCAATTTTCATCATTTTTCGACTTCTAAAAGCCAATCAAATTGGCTAAGCACACTAGCACATCCTTGAACTAGTTTCCGGACGTCATGGACATTCATTGATGTTTTGACTAATAAACATCCTAAATGACTTATATTAATTAAAATTGACCTTAAAATATTTTTTCAACCTTTTGACACTCATGTTAGGCTATTGAACACGTCTTGGGTTTTTGAAGTGTTACATCGAATTTGAAAAGTTTGGGAAAAAGAATCGAGTTTAGGCAAATCGTGGATGGAAAATGAAGAAAAAATTGTTTGGCGAAACTAGGTACCAGGTCCGCATTGAGGACCTATTCCTTAGAATGGGAAAAATCCTCCTTGCGTCGCGCAGTGGTCATGGACCAATCTGCCTCTGAAATTATTTTTACGACCAAAAATTTAAATACATCTCTATGTCGCAGACTAGTTTCCTAGAAGTGCCTTCTTGATATTTTCTTATGTTTAATTATCTAAAAATACTCTTAAACATCATTAGATCATTTCTATCACAAATAAAAATACTTGAATCCATAGTTCAATTCAAGGAAAGTTAAGAATCAAGTCAAGTAAAGTTAAGAATCAAGTAAACCAAAGTTAAGAGTCAAGTTTATAGAACTTTATAAATTTTTCAAAAGTCTTTCACAAATATTTTAACTTTGTCTTATGAATTAAGTAACGAGTTGACTAAAGTGTTAAGAGTAAACTTCACTTCCTAAAATATTATACGGGAACTAACTATTCCCAAAAGTTAAAAATGTTTTCACGTTGAGCAAGAAATGGAACATCAATTTCAAGAGAGCTTTTATATTTTATTTTGAGTAATTATTTCAAACCAAAGAAATAATTACATATAATTTTAGGAGTAGTATTGAGAACCGATACGGGGACGCGAGATCATAATAACTCAAGTCTCCATAAACCATCTAGCCATCATAGGTAGCAAAGGATCATAATTTTAAGATGATTCCTTAAGTGTTCTTTAGCGTAAAATAGTGGATCCATTTCGTTAAGGGATTTTTTTATTATGGCAAAGTAAAGGATAGTTCTGGCAGCGTGGAAAGATGTTGTATCACCACTTAGGCTCATATTGGTCGTTGTCGATTAGAGAAACTCCCACATAAACTATATTACCTTATTGTATGAGTAAATTTGAGTTTTTTATTGCATTTTCTATAGCGAACAAAGTTGGTTTACACTATATGCAAGCTTTACATATATTTCTTGTGTGTTATCCTTTATATTGATTTCAGTTATTAATGAGTTGAGTAAAGCCAAGGTAAGTGTTTCTTTCTGATTCCTTTCAAGCTTATGTTAAGTTTAGTTTTCTCCTCGCATACTGTACATTAATTGTACAGAGGCCACTTGACCCACATCATCTTATGATGCACAACATGTAACCACTATGATCATCTAGCACCTTGTTGATCGAGTTGAGCCCTTTGAGTCAAGCCTCCTAACTTCCCCGAGGGCTATTTTTATCATTTTCTTTTAATATTTCAATATTAGAATGATCAGGTTTCTTATTCCAACATTCTTCCTTGTTTTAGAGGCTTCATAGATAGTCAATAGTTTAGTTGTCTTTACATTGTAATTCTTATGTTAAGACTTTAGTTGCCACTAAGGCTAAGTTGAGTGTTTGGACTTTAAACAATCTAAGTTATTTTATTAAAATGTTGAGTACAAATACATTTAATCATTGTAATTATGCATAGAGTCTTCCGCTAAATAAGTCAGACAAGGTTATCATTTGAGGCCAGCAATGGTTCTTGAGTGTCAGTGTCGCCTAGGATATAGGCTCAGGGCGTGACAATTTTGTTTGTTTTAGCCATGAGCACGTCTTAGTTTATACGTTCCTAGAGAACTAACCTTACCAGATTCTGCTTGTAGAAACTTAGACTTCACACTTACATGAGTGATTTCAAATTGTGTTGTCTTATACATACACCATTTGATATACCATGTACCAAACTTAGAAATTATTAATAATGCAGTTATCTTTATTATTTAACATTCTCTAATCATGAGAATGTACCGCAACAAATAATTTGACAATGTTGAACCATCATAAATGACTTTGTTGGATCTCCTTGAACCTAGACTTAGGGATATCAAGTCTTTTGCGATAGGCTTACTGCCATAATGACTTGTCATCGGCCATAGTCTCATTCCCTTGGATAATCTGTCAACTCCCTCTCTATTTAGGCCTTTTATAAGTGGATCCGACTCATTATCATTTGAATTTGCATAGTCAACTAGGATAAGTCCACAATAGAGTAATTCTGTAATGATATTATGTCTACTCATATATGATTACACTTTCCACTAAAAATTATGCTACATGCCCTACCTATTTCAAATTAACTCTCACAATGTATGCATATTGGAGCTAAAGGTTTAGGCCAAAAATCTTTCGAGAAATATCAAAGTTATTCAACTTTTTCACCGTCCTTACCTAGAGTGAAAAACTCAGATTTCATAGTACAACGAGCAATACATTTCTATTTGGAATATTTTCAAGAGAATGCTCCTCCACAAAAAGTAAATACATATTTTCGTATATTTAACATCATTTGACCTAGTGATTCAATTTTCATCACAATATTCTTCCAATTCTATTGGATATTATTTATAATGTAAAACAATAGTTTTTAAGTATCTTTAATTACTCCAAAATAATTTTCATTGTCATCCAATGAGTTTGAATGAGATTACTTGTGACTCGATTCAGTTTACTAATAACACATCCTATATCTGACGCGTACACTTCATGATATTTATCATATGTGTTAATACTCCAGATTATCCATTTGTGACTCACTTTTGACGGCATTCATTTGAAGTACAAAGCTCACATTTATCAGACTCTTGACACTATTCAAATCCAAATTCTTGAACTTGTCAAGTACTTTTTCAATCACATCAGTAACTTCAATGTCTTTCATATCAAAGTTACTTTCTAGCATATGCATAATAACAATTATGTCATACATGTATCTTTTGATGATCAATATGTAATCAACATAAAAACAAACAATGACCTTGTGATTTGGAGTGTCTTTATTGTAAAATATTTATCACATTCAATAATCTTGAATTCATTAGCTAACATAGTTTGGTCAAACATCGCATGTCATTATTTGGGCGCTTATTTTTTAGTCCATAAAGTTACTTCACAATCTTAAACATTTTCTTTTCTTTACTAGGATCCACAACTCTCTCGTGTTGTGCCACATAAAATTTCTTCCTCAAATTCTCCATTTAAGAATGTTATTTTCACATCTATGTGACGAATGTAAAGGTCATATACCACACAACTAGCGTAATTAGCATGTAAATTTATGTAATCCTAGTTAGTGTCTATTACCTATCAAAATAATCAATCCTTTGTATTCTCTAAAGCCTATGACAACAAGTCTTGCATTGTAGTTTACAATAGATCCATCAACTTTCTTTTGCTTTTGTAGATTCACTTTAAACGAAAAGGTTTATTTCTTGGAGAAATATCAATTAACTCTCAAGTATGGTTGCTCAAGATTAAATCATTATTACTATTTACAACCTTTTCCCAAAAAAAATAAATGAGTCCACCGAGGAAATAACTTCTTCGCATATATTAGATTCATCTTCAAGAAGAAATGTTACAAATTCAAACTCAAAGGAAGTAATTTTTCCATTACTACGCCTTTGAATTTCATTATTTAGTATATTTTCCTTTTTTTCTTTCCAAGGTTGTTTAGACCCTTCACTTGAATTACCCAAGGTTTGGACTTATGAACAATAGATTAATATGATTTACTCTTTGTAGCATATCCAATGAACATACGATCCACAGTCTTTGGTCCTATTTTGATCAGTTTTGGAATAGTTCCCTCATTTTCATTTCTCATATGGAATAGACTTTATTGGAAATTTTTACATCACTATATTTCAATAGAATATTTCTTTTATATACTTTAAGGGGAGAAAAATAATTATCTACATTATACAACAAAGTCAGATTAAATAACAATTTTTGTTTCTCCCATTCTTAACAAACAAAAAAATTATTCGTTACTCCCATTACTAAAAAAATAACTTCTTGTTTCTCTCTCGCCCCCCCCCCCCCCCCCCCCATAAAATTGTGGCAAACCTAAACTTACAAGTAGGGAATTCTACATTTCTTTCAAAGCTCGAGATTTATTTTATGACAACAATTATAGTAGATTTAGGTAAATATCTACAGTAATTTGATAGATGATTACATTGTCCAAATATATTTCTCCAAAAGAAAATTCATATCCTCCACATTTACTACTTCTAATCATGACAATGACCCTAAAATTTAGTTTTATATTTCGTAGATGTTTCCATCGCTTTATCCTTATCTTTAAGCAAATAGAAATAACAGTATCTAGTGTAATTGTCAATAAAATATATGAAAAACTTTTTCCCACGACAAGATGGTGTTGACTTCATATCACAAATATCACTTTAAATCAATTTTAAGGGATTTAAATTCCATTCAAAGAGACATACTTGACATCTTTATTTATTGCACTAGGAGTTAGACAAAACTTTTAAGTTAATAGTTTTTGCAAGGTTTTGTAATTGACATGTCCAAAGAGTTTATGTCACAAACAATTTGATTCAATAAAGTAAGAACAACTAGAAATATTGAGTTTTAAAGGACCTTCCGTGAGGTAACCTTTTCCTATAATATTTTGTTCTTTACTTATTATAATTTTTTCAAACACATTGTTTTAGATTCAGTACCTCGTCAGATGTCCTTTTCATAAGGAAATTTCCATAAAATTTATTTTGTTATGGAATTACCCATGACCCTAGTCTTTTTTGTCCAATAAGGCAATATCACACAAATTTTTTAGATCATGTAATATTGACTTCAAGGGTAATTGGAAGATATGTTAAGAGCATGTAAAATTGACTTTAAGGGTAATTAGGCTGATCAGTTGCCTTTGATTGATTTTGCCTGTAATTATAGCTAACTCAAGTATTGGTATGGCTATGTTTGAGGCTCTATATGGTAGGAGGTGTAGATCTTACATAAGATAGTTTTTAAGTGGGAGAAATCACTTTGACAAGCCTCTAGTCGGTGCATGAGGCTATTGAGAATGTTTAGCTTATCAAAGAAACGTTGAAAATGACTGAAAGTCGGTAAGCCTATGTTAGAAGGAGAGACCTTAACTTTGATTGTAATGATTCAATTTACTTGAAAAAATACCAATGAAGGGTATAACGATATTTGAAAAGAAATGGAATCAGAGTCCCCACTATGTAGTCCCGTATGAATTTTGAGGTGAATTGGAAAAGTTGCTTCTGAACTCGATTCCTAATGATTTTGAATTACCGCATCATGTTTTCCATGTATAGTTGTTAATAAAATATGTTGTATATCTGAAATCCATAGTTCTTGTCACGCCTAGAGGCTACTCGTGGACGCGGAACAAAGGATTAGGATCACATGAACCCAAAATAACCTTTCTAGCATTACAAGAGCATACTGGGAGTAATAATAATTTATGTTGAATCTAATCATAGAGGAAATCAGAATGATTGGGGAATACCCATGTAATAAACTAGATATATCAAATCTAAGAGTTCAATACAAAGAAATATTTAACTAGAAATTCTGAGTTGAACCTGAATATGTATGAAAAAAGCATCTATGTGATTAGAAGTTTTGGGACATGCCCTAACTAAGTTTGGCAACACCGAGACTAAAAGACTAGAAAAAATTTGTAAGATAACATGACCATTATCCTCGAATAATGAGGACTCACCAATGATGTTGCTGAAGTGGACAGCGGGAAACGATTTAAGCGTGATATGGATACTGAGAATTTGAACCTATATCATGAGAACATGTAGCACCCGTATGCATCAGTACATGGAAAGTACTGCGTATGCACGATACAGTAAATATGAAATAAGCATATAACTAAACAAGCAATAAAACAAAAGTATAATTTGGATATTATATAGATACTAAATAATAAATTAAATGAACGCAATGAACAAAAGATAACATGGTTAGACTAAATACTGACTAAATTGTATTTTGGCCAATGTAGTGGAGTCTGAGAAAATTGTGGGAGCTAATAATCACTAATAAAACCACATGAGCTAAATCTGGAGTTCAATATACACGCCCCATTGAGAAGATCCAATACACCCAGATGAAGGTGTAGAGGCATGCTAGCGTGATCACTAACATAATGTCCACAGAGGGGACTTACAACGTACACGGCTCGTAGTTTTGGGAATATATGGGTGATTGTCTCTAGTTCAACTCGATATTATACTACTCGTAATAGATTCAATGACTAACACATTATGATCTATTTCTATAATATACTAGATACCTCAAAAGTGATATGCAAATTGAGAATGCACATTAATATTTTGATAATTATACATTCAATACTAAGTCATGTATATCTAAAATACTTGTATATATTATCTAGCATGTGTAATCAAGAACTAAGAAAATACATAGTTAGGGTTCTGAATTTCATGCATGAAATGAAGTAATAACATTATAATATTATTTGGAACATGTAAATAACTAATAATCTACGGATACTTGAAGGGACCACAGATTGTGAAGTGGGTCGTGGTCTTTGGTCCAGGAGTTGGGGTTTCTGGGATCTTGTCCACAAGCCTGTACCACGGCCCGTATGGTGGACCATAGACCATCAATGTCCTCATGGTCATCATTCGGGCTAAGGTCTAAAGGTGCTATGTTAGGTGTCTAATGGCTGGCCTTCAAGGACCCTACCACTGGTCGTTTGGACGACCATAGACTGTGAAGGTCCTTATGGTCCTCACTTAAGTTTTGGGAGTCTATGGGATAATTCTAAGGGGCCTACTGGTTAGTCTTCATGAGGGCCACCACAGCCCATCATCAAGACCATGGACCGTGAAGGTGCCCATTGTCTGATGTTTAAGCCTGGTGAAGTCCAAGTCATGACCACGTGCAAGTAAACAGACAGGGGACCCTATAATGGTCTTTGAATCCTAGTTTAAATGGAGAGGAAAGAGCTACAACCATACCACTAAAAATTTAAGACTAATGTTCAACCGAGCTGAGTTCCAAGATCATTCAAATATGCTGAAAATGCAAGTACAAACTAAAGAAATATAATGTCAATACTGATTTTACGTATGAATGACTGTCAAACTAAAGAGGAACTATTACCTAAGCTGGAGTGGAATCAAAGGAAAGAGGTGAGAATACTTAGCCTTCGTGGCTGTTTCTCTTTCCCAACTAGCTCCTTTTACACACTAACTTCTCAATAAAACCGTGACTGAAGTGACTACTTTGTTTCTCAACTTTCTAACATGAATATCAACAATCTAACTTTGTACTTCCTTATAAGAAATAGTATCTTTTACAGCTACACTTTCTAATGGCACTACAAATTTTGGATAACCCACACATTTCTTCAACCGTGAAATCTGAAAGACTTGATGCACTGCTTCCAATTCTGCTGGCAAATCTAACTGATAATAAACTTTGCCAATCCTTTTCAAGATCTCGTAAGGGAATATCCTAGACTAATCTTCCCTTTCTATCAAAATATCATCACCCTTTAATAGGTAAATCTTTCAAGAAAACACAATTATAACCTTGGAACTCTAATTCCCTTCTCCTTACATTTGCAGAAGACTTCAAGCGACTCTGGTGATCTTAAGTCATTCACTAATAAGTTGAAATTTATCCATTGCATAATGAAGATTTACATCTACGGACATACAATGCTTCATAAAGGGCATTCTGAATGTTTGAATGGTAGCTATTATTATAGGAAAACTCTATATGAGAAAAGTTATCATCCAAACTACCCTTGAAATATATCACAAAATATCTCAACATGTCCTTTAAGGTCTAAATGGTACGCTCTGCCTGACAATCCTCCTATGGATGAAATGTTTTGCCAAGATTAACTTGAGTACCAAGACCATTTTGAAATGACTTTTAGAAATGAGAATTAAACTAAGGACCTCTACAAAAAATGGTAGAAAAAGGACACCATGCAACCTGACTATCTCATTAATATAAAGCTTGTTGCAGTCCTCCGCCAAATTTGTAATCTTGAACACCAAATTTAATAAAGACTTAGTAATTCTATCAACTATAACCCAAATAGAGTTAGGTTGCCTGCGCGAGCGAGGTAATCCTTCAATGAAATACATGTTGATCACGTCCCACTTCTAAGTAGGAATGTTGATCTCATTAGTCAATACCTTCTAGTTTCTGATGTTCTACCTTCACTTTATTACAATTGGGACTTAGACAAAAAATCTATTATATTCCTTTTTATTCCATTCAACAAAAAGACTTCCCGCAAACTACGATACATCTTAGTGGCTCCTAGATGAATAGACTATCTAGAGTTATAGGGTTTTGCAAGAATCTGTAGTCTTAACTCGCGCACATCAAAAACACATAATCGAACCTAATAGCAAAGCACACCATCTCCCCCTTGGGAGAAAACCTCAATTCTCTATTGATCGACTACACCCTTAAGTTCAAAAAAATTGAATACCTATCTTTATTTTCCTTAAACACTGCTACCAATGAATATTTTGATCCATTTTCTGTCACGCCACCATCTGATATACTTATAAGACGAACTCCTAAACGAGCAGGCATGTGAACACCCTTTGCTAGCTCTTTTATTTCTTCCTCAACATGTGTTGTACTACCCATAGATAGTCTAATGAGGGCATATTTTACTACAGTTTCCTTATAGGGACGGTAATCCTTGAGGACCTCAAGCCATCTTCTTTGGCGAAGATTCAACCCTTTCTGGGTGAACACATACTGAAAGATTTTATGGTCTCTTAAGACATCTACATGAACATCATACAAGTCGTATCTCCAAATCTTGAGTGTAAACATCACTACTGCAAGCTTAAGGTGATAAGTCGGATAGTTCTTCTCATGGATTTATATATGTCTAGAAGAATAAGCTATAACCTTACCTCACTACCAACTCTATATGCATCATAATAAATCACATAACCGTCTAAACCCTCTAGTAGAGTAAAACTGGAGTTGAATTCAACCTAGTATTTAGTTCTATTAAGTTGTTCTCACAATCATTTGACTGGTCAAAATTAACCTTTTTCATAGTGAACTTAATCAATGGCGAGGTATAGATGAAAATCCTCCCATGATCCTTCTCTAATAACCCTCTAGACCCAAGAAACTTCTGATATATGTAGGAGAGGTAGGTTTGATCTATTTCTTTACTGCTTCTATTTTCTAGGAATCGACTCGGATCCGTTTAGGGGATACTATATTCCCAAGGACAGCTATGGACCGTAACAAAAAATCATACTAGTTAAATTTGGCAAATAATTGGTGATCTTTGAAACTTTCCAGAAGAACTCCTAAATGAATTGCATGTTCTTCCTCATTCCCAGAGTAAATGAGAATACCATAAATATAGATGATAACGAACAAGTCAAAATACTTCTTGAACACTCTATTCATCAAATCCATGAAAGTCATAGGATCAGTTGTTAGTCAAAAAACATTACTACAAGACCATACTGAGTTCTAAAGGTTGTTTTCAGAATGTCAGGATCTCTTACTTGGAGATGATGATAACCCGATTTGAGGTCTATATTTGAGATATGACTAGAACCTTTAAATTGGTCAATCAAGTCAACAATCCTAGGGATGGAATACTTATTCTTGATTTTTACCTTGTTCAACTTTCTATATTCATTGCAAATCCTGAGATAATCATATTTCTTCTTCACAAACAATACTTGTAAACCCTATGGAGAAATACCAAGTCTAATGAAGACCTTATCTAAAAGGCCTTTAAATTGCTCTTTCAATTCCTTAAGCTCTAATGGAGCCATTCTATAAGAAGGAATTGAATGATGTTGGGTATCTAGAAGGATATCAATTACAAAGTCAATTTTCCTTTCGAGAAGGACTCTAGAAAGATTTTTTGGAAAAACTTATGGAAACTCATTACCACTAGAACTGACTAAAGAGTTGGGGTTTTGGAGATTTAATACTTAAGCTTAAATCAGTGATAAAGATAACCCTCTAAATCAATTTTCTAGTCTTAATGTAAGAAATGAATATACCCATAGGCACTAAGCTAGTAGCCTTCCATTCTATGATTTGTTCATCAAGAAACTGAAAATGAAGAAACCTAAATCTACAATCTACTCCAGCATAACAGGAATTAACCAATACATACCTAGATCTACATTGAATTTTACCATTTCTAGATCTACAAGATCTGCTGAGGTGACTTTCTAGGAGAATGTAACAAGGCAATTTTATATACCCGTCTAGATATAACTAGGTTACAGACTTTACTAGAGACTGAGAAAGGTTTTGAGAGAGTTTTTGGACTAACATCAATCTTTCTTGCTATATAAAAAGTTATAAAGAAGATAGTAGCCCTTGGGTATGACAAAGCATAATCATCGAGATTAAAGACTCGTAACATACCGGTGACAACATCAAGAGAATCTTCCAGATAATTGCAATCCTAAAGAGCATAGACCTTATTTTGACATTCTCTACCTAACCAAATTTGTTACCCTACTGAGTCGGGTGACTTGCTAGTGCTGCTGAAGTTGTGGACTATGTTCTACCATTTCTACCTCTTTAACCATGTTTAAAAGGCCAATCTGTCAACATGTAAATAGATTGACCACATCCAAATTATTCTTCCTTTCCTGGAAGGCACTCACTAGATTGTTCTTACCACACTGAGGGAAATTTAGGTAGGTTTCGGTGTCGTAAACATTTCCCTGAGACTTAGAAATTGATGCCCTACCTTTTTTATCTTGTCTGAACTTGGAGGATGGAACACTACCTGATGAAGGTGTTGGAGTTGAAAATTTCTGCAAACCCTGCGAGCAATTTCCACCATCCAATTTATGTTAAGAATACTCATAATTTCCAGTTCTAGCCTTCTTGTTCAACCTAGTATGTTCATTATGTTATCACCCTAAACTTTCTAAGCATTAGTCATGAGCCTAAAGATATTCATATTTTCCAGCAACATAGCGTTCATATATTCTGTTTTAACAAAGTTTGACACTCCATATAGAAACTTATTCATATGAGCCCTTGAATCACCAACTATATGACGAGCATACCTGGAGAGTTGGATAAAATTGAGCCCATACTTTTGGACTGTCATGCTACTTTTTCTTAAAGTCATAAATTCATAAGATTTTGCCTCATTTAGCTTCCTTGGGAAGATCTTGTCCGGAGAAGTTTCACTAAAGCAATCCCAACTGATATGAGCCGCATCGGTAAATCCTTCGCTCTTTACACTTGTTATACAAAATATAAGCCACATCCTGAAATTGGTAAGAATCTAGTTGAACCTGACCATTCCTAATTACCTGCATCACTTCAAAGATCTTCTTAACCTTATCATTCATGTTTTTAGGATCCTCACAAATCTTCGATCCTTAGAACTCTAGTGGATTCATTGTAACAAAATCTCACACTTAAGCTGCAGTTGACCCAACATTAGAATCTACTAGAGCTTGAACCCGTCGATTTTTCTTTGGTGTGGAGGCTCAGAGCTAGGGGTCAACTGGCTGGCCTTTATGAACCCCACTATGGGCCGTAAGTAGGACCATGGACTTTGGAGGTCCTCGTGGTCCTCACTTAACGCTTAAAGGTCTGATGATTAGTCTAGGACGGCCTACTGGTTAGTCTTCATGAGGGCCGTCATGGCCCGCCATTAACACCACAGACTGTGAAGGTGCCCGTGGTCTGAAGTCTGGGCCCCCTGAATCGTTCCGTGGTTCATTGGTTTAGGTAAGTCTTGCAATTTTATTTAGGTTTAATTTTTCAAGGGTTACAGTTCCCCTAGAAGGTTTGGGAGTCAAGGAGAATCTCTCTTATGAGGAAGTTCTGGTTGACATTTCAGACGGGCAAGTTAAGAAGTTGAGAAACAAAGATGTTTAAAGTTTCTATGGAGGACTAAGTTAGATGAAGTTCTACTTGTGAGGCAAGGATTATAAGTTGTATCGTTATCCTAATTTGTTTCCCTTCTTCCCTGCTTTAGCTTGGGCTTAGATATTCCCATTATTTGCTCATTTGCGTACATTAAAAACATTGATTTTTCTTAAGAAAAGGAGTTAGTTGATTGATTTCTTCATGTTTATGTGCATTTGAGTATGAGTTGCATATAGATCTTATGATATGATGTTTTGAGTATGTTTTCGCTTGAAGTTGATGTAACCTCCTCGGAAATGTGCATTTACGTGATTTCATGCATGTTGGATAGTTAGGTTTGACTTTTTATCTTCCTTATAATATTTAGAATCTCATTTAAGGATGAAAGTTCCCAAAGCGGAGATATTGAAACACTTTGGATAAGAAAAGACAGTAACACAAAGCAAATCAAAAACTGTATGCCATTGATACACTCATAGACATGGAAGTGACTAGTACAAACGAGTCTAGCAATATAAATACATTTTCATAAAGTGGAGTACAACAAGCAATCTAAAAGGTAAAACACAAGCTAACATATATAGAAAATGAGACAGGATGATCGAGGATGCCAAGAGTTTCCCTCGTCACTGATATCCACAATCTACGAAAGATGTCATGAACAATCACTAGTTTTGGTTTGTACCAAGACCTCCATTACAAGAAGAAGCACAGTGTAGCATAAGTACAAAGACAAGGTAGTGAGTAGGAATCAAAGGTAGACGGAACAAGAAGGGTAAAAAGAACACTATAAGGAAAAATGAGGACACTAATAGAGGACAAAGCGGATATGAAAATAAGCCACACAAGTATACCGAAATTAGATCTATGTACATCTAAAATAATCCTAAATGAACCCTAAAGACCTAAAAGGTAAATGTGTGCACATGTTTGAATAGAACTCGAACCAGACCACATAAGCTAGACATGCACATTGAATAGCTAAGTCTACATGACACAAGAGTAACCCATATCCGAATTAAAGAAAATCATACGAGCTCCATGCCCAAGTAATAAAGATAAAGTAAACTCCCAACCCAGCAAGCAAGAGTGACTATCAACCTAGGACGCCACGTTGGACAGCCCACTCGCAGGGGCTAAGCCGCGCAGCTAACAATAGTGATTTAGAGGTGTATCAACTCTGTAAGGATCTCTAATATTTAGACCTCCCACCCAAAAATTCACCCCTAGCGGCGCAGACCACCCATCTAGTAATACTAACTCGAGGGCATATCAATTTTGAAGAATATCTCAAGTAGGCTCAAAGACACTATTGATCACATCAACTCCCAAAGATTTCACAAAAGTCTCCATGCATGAGGTACTTCAATCCCGAGAAGGCACATAATCTCTTATAACATATCAAAGTCACAAAAGTAGGAATAGAAAACAAAAGGGATAAGAATATTTAAATATTCCTTTATTGATGCCAACACTATGAGACCCATGTTTGTTATTTCAGTTTACAAGGACCTAATTTATTTGAGAGACAACGGAGACATACCAAAGTCACAAGGTTCACAAGTCTAAGGAAACCCTAATCTATCCTATTCTAAGTCCAAACATGTTTTATGAAATGTGTCGTAAAATAAATACATAACATAACATGTGGAAAAACAAACATACAACCCCAGGTAGTCATGGTACTAGCCTCAAAACGGTAGTAATCAACCCTAAATCATGGTTTCTAAGAAGAAAAACATGAATGACTACGTACCTTCTCCCAATTTACATTATTCATCAGGGATTGATATCTTCATGCTTAATATTAGAAAGAAAGTCATAGCCTAGTTGTTGGCCAACCTCACACACTCTAAATCATAATGCCAGAAAGGTTTCCTTCATAACTACCTCTTAACACTTCAATTTCTTTCAAGAATAGGATTACAATGTCAATACGGTCACAGAGACAGTAAAATAACCCAAAATAGGGACGGACCAATTTTAAAGTCATGCCTAAATGATGGGACCCATGCCAGAAATTTTTGAATAGACTCATCCACAAGAATTACCTTGAACGTGTATCATAAAATTTGGAACAATTCGAGCCTAAAACAATGGATACAACAACACACAATGAAACCACAAATTTAAAGGAGAAGGGGAAGAAGCTTAAACAACAAAATTACCTCAAATGGAATTTCAACAACACAATTCCATTAAGCCACCATGTTTCCCTTGAAATTAATAGTGTGTGGGACTTTGAATAACTAAAATCAGAATTCAAATGGAGGAGAATTCACTAAAATACCAGCTGTTTCAAAGGCTGGTCACGAACGAGCCTTAAATATGGAGGACAAGTTGGTGGCATTCATGACTGTAAGGTGGCCATGCTTGAATGCAAAGCAGCCTCTCACACATGTGACGCCACACCCTATCACTGGCTGCGATCACAACAGCCCGCACACAAACATAAGGCTAATTGGTTCTTTGCAAACACAACAATCCTCGCACAAATGCACACGACTGGGCACCAACTGCTCGCTATTGTGGGGCCATGTGCACGAACGTGAGGCAAGCCTCAGCTGACAACAAAGTGGAAGTCCTCCAATCTTTAATGGGGTACCAGGGATTTATTTGGAATCCCTTAGGTGCAAATGAACTATGTTACCCCCATCGGATTTGGTATTTAAAACTCAATGGAACAATCAAAATTCCCCAAAAGAGGTTGTTTCAACAAAATGTGGGTCCCACAACTAGTTTACATTGTAGCCAAAAACCATGAGGAGTCTCAGAATTAGGTCGAAAGCCTCTGGACATAATGAGAGGTCATTCTAGAGAGAACTCAACATTCCAAAGATAACCACACTGACAAAATTCATATCTGATCCTTTTTACTCAGAATGTAAAATAAAGTAAAACTTAGGCCTCACCATGAATATTAAAATCCCTAATAACATAGACCTATACAGAAAGCCTTGGGAGTAATGCTCA
Source organism: Solanum lycopersicum (assembly GCF_036512215.1). Lineage (NCBI taxonomy): Eukaryota > Viridiplantae > Streptophyta > Magnoliopsida > Solanales > Solanaceae > Solanum > Solanum lycopersicum. The sequence continues at coordinate 32,278,873 of NC_090801.1, read as the reverse complement.
CTATCCTACTAGCCTAAAATGACGCTTTCGCAGCTGATGGAATCGTTAAAATTTGATTGTGAGGTCATCTTCCTAAACTTTTGACGAAAAATGACCATTGATGGTTTAGAAGCTCTAAAAGTCTTATAAAACTTGATGAATGAACAGGTCACCTAACTTTTAGTCCCTGTAAGTCATAAATAACTTGAGGTAACTATAGGAAAGCTATAAATACTTCATAAGAGTCAAACACACAAAAATGATTTTGAGTTCATTACATGAAAGGACTCTCAAAGATGCTTCACAATAAAAAATACGACGAGGAAGAAAGCAAGAAAAAAGATACCCATATAAATAAAGGAATTAAAAAATGCAAAAACGACCCAAAAATACCATGGTAGGACTTATGCACGTAACCACAAAATTGACTATATTGCAACTTCTCAAATAGCTCAAGGAACTTGTGCCCGAAAACTCGACATAATTTGAACAATGATGAGGCGTTATTGCTTGATCAAATATTGAATTTTCATGTTCTAAGCATATTTATAACAAATAATTAATTACCTCTTAATTAATAATCTAAATTTGTCGAATTTATCTTTGACTAAATCAATTAATCAAACATATAAAAGTCTTGCAAAGGTGAATCTTTCCATACCATTCCTTGTGGGATTCAACCCAAAATTCTTGTCGGATTTTATATTCATAACGACCACCTACAAATTGAATTATAAGCTTTGTAACTGATTATTACATAAGCAACAAAAATAATTGTTTCCCTACCATTCCAGCTGATTATTACATAGCTGATTGTTACATACAAATACAAAAATGCAAAAACGACCAAAAAATACCATGGTAGGACTTGTGCACGTAATCACAAAATTTACTATATTGCAAATTCTCAAATAGCCCTAAGAACTTGTGCCCCAAGACTGGGCATAATTTTAACAATGATGAATCGTTACTTCTTAATCAAATGTTAAATTTCCATGTTCTAAGCTTATTTTTAACAAATAATTAGTTACCTCCTAATAAATAATATAAATTTCTCGAATTTAGTTCTGTGACTAAATCAATTAATCAAACATAAAAAAGTCATGCTAAGGTGAATCTTTTTATACCATTCCTTGTGGGATTCAATCCAAACTCCTTGTCGGATTTTATATTGATAACGACCACCTACACATTGAATTATAAGGCTTTTATCTGATTATTACATACGCAACAAAAAAATATGATCACCACTACTCATGAAATAGAAGGATATTATAAAAATCAACTACTGGAAAAGTAACTCAAGGATCTCAAACTTTACCTGAAGGTACTAGTAAAGTAAACACTCAGTAGAACTAATGTTAACGTACAGCTAGAACAAGCCACAAATTTTCCGTAGCCTTGTAAAAGTTAGGGATCAATGTCAAGTTTACTGGTCTATTCAAGGTAAATTCCTACAAAAGGAAAGCAAACCATGGTCTCCCACTAGCGAAGGGTACAAAACCATGATAATTTACAACAAGGAACAATTATATTAGCTAAAGGATGATGAAAAACACAATATAGAGAACCTAGATTACCAAATTATTTTAAAGTCTCAAACATCATCTCCGAAGAGTCCAACAATACCAAGCTAAGCCATATGTACGAAATTTCAAGCCTTAGCTACATATTTTTCTAATTAATACTAGTCTAAGGCCTTTACAGTGATTTAAGAAAATAGGCGTATGTAAATAATTCTTAACCCATGATATATAATCCTATCCGAGATGCAACCTAATCCAAGAATTATCACATAAAGCTTAGTTTTAAAAAAGTATATTTTAGCCTATCAAGAAGCCAAACTCCAATGCTAGACTGTCCACGAGCTACCCAATTACTCTTCATGTCTAAAAATTCCACACCACAATCAATATTGTAACATATTGATCACTATAAGAACAATAATACTCATATTGCTATCATAAATCACAGGTCCAAAATCATGTCAAAAGTAGTCTAGTGGAACACATTATTGAAATTGTGAAATTGTACCAATAAGTAGGTACCTAAAATATTGAGGAACTTGTGCTCCAAAATTGGGCACAATTCGAACCACTAAATCCATCAAAATTAAAACCCACAAGTTAACTTTAAAGAACACACTTTAAAAAGAATATTAAATTAAAATTGACGAAAACTTACCAGAATATCAGAGAGTACCGACCTTCCAATAAATTGTTAATTAGTATCGCAAGCCCAAGGGGTCATGATCACAATTAACAAAATAAATTACTCACCCTTATTGGGAGATAAGGGGTCAGGATCGTGATGAAAAAAATGTTAGCACTAGCAAAGCCAAAACACAGGCAAAGCTCCAATGTTCGTTAGATGCCTGGATTCATTTCGAACACTGTTGATACAAACTATCCACTTTATCAAAAAAAATTGACATTACAAATTCAATGAACCACCAAAACTTCTATCGAAGGTCATCTAAACAAAAGTGGCCCCACATCACATAGTCCCATTTTAGCTTCAATTCACAACGAAGCTCAAAACTAGCCAGAAGCCCTGGAACTTGAGTGACAGATTCTTTGACTATAATCGGTGTTTTAGAGTTATTGTAACAATCATTATTGAAATCTAAAGTCTGTATGCTTGATGTTGTGACCGAAGTCAAATATCTAATCTTCAAAATCTCCACAATAGGAAAACTCTCCTAAACACCTAAATAACTTATTAAAGACAAAAAGTATCAGAAAGTCATAAATGAGTTGGGGATACAACAGGCTAGGTCTAAACATAGAAAATATAAGACAAAAGAGAAAATAAATAGAAGGATCATTATAGAACAATTATGAAATTGCATATTAATAAGTGAAAACCATATGTGAAATTCGACAAGTAAGTGAAATATCTGACTGTGTCAAAATTTACACTTGTAGTTTAAGTGACACAAATTAATGCTCCAAAGAAAGTTTCTAACGTGTACATAATTATCCTTTCATGGAAACATGGTTATTCCTCTATAGAAGTGTTAATTTCAATATCCTCCTCTGCATGCACAACTGGTCGCGAGCTAAGAAATGACCTCTTGGCAAATGCTAGCCACCATTTATTTGGAGTTCCATTAGGTCGATAAGCAACGTTTAATAATCTTTCACTTGTTTCCTCTCGTAATTGCTTTATGTAATTCCTGAATTGTTCTATCATCAAATAAGAAAGTCCAATGATTCAACAAAAAAAGGATTAAACAAAAATGTGAAACCTAACACCAATATATTTTATCTAACATATCACATAAAAATTTCTTTTAGGAGGACTTTACAAGCAACAAATTCATGTTTTCATCAACATAGTGACAAAACAAAAACCTGTTGAATATATTAAATATGAAATGCTACAAGCCTTCCAGATAAGAAAAAAGAAACATATCAAATATATTTTTGACAAGTTTGAAAGGAATAGTTAATAAGGAATAAGTAATGAAAAGAAAATAATAGAATAAATATTTCTTATGTTACTTTAGATTTTAGAAAGCTCCAAATAATGAAGAAGGCAATGAGACAGGAGGGACAAAAGAACAAAACCATTTTTCTAGATCTAGTGGGTCTTCTTCTTCATCACTAGGTATAAATCGAAATAAAATAGGTCAATTTCAATTTTTAAAAAAAGAGTGGAACTCTAGACAATATTTTTGTGTATGAACCCTCCAGTTTCAGTGATCAGTTCTTCTTTTTGACAAAATGATAATACTGGTCAAGCCTAATTTAATGCAAAATGGTATGATAAACACTTGTCTCGTATGAGTTTGTATTGTAGAAAATTATACTTAATCATTTGCTGATAGAACTCTTAAGGTCAATAAAAATGAGACTTTTAAAATCATTTGACAATTGATCGAGCTTATTTGGCATTTATTTAGTTGACTCAGTTATAGCTTGTGGCATCACACTTATAAAAGTGAGTGGAAGCAACAAATTTGTTTTTCAAAAAATTAAGTTACAAAAAAATGAAAAGGAAAAAACAAAAGTTTTGAACCTTCCCTTTTCTTCCACTACATCTCCACCCTAGTTTTTCCAGTGATCCTCCTTTAATAGTTAGGTGTTTTGGTTAGTTTTGGCGGTGTCAATGAAGGTTTTTGATGCGTAAAGAGAATTGACCATCAATGTTGATCTTTTTGGTGGGTTTTTTGCTCTTGTGGCTATGGTTTTTTTTAATAGTTTTCATGTGGTGGTTTGTGTGATGGACGGTGAAGATATATTGAGAGGAGAGTAAATAAGAATATATATTTTCTACGTTGAGCTCTATATTTGACAATGCGTGCTCTTTTTGTCAATCTTTTTCAATGACCCTAATAATGCTCCCAAATTATTTTAGCAGATTTGTCCAATTTCTTCTAATAAAGTTATGTCTCCTAAATTTTCTCTATATTTTCAATGCAAAGCGTTTCTTATCAACAAGATAAACCAAGCATTTCCAACCAACAAGATCAACCATAAATGCTTTAAACATCGCACAACCCCAAAAATAAACAAATATTTGTGAAGAATAAAAATAAAGGGAACCTCAAGCAAAGGCAATCTTTTGTAATGAAAAATAAATGAGTTGTCATATATCCCTCTTTTACTTTGAGGAAAATGAAGAAAAAAATAATAAGGGGTATGGAGATGGTATTGATGGTGTTTGTGAAAGGTGAGGTGAGATGAAAGAAAGGTGAGGAAACGGTCATCTTATTTATTTATTTATTTATTAAATAGAAAACTTATTAGTTTTTCTTTTTATTTTACATTTTTTATCAGTAATTATGAAGATAATTATGACATAACAATAATATATGTGATGTGGATGTAAAATGTCATTGATGTAAGGGAGAGTGAGTTATACACGTGGTTGTAGGGGTTTAAAAGTCTAAGACGAATTGAGTTTAAGGATTCAATTGGCAAATAATAAACCAGAGTACTCCAAAATACAAATCGGTATTATAAAAGACCCTATTGGACTTGCTGGACTCACCTCGGCGCTCACCTCAACGCGGGGCTCTAGAAAAATGGCCCAGAACTTAAGTGTGGGGCATAGTTCTGTAAGACCTGCGCAATAATCACCTGACTGTGCACCCTAAGAACACTCGATCCTTAATTCATAGGACTTGCGTAAAAAATCTTACAATATTATGTGTTAAATTTTAAGTTAATATTGTTTATCCTCATAATTCTTAAATTAATGAATGATACTTAATAGTTTATTAAAAAACATTTATTGAAATAAGAAGAATGAGAGCAACACAAATAACAAAATGTAGTATCATATCTTTACTATTTTGTAACACTTCGAGGGTGATTATATATTCCATAACTTTTCTCGTAAAAATAATATTGCAAAATACTACTTTTTCACTTACCATTCATCTTTATATTTTTTTAAATGTCTCAAAATATTTATATTTTATTAATTATGTATTTGAAAGTAATTTTATTTTTATTCATGATGAACTAATGACATTTATTGATTATTTTCTTTTAGGCCAGTAAATTTTATAGTGTCATTATAATAATTTATTTTTACAAAAATTGATTATTGTAGGGAAAATTCGGAGATACCCTCCTAGACTATGACAAAAATCTCATTGACAGACCTTAACTAAACTAAGATCCTCTCCCCCTCCCCCCCAGAACTTTTTTTAAAAATTTTGTGCACCTTTTGGCTTACGTGACATTCAAATATGTTGTCTCAATGGCGTGGAATCACGGAGTGTACTACGTAAGACAAAAGGTGTATAAAATTACAAAAAGAATAAGTCAGGGAGTATAGAACCTTAGTCCAGTTAAAGTTTGTCTGGAATTTCGATCGTAGTCTAGGTGAATACTTATGAATTTTTCCATTATTGTATTATTAAAAGTTTAGATACTAGAGTTGATTTGCAACTCAATACTTTTTATATCATTACATTATTTGTACGTGTATAATTATGTTAGGAGATTTAGTTTGAGAAAATGGCCAAATGACCTCATTCTATTAGCGAATTTTCAACTATACACTTATATTTTTAGAGGGTTCTATTTACCTCCTTCAACTATTTTATAGCAGAATTATTTGCTCCCTAATGCTAAGTTGGCAAAGAAAGTGTAGTGCACTTTCTCAAAGAGATAGGCGCAAACTTTCTTTTTTTTCTATTTTATACTAATTTTCTGATAATTTTTTTTATAAAATTTGTATGCTACTTTTTACTTTTATTTACCTTTTCCATTTTAATTTCTTTATCTTCTTTATTTAACTCTTCAACACTTCGCATAATTTATCTAAAAAAAAAAGAAATCACCTTGTTATTAATAATAGTTACTGCTAATGCTATCTCTTTTCTTTTTCTTTTTTTGAATGAAATTGACTTCACTTGAAAAAATTTGAAAAATATGAGATCAAATTAAAAATCAACATTTTTGCATTGCTAAGTATTGATAAGTTGAAGCACAAGAATATAAAATTGAACAATATGGAGAAAACCCACGTTGAGTAAATAAACTAACAAAGCATCAAAGGCAAAATTAGTATCTTTTACAGCTAAATCTTTACTCCTTCAAGTATAAAAGGCACAAAATTGAAGAAACCCATATTTGAATCAGATCCGGAAGTTGATTAGTAATTACTATACAAGTATATCAACATCAAATTCTTTAACATGAGCAACCCAGAAGATTTTCTCCTTTTAATTTATTGTGAGCAAAATCAATATTATGAATTCAAAAATCCATAAATTTCAATGATTTCACCGATCAAATTCATATCTTATTCAAAATATTAAACCTACAAATTCAAGACTTACTTGTATAAAAAAATAGAGAAATTCTCCAAATATAATTCCAATGAAGATTAAGAGACGGATGTTTTTGAGGTTTTAGAAATGGAACTTGGACTTTCCACTTTTATGGCATAAATTTTTGTCAAAGAAAAGAAGAATGGACTGAAATATAAAAGAAAACAAATATACGAGGGAAATATAATAATAAGTAGATAACAATATTTTAATAAAAAAAGTACAATATATGTACGTGGCGTCACGCGTGCAGCCCACCACTTACCACAAATCTGTGACCTTTTAAGGAAAAATATATTCCACTTTAAAAAAACCTTGAGGGGTAATAGGATCCCCGTAAAATATAAGTGTGTAATCGAGAATTGACTAATAGATTGGGGGTCATTTGATCATTTTCTCATTTATTTTCTATGGATTTTCTTAATCATATTCGTAATTATTTCAATCTATTGATGTATTTTTATGATTTTTTTTGTTTAATATATTATTATACTTTATTGTAAATTAAAAATTTAAAGATCCATGGGGCTTAAGACGACGAAATAGGAATTAAACTTATTCGTAAGGAGAAGCAAAATATGTGTAGTGAAGTTCTTCTTCATCGGGCTCTACGAGGAACTATCAACCCCACAAAGCTGGATGTACAATAACTGAAGGCGTACAATAGTACGAGAAGCGCGAAAGAGCTGAAAAATATTTTGTGTGATACAAAAAAATATTTCATGGTAGTCAATGTTCTGGACGGTGAAAAGGTATTGGTTACAACTATGTACTTGTTAATGATGCCAAAGTTTGGTGAAGAACAAGTGTTGTGGTAGTGGAAATCACTAACCTTCCATGAATTGAAATGGGGAAGTATCGAAGAAGGAGTTAAAAACTCAATTCCTTCCAAGAAACTCATCTTAGATTGTAAGGATGGGTTGCAACGATTGAAACAAAGTGGCATAGTGAGGTCAGTTGTATAGGACTTTTGGTGCTTGATGTTCCATATAGTTAAAATGGTAGAAGAAGACAACTTGAACTATTTCATGAGCAGTTTAAAGGGGTAGGCAGAAATAGAGTTGAGGAGGTAGAATGTTTGAAGAATAAGCTCTGCTATTGTGGCGGCAATTAAGTTGTCTAACTTCAATGAGGGTGAAAACCCAAAGGAAAATTTTAACTCTAAGTCAACAAGGAAAATTATTAGTTAAAGAGGGAAGAAACAGGTCCAGAATTTTAGGAAGGACACCAAGAAGAAATGTGAGGGTGTCAAGAGTGTTTACGAGTAGCAATCGACTTGTGATTGTGCCTAAATCAAAGTCAAAGTTAAGGTAGAATTGTTCCTATAAAAACTGAGGGTCTTTTGTATTATTTAAAATTAAGATAACGATTAGGTTCACTCATACATGGTGTTCACTTCAATTCTAGCATCAAAAATAATCTATGTCCAAACATTAGGCGTTGTCGAAAACATGCAAGTTTAAGTGCAAGCAGGCTGAGTCAGGCAAGGGACTTGACTGCCGCCCAGTGGGCTAAACTCTAGAATAAAATTCTTACGTGGTAATCTTTTCCTGTGTAAACTACCGAGATGGTGTGGAATCCCAATATTTTATTAGAATTCACTAAATCTATGTCCTATGCTAAATGTCTGTTTGCTTAGAGGTATGCGTGAGACAAGAGATGTTGGATAAGGTGCAAGCTAGCTTGAGGAAGGCAACGAAGAGAAAGAAAAAGTATGTTGTCAAACAATATCGTGTTTTAGAATTTCATGTTGGAGATAAAGGTTTTGGTGAAGCTTACTCCACAAATCATGAAGAAAGTCAGCAGCAAGAGAATTCATCGTGGCTGATTTTGAAATATGATTGACCGTTTATAGTCTTTGAGAGAGTTGATGAAAATTCATAAAGTTGAACTTGCAAAAAAGATTGAAGATTCACCCTATATTTAGAGTCAGTTTTCTGGAACCCTTTCATGAGGATTTTGAGGATCCAATAATGTAAGCTACTAGATGTGTTCCTCCTATTGTATGGACGCAGTTTGAGGAACAACTTCAGAAGATTCTGGACCATCAGACTTTTGGACAAAGAAAAAAGATCATAAAATACTGTTTTAGAAGCATTCGTTGGTTTTACAGTTGAAGCATTCAAGTTGGATGGTCCGACTAAATATTGGGTAGGTAAAAACAACTTGATAGTGATGCCTCTAGGTGACTTTGAAGTCATTTTTGTGATGGAATTCTTGAGGAAATTTCTATTTGTTCCTCTTCCTTAATTAGATGGGGTAATGATCATGAACGATGGCAATCCTGGTTTCATTAAGAGTAATCATCGTTTTGGTAAGGCTTCAAGGGTTCATTGTTTTCTTCTATTTCGGTTGGCAAAGGCTTAAGGATGGGAGATGAACTTATTTTTGAAGCCTAACATTACAGTAGTGGTGCCTAATTGATTAGCTAGAGTGTCAAGGGAGTTTTTTGATGTTATGCCAGCTGAACTTCCAATGAAGATGCCACCAAGGAGAGATATTTATCATAAAATTGAGTTGCCAATAGATTCAATTGCTTCTGCGCAGGCTCCTTATCGGATGGCTCCTGAGGAGTTACACAAATAGTTAAACAAATTGTTGGGTGCTAGACTGATTCAGTCATCTATAACTCCTTATGGTATGCCTTTTATATTTAAAAAGGAGAAGGATGTGATGTTAAGGATGTATGTGGATTATAGGGCATTGAATAAGGTGACTATGAAGAAAAAATATCTAGTTCCATTAATGTAAGATTTGTTGGACAGGCTGAGCAAGCATCTTGGTTCTTAAAGCTAAACCTTAAGGTAGGCTACTGGAAGGTTAGAATCGCTGAAAGTGATCAGCCTAAGACAACTTGTGTAACTAGATATGGTTCTTAAAATTTCCTGTAATGTTGTTTGTGCTAACCAATGACCTGGATACTTACCACAACTTAATGAATGATGTATTGTTTGACAATGTTGTTTATTTCGTATTTGCTTATTTATACGACATAGTCATTTATAGCCATATAGTGAATAAGCATGTGGAACACTTAAGTATGGTTCTGCCTCTGTTGAGGTATGCAAAAATAGAGACGTGTGAGTTTTTTCAAAAAAAGGTCTGAAGATACTGCATGCCATCGTTGAGTGGTAGGCACCATTCAACGTTAAGGATTTGAAGTCATTCCTAGAATTGCATAACTATTACCCTATGTTTTGCTCAGTATTTAAAAAGGGATACAATATTTACTGACTTATTAAAGAAATTTTGTCAAGTCGGTATGGTCAATGATATATGGGGAAGCTATTTAGAATTTGAAATAAGACATTGCATCGGAGCCAATACATAGGCTGAGAAACTTTGAGTTACCTATTGAAGTTCATACAGATGCATTGGACAAGGCTGTTGGAGGTGTATCATTGCTAGAAGATCATCTTGTGGCCTTTGAAAGTAGAAATTTGAGAGGTGCGGAGCAAAGGTATTCCACTCATGAGAAAGAAATGGTTGTTGTTGTACATTGTTTGCATGTTTGGAGGGTAGACATTCTTCAACTTAATGAAGGATGTTTTATTTGAATATCTTAATGAATTTGTAGTTGTTCGTTTAGACGACATCGCCATTTATAGCCGAACATTGAATGAGCCTGTGAAACACTTGAGTATTATTCTTTCTCGATTGAGGGATTATAAACATTAGGTAAAAGTAGAGAATGTGATTTCACTCAAAAAAGAGATAAAGATTTTGGGGAACCTAGTTAGTGTTAATCTGGATTAAATGGATCCGAAGAAATTGCAGGCTATTATTGACTAGAAGGAACTATATAACGTGAAACATTTGAGGTAATTCCTAGGATTGGCTAACTATAACAGAAAGTTTAGTTCTGTATATTTGTAAAACGTTTCACTATTGAATGATATATTAAAGAAAGACGTCAAGTGGGACTGGTCAGTGAGATGTGAGGGAAATTTTCAAAGATTAAAAGAAGGCATTGTATCCTTGCAATACTTAGGGTACCAGACTCTGAGTTGTCTTTTGAAGTGCATACTAATGTGTTGGAAAAGGCTGTTGGAGGCGCATTAGTGCAAGAGGGTAATCGTTTGACCTTCAAAAGTAGAAAGTTGAATGATGCAGGGAAAAAATATTCCACTCATGAGTAAGATATAGTTGTTGTTGTACATTATTTGCAGGTTTAGACATTTTTAAAGACACAGAAAAATTAAAGTCCAAACAAGCAAGGTAGCAGGAATTCTTGGTAGCATATGATTTTATGTGGAAACATAATCCGGCAAAGCAAAACCAAATTGTAGATTCCTTAAGCAATAAAGAGGCATTCAATGTCGTATATTCCATTTCTAAACTTGAGATTTATTTCATTGATATAACTAGATTCCGAGTTTTGAATGACTAACTATATGTCAAGTTGATGAGTAAAATTCAAGAAGAGACAATGAGGAGGTACTAGATCAAGGACGATCCACATTATCTTAAAAAGGAGGATCGTGATACCAGATGGTGATGGACTGTGTAAAAACTTGATGAAAGAGGCCCGTGACACTTCTTGTGCTGGTCATCTAGGAGTTGAACAGTTTTTAGCTCTATGATTTCGAGTAGATATCTAACATTGAAGCGTACGTGAACACTTTCAATGTTTGCAAAGTGGACAAGACTGAATATAAGAAGGAAGTTTGTTGCTGCAGTCCTTGCCTATTCCAGAACAGCCACGGTTCTCTGTAAGCATGAACTTCATTTGGCCTTTCCTAAAGTTAATGGTATGGCATCTACAATGGTGGTAGTAGACAGATTTTAAAATACTCAGTCTTTGTTGCTAATCCTAATTTATGTTCATCTCAAGTTGATGCTGAGTTATTTTATAAGAATGTGATTAAGTATTTTAATTTTTAACTTAACATTGTGAGTGACAGAGATACTCGGTTCCGGTCATACTTTGGTTGCAAGCTTCAGCCTCACAACCCTCACGAATTTGTTCAAGTCTAGAGTCTATCTCATTTTTTTGCACTGTATAGTAATAATAAATATTGAACAACATACAGGAAAAATCCTAACCTTTATTAATATCAAGACTCAACAAACGAAGAGTCTTACAAGTTTTTCAAAGGAAAAGAAAACTCATGAATGCCTCAGATGAATTTCAGCCTCTTAAAAAATCTGCAAAATGAAGTTACAAAAGAAGTTACATCAGTCATGGGTCCAGCACATGCCATGGTCGTATTTAATCTATGTTAGAAAAGCCTTTCTAATTTCCCCATTAGAATTTGAATTCAAATACAGTAAGTTCATATGCCTAATTACACATGCTCCTTCAATGCCTTATCTGATGTTTCCTATGGCCCAACCATATAATATTTCAATCTACTTCCAACACATGGTTTAATTTGTTTAATTATGCCAACTCGTGTCAACACTTTGAATTGTATGTCTTGCTGTCGTCAAGTCCTACAGCCTTGCCTTGTCAAGCTAACACACTACCATACCTTGTTGATACCACTGCCCACGTGTATGCCCCAAAGGTTTCAAATGTTTGTCTTGCCTTTGCACGTCCAACCTGCCTTGCCAATACCGAAGCATCTTGAAAACAATTCTATAAACTAACACTTAGACGCACTGTTGCACTGTTTCACCTATGCACACGCAAAGACCGATTCCCAAATCACTGCCATGCCTGTCCGATTCCTGCATTGTTAGATTAAGGGTCTATCAGAACACCCCCACCTCTTGAACTTGAATCCATCATCGATACTGTTTTTATATAGTCATCGATTCGGTCATCAAACTGCCACAATTAAATCAGCTTCTCCCAAACAACATCTGCCACGCTTTTGCCTTTCCAATGTACCAAAAACTCTGTCTGTGTTATTCTTAGTACAACAACTTGGTGATAAAAAATTCTTGCTATATCAGCATCAAACTATGTTTGTATAGATGGTGGAGCCCTCTTTGAGATGCTCATGTGTGGATCATCTTCATCTACAACGTAAGGTTTCAAGAAACTAACATAGTAAGTAGGATAAATCTTTAACCTTCTTCGAAGCTTCAGTATATAAGAAATTTCACCCGCTCACTGTACTACATCAAATGGGCCATCATACTTAGGTATCAGAATCTGATTCTGAGTCTTATTCACAGTCTATTCCAAATATAGGGTCTGAGTTTCACCAATACATGGTCACTCACTCTGTACTCTAGTGAGAGCAATGTTGATCATCATACTTCTTTATGGACCATGGAGCTTTGCACAAGTTATCTTGTGCCTCAGATATTATTTTATTTTTGTCACTTGCAACCTAGAACACTATTGGATACTTCCTCTAGTTCTTGTTTTGGAAAAGTCTAGTGGTTTCATCAGCTGTCTACCAAAATCAATTTCAACGGGCTCATCTCAGTTTGATAACTTACGCGGATTGTAGCAAAATTGTGCAGTGCTAAGCAATGCAACCCAATTATACTGGCTCACCATCATATAATGCCTCAAGTGTTCTTTTAACAAATGCTTAATTATTTCAATCTTTCTATATGTTTGTGGATGATATGTGATAATTTTAAATAAATCCCTATCATGTTGAATAAAGTTATCTAAAATCTTCTTGTGAAAAGAGTATCTCTATCACTCACATTGTTGGGTAGACCACCAAAATACTTAACCACATTCTTATAAAATAACTCAGTAACAACTTTAGATGAACATAAATTAGGAGTATCAAGAAAGACTAGGTATTTTCAAACTCTATCTACTACCACCATTATAGATGTCATGCCATAAACTTTAAAAAAACCCAATTTGAATTCCAGACTTACCAACAACCATGGCCGTTATGCAATAGGCACGGGCAACAAACTTGCTTCCTTATAACATTATGTCTTGTCCACTTAACAAACATGGAAAGTCTTCACGTATGCCTTAATGTCATCATATTCCATATTTGGCCAATGTTCTACCGTAACAGTAGAGCTAACATTCGTTGAACACTTGAATAAGTGTCATGTGCCCCTTTCATCAAGTTATTCATCATGTTTTTACGCAGTCCACCATCATTCGATACAACGATCCTCCCCCTTTAAAAGAAATAGATCATTCTCAATCCATTACCTACTTATTGTCCCTTCTTGATCTTGACTCATCCACTTGACATAGAGTGAGTCATTCAAAGAACATAATTTGATTCTATCTAAGAAATCGGTCTCATGTTTAGAAATAGAATATACAGCAACAAATACCTCTTTTTGTCCTAAGGCTTCCACAACTTGGTTGTGCTTTCCAAAGTTATGTTCCAATATAGTATCATATTCTTCAAATAAATCTCTCCACCTTACCAGCCTTAGACTTAATTATTTTATCTTCTTGAAAAATATATTTTCCACGTTATCAATCCGCACCACAAAGTGAGTAGCCAACAAGTATACCCTCCATATGTGCAAATAAGGTACAACAGAAATCATTTCTCTCTCATGAGTGGAATACATTTGCTTTCGCATCATTCACCTTTCTACTTTTGAAGGTGACAAGATGAAACTCTCTTCTTAATATTCCTCTGATAGCCTTGTATGACGCATCACTATGCACTTCAAAAGGTAAGTCAAAGTCTAGCAGCCTAAGTGTTGTCTTCGATGCAATGACTTCTTTTAGTTTCTGAAAAGCTTCCTCACATCTCAAAGGCCATACCCACTTGACATCATTATTTAATAAATCATCAGTCAATGTTGCAACCCTTTTCGAGTACCTACAAAAACAAATTCTCTAATAGCTAGCCAATACTAGGAACAACATCAAATCCATAACGTTGCATGATAGCTTCTAGTAAAAACTGTCCTTGTAAAGTTACAAATTAAGAACAAGGGTTTGTTGTTGTCTGATATTTCGGTTGGTAAAGGCTTAAGTAGGGGAGATTAAACTTTTATTGCTGCCTCGTTGAACTGAAGACTTATATTACAGTAGAAGTTCCTAATTGTGTAGATGAAGTGTTGAGGTTGTTTGCTGATTTTATGCCACCTAACCTTTTAAACAAGCTGTCTCTAAGAAGAGATGTTGATCATAAAATTGAGTTGCTGCAAAATTTTATTGCTCTAATACATGATCCTTATTGGATGGCTCAAAAGGAGTTGGATGAGTTTCATAAACAATTGAATGAACGCTTGTTCTTTATAACTTTACAAGGACATTATTAATTGGTAGACACCATGGAGCGTGAAGGATTTGGGGACATTCCTACGATTTTCTAACCATTGAAGAAATTTTATTGTTGGGTATTCAAAAAGGGTTGTAGCGTTGACTGATTCATTAAAATAAGAAGTCAAGTGGGTATGGTCGATGAGATGTGAGGAAGATTTTCGGAATTTGAAATAAGCCATTACATCGGAGCAAATACTTCAACTGTCAAATTTTGAGTCACCTTTTGAAGTACAGATTGTTTTCTCAGTAAAGGCTGTTGGAGGCATATTAGTGCAAGAAGATGATGTTGTGGCCTTTAAAGTATAAAGTTGAATGATGTGGAGCAAACACATTCCTCTCATGCAAAACAAATGGTTGTTGTAGTACATTATTTAAGGGTTTGAAGGGTATACAGGTTGATTACTCGCTCTGTGGTGCGGACTGATAATGTGGAAAATACATTTTCCAAGACGCAGAAAAACACATCTTCAAAGTAACCAAGGTGGACAGAATTCTTGGCAGAATGTGATTTCATATAAGAACAAAAGTAGGGAAAGCACCATCAATTTTGTTGAATGAGTTCTCTCAAATGAGAGTTCCTCTATTAAATAGAAAGAATTATGATTTGCATGCCTAAAAAATTGTTATACATCCCTGAATATATGGTACTAATTGTACTATCTCTAAATATATGTTACATTAATCTATGCCATCTCTTATCATCATTACACAAATATTTAGAGTTATAACATAGATATGTACAAATATTTAGAATATATCCAATCATGCTAACATCCCCTCTAAAATTGATTTCAGTGAATCAAAAAGTATCAATTTTCCAACCAAAACATGATGAAGTTGTCGTGCCATATACTTTGTAAACACATCATCTATTTAATGATCACTCGATACATGTGGAAGAGTAATAACTCTCTTGTCTACAAGTTCGCAGATATAATGAGAGTTCACTTCAATGTGTTTGGTCCATTCATGATAAACTGGATTAATAACAATTTGAATAGCACTTGTGTTGTCAGAATGGAGAGGAGTGGGATTTGATTGAGGAATACCAATTTCTAATAGTAAAACAGAAATCCAAACAATCTCAGAGAAAGTAGTAGACATTGCTCAATATTCAGATTCGGTGGAAGATTTTGATACATGGTATTTCTTCTTGCACTTCCAAGATATCAACGAATCTCCAAGAAACATGCACCAATCCATGATAGAGAGACGAGTATCAGAACATCCAGCCCAATCTGAATCACTAAATGCATTCAGCTGAATATCAGAACCACAAGGAAAGAATAATCCACAAGTAGATATTCCCGAGAGATGTTGAATAATGCGGCGGACAACCACCAAATGTAGATGATGTGGCGCCTCAACAAATTGACTTACTTGTTGAATACACAATAGATTACAGGCGATGTAATAGTAAGATAATTTAGGCTCCCAACTAATTGCCGATACAAAGTTGGATCAGGAGGAAGGTCTCCTTCCGCATGATAGTACTTTACATTCAATTCCAATTGAGTGTTTATAGAGGAAGATTTTTGAAGACCAGCCAAAGCAATCAAGTCTTGAGTATAATTGTGTTGGTTCAAGAACACACCTAAAGAATTATAATGAACTTCTAACACAAAAAAGTATGTAAGAGTACCAAGATCTTTCATAGGAATAGAATCATTAAGCTACTGTTTGAGGTTAGTGATTAGTGAAGAATCAGTTCCTGTGATAATAATGTCATATACATACACAAAAAGAATAACACAACCTGCAGATGATTTTTAAAGAAACAAAGACAAATCATATGCCCCTTCCCGATTATCGTCCCTAACACCTCATTTTACACAAAGCAACCCTTACGAGAAAAATTCACATCAGAATTGTTATTTGCCAATTGGCTAGCTAAAGTAAGACTAGTGGAGAGTTTTGGTGATACAAAAAACATTGTTCAAATTTTAAGAAATATCCCAACCATGGTAATAGATAAATTACTACCATTGACAAGATGAATTTGTGTTGGACCATTATAGTCACAGATGTTTTTCAGTATGTTAGCTCAGTTGGTCATATGATTGGAAGCGCCAGAATCAACAAGCCAAAACTTAGATATTACCTTATTACCTTGTAGCCGTAAAGCTAAAAATGCTGACAAGATCATTTGTTGTACAATTTCACGAGTAAGAACTTATCCCACTGAAGACAAGTTATGTGTAGTTAAACCATTTATCCCAACTTGATAAGCATTTTACTTACGGCTTTGAGAGCGTCTGGTATATTCTTTGATAATGTCTCCTTGATGTTCACAATAATAACAGAAATTCTTGCCACAATTACTATGACCATATTTCTTGCAACTCTAGCATTGAGTTCTAGCCATATCTATGACCTTTCCTTTCCCTTAAGCTGCAAATGCAGCAGTGACTACATTTCATTGATCAAAAACATTTTGTGTGATGAGACGCTGCTCTTCACAAAGTAATTCCCTCAAAAATAGACATCCAACAAGGGAGATGGATCACAGTTCATCATGTTGGAGCGAAGACTTTCAAAATCATATCGTAATTTCATCAAAATTTGATCTCGCTTGCTTTGTTTATGAACTACTTGAATGGTGGAGAGAGATTAAGAAGATATTTAGCATAAAAAATATTGGTAAGTTCAGCCCGTAAGTTCTAAAATTCAGAGAATGATCTTGAAAAACATAAACAATATCGATAAATTCAGTCTATAAGTTCTGAAATCCATAGAAATTATCTTCAACAGAGAGACCTCCTTAAGAATACATAGCAATTTCACGCCCTAACTAAAAGTGTCTTACGTCGTGGTCTTGGTTGTAAACCTTTTGTATATAATCCCACATGACCTTTTCCGTCTTGTATGGCCTGAGATTAAGAACAATAAGAGGGTCGATTGACTCTAAAATCCATGTCATCACCCGAGCATATTTAACCTTCTATCGACCGATCTTTATAGGATCTCTAGGAATAGGATTGGTGCCCTCTGTATGTCCAAATAATTATTTTTCAGTAACAAGTACTTGGAATTGAAATTCCAAGGAAGAGTAATTTTTTTCAGTGGAGTGAACATGAAAGGACTCATACTGATATGACAACATCTTTTTGACAATGATACAAAATAACTGGAATGAACAAGACTAAGATTCTAAGATGCCTGAAATTCAAAGATACTTAGGACTAACTATTGACTAAAACCAGTAAGTAGAACCAAAACTTCAAAAACAATTCTGAATGGAACCACATATGGAAACACTAAGAATCAAAACATTGAAAAAGGCTATGATACCATGTCAATTTTGCTTAATGAATTTGAGAGTTCTTCAATTAAATAGAAATAGTTCTGATTAACATGTTTAAAAATCTACTATATATCCCTAAATATATAATATTTCTAATTGTAATATCTTTGAAAATATGCTACGTTAATCTATGCTATCTCCAATCTTCATTACACAGATATTTCGAATAAATATGTACAAATATTTAGAATATGTCCAATCATGCTAAAAAGCATAACGAAGTAGCAGATGCCTAAGCGGCAAAGAGGTCTTTGTTGTCAGATATTCTATTTCTAAACTTGAGATTGATCTCTTTGATTGAATAAGATTTTGTTTTTCCAATGACTCACTCTTTGTCAAGTGGATGAGTCAAGTTCAAGAAGGTACGATGAGGAGATACTCGATCGAGGCAATGTTCTTCATTTTAAGGAGGATAGTGGTAATGAATGGTGGTGGACCGTGTAAGGACTTGATATAGGAGGCGCATGGCACTACTTTGGATGGTCATCTCGGAGTTAAATGGATGTTAGCTCTAATATCCACGGTATATTTCTTGCAAAAGGTTGAAGATGACATTGAGTCATACGTGAAGACTTGCCTTGTTTGTGAAGTGGATAAGACTTAGCATAAGAAGGAACCTAGCTTGTTGTCTCCTTTTCCTATTCCAGAACCGCCATGGTTGTCAGTAAGCATGTACTTCATTTTGGGTTTTCTTAAAAAGTTGATGGTATGGCATCTATAATAATAGATAGATTTGTATTCCAACTCACATTATGAGTGATAGAGATACTCCAATCACGGGCAGCATGTGGACAACTTTGTTCAACATGATGGAGACTAATTTAAAATTCTCTAATAAGACACATCCACCAATAGATGGACAGAGAAAAATAGTCAATCACTTCCTAGAATAGCACTTGACGCATTATGTGATAGTGAGCCAACGAAATCGAGTTGCATTTCTTGACACTATGCAGTTTTCTTACAATCTTCATAAGTTGTCCGCAACTCAGATGAGGTTGTTCCAAATTTTTTTGGGTAGATAGCCCATGACACCACTATATTTCGCCAAAACAAGGAACAAGGGGAAGTGTCAAGCAATGTACAGGGTTGCAAGAAAAATACTTGTAATGTTATTTAAGGCACAAGATAACCTGCGTAATGCTCAATGACGCATGAAGAAGTATGTTTATCAATGTCATCACTCACTAGAATTTAGTGTGTTGACCTTGGGTTGCCGAAACTCACATCTAAATCTGGATATAGATTGTGAGTAAGACTTGACATCATGGCTGGATGCCTAAGTATGATGACTCATTTGAAGTAGTACAACGAGTGCGGGAAATTGCTTATAGAATGAAGTTGTTACAAAAGTTAAGTATTCTTCCAATTTTCCATGTTAGTTTCCTTAAGCTATACTATGCAGACGAAGATGATTCGGAAAGAAACAAGTCAAAGAGGGCTCCAGCATCTATAACAATGAAGTTTGATGGTGATATATATATGATCCTTGATCACCAAGTTGTTGACACTAGTAAGAAGAACACAAGAGATAGTTATTGGTATATTGGTAAGCCAAGAGTTTTGGAAGATGCTGTCCGAGAGAAGGGGAAAGACTTATGGTAGTTTTTTATTTGAATCTGTGACTACCTTAAAATAGTCTCTATAAGGGCTTCGAGTTCAAGAGGTAGGGCAGTTTTTTAGACCCCTAGTCTAATTAAGCAAGCGTCGGAGATGCATGTCTAGATTTGTGCATTGGTCTTGGCATATGTGTGGGTAAAACAGTGGAGATGTGCAGCTAAATGTTAGTGTCAAGCAATGTGTTCAAAATTCTTGGGTGTTGGCAAGGTAGCATGGCCGTGCAAAGTCAAAGATAGGTGTATGGAACCTTTTGGGCATACGTGTGGGTTGTTGCATCGGCAAGGCAAGGTAGTGTGTTGAAAAGGTAAGGCTGTGGGACTTTACAATTGAAAGGCAAAGGCAATTCCAAGTGTTGACACGAGTTGGCAGATTTGAAGAAATAAAACTAAGTGTTGGAAGAAAGCTGAAATATTCTAAGTACAAGGCATGGGCATTTTCAACTAAGGTATTGAAGGAGCATGTTCAACGCACATGGACATGATGTCTTTGAATTCTAATTGTAATGTGCTTTTGTAATATTGCTTTTGTGACTTAGTTTAAATTTGTCGACAACATTCGATAGACACATGATACATGTAATTGCTTTTGTGATTGCTTGTAACTGCCCTGTGCAGATTATTATAAGGGGCTGAAATTTGTCTAAGGTATTCAGATAGTATTCTGTTCCTTAGAAAAATTTGTGAGGCTCTTCCTTTGTTGAGTTTTGATATCAATAAATCTTAGGATTGTTCTTGTATGTTGTTGAGTGTTCGTTAATACTATACGCTTTTAAAAAGTGAGACAATCTTCCAAAATAAGTCAAATTCGCGAGGGTTGTGAGGCTGAAGTTTGCAAGCCTTGTAAGTTCTGGTTTATGGAGAAAAATCATCCTTGTTTCAATGGAAAGCAAGTCTGTGATGCAAACCTTCTCTATTGCAGTTCAAAAAGAGGATTCAAGCATACTCGGATTATTTCTCATAGAGAAAGATGAGCTCATCTGGTGGGGGAGGTTTGTTAGACCCTCCGCTTGATAGTTCAAGCAGCTCACAATTGTTTACTGATTTACATGATGAACCTAGTAAATACCTAATGAATTCAGACAAGGTTAGGTTCAAGTAAAGAAGACCTTGGCATTGTCTTGGCCAGAGGCATGCAAGGAAAGACGTGTCTAAGACATGACGATGGTTGGACGAGCTAAGTCATGTGGGGAAAGACATGGCTAAGGCATGAATAAATATAGGAAAGCTGAGTCAAGACAAAAATGTGATCATGACATGGTCATGATAAACAAGTCTGAAGGCTAAGTGTTGGGCAAGGGAAATGACTCATAAAAATTAGACCACAAATGCAAGCTAAACATGGCAAGATAAGCGCACATGAAAGGCATGTGAGCTGGTATGAGATTTGGCGCATGAAGGATGATTTTTGTACCAAAGTTTAAGGGTGCTCACTTATGACTTGCACATGAATGGCAGTTGGGAATTATTGGTAGTTTTAGCTGTTGTGGCTTAGTAAGCATTACAAATAAGATTATTTATTTTAAATTAACATTTGGCCTATCAGTGAGGGTTGTCAACTCCAATACTAGGCATGTGTGTTGCATTTGACTCAGTGTTGTCGCCTTATTTAAGGCACAAGTAGACCGGTCTCATGGGGGGTGTATTTGGTCAAATTTTGTAAGGCTTACACATTTGTGTTCTTCTTTCTGGTACGAGTTTAATATAAAGTAGGGACTGGATCCTATAGTGTGCTTGTGTGTTCTAATTTTTTGTGCTTGTCTAGTATAGATATAAAATATGAGTGAAGAGAAAAAGAGTATTGAGTCTAGTTGTCTTAGACACTATGAACGTGGACACAAGCAGTTACAAAAAGTGTAAGGGGAGTGATCCTTAAGCTCGGTTGATGGCATGGTGGTGGCAAAGGGTTGACATGAATGGCTTTGTCAAGGGTCTAGGTGCAGGTTGAATCAATCATGTGAGAAAGATGTTGGTGTTACATTTCTATGTTGATGACAAAAAAGATTGACAAAGATAGTGCTATGACACTGGCGATGGCGTGGTAGTGGGTTGTGGCATGCCATGGGCTTTGGCTGACGCCGGACATGGGTAAGTGGGCATGTGTAAAATGAAATTGTCTGGTAAAGTGGGGGAAAGACAAGTTGAGATAAATTAAAGTATAATAGAATTCAAAGCTTAGGCAGCAAGAATAAAATATTGCACATGGGAAACAAAAGTTAGCATTGCAACGGAAAACACAGGAACGACAGCGACAAGGCAGTATGTCGGCAGTTGCATGTGCAAACTGGTCCAAGTTGTCTATGGCAAAAAAAATATAGGAAAATCCTAGATCATTGTACTGGAACAAAAAATAGGACAAGAAGCTGGAAACAAGGGGCGAAATTGGAAAGCACATGGCACATGGCAAGTACATCCGGTCGGGTTACTTTTTTGTAACTACTTGTGTACAAATGCATTGTATCTTTGTAATAGCTTTTGTAGTTTTAATTTTAGATGTTTTGTCAGTTGGGGATGTTAACTAAACTTTACCCTTATTTTTCCTTGATTATGAAAAGTGTTTGACAGGTGTCAGCATGTTGTCTATTGTAAGCCAAAGGCTGCCACATGGTCTATAAATGTGCGGCCTTAACCTTGTATGAAATGAGTAGATAAAGAGGGAAGGAATAAGTCTAGAATCTTACCACACTAAGCATAAATGTGAGGGTTTCAGGTTTTTATGGGCAGTAATCAACTAGTGGTGGTGCCTTAGTTGAAGTCGAAGTTGTGAAAGAATTGTTGTCATAGTGAATGACGGTCCTTAGTATAGTTTTGAATTAATATAAATGTTTGGTTCTCCTGTACATGTTCTATTAATTTCAGTTTTGGCATCAAGACTAATTTAAGGCCAAGAAGTTGGCGTTATTGAAAACATAGAGACTTCACTGTAAAAAGGCACGTCTGGTAGCTGACCTTGTTGGATCCTCAGCATCCTCATAAAAGGGTTTCAGAAAACTCACATGAAATGAGGGTGAATCTTAAATTTAAAATTAAGTCTATACACTCTACCAAGTGTGTTAATCTATATTTTCACTAATAAATAATTTTTCTTATTTACCAAAACATAATCTGGCTAAAAATATTGGCATAGTAAATAAATATACACTCAGATTTGGCCTCAACAGGCAAGTACACACTCTCACTTTGAGAGTTCATGTCTAAACACCTCAATTGATGACTAAACACTCCAACACTCCCCTCATTATAACATGACACAAATTTTTTAGGTGTCTAGGTGATAAATATGTAAATAAGAAAAGTTTCTCCCCCACATCGTTATGTCTAGCATTTGGACAAAGAGTATAAATGTGAACTCCCAAAGTTAGAGTGCTTACTCACCAATTGAGTCCAATTTTGAGGGTTTGTTTTCAGAATTACGCCGAACATTTTCTTTACCCCACTACTACTAATTACGATTAGCATTTTAGTTTGAGGATAGTGAACTAGCAAATCAGAACTTGCCTGCTTCTTGTTGAGACTTTGGTGAAACAAATAAGCCTGGAAATGGAAAACCTGCCTCCCCTGGTATTACAATCTTTTCCAGACCAAGGTTAATTATTGACTTCTTCCCTTCAGCTAAGGTTCTGCAACCTTCTAGACTCTTCAAAGCCAAATTAATATACAAAGTCAAATAGATGATAAGTCTATCAGCCGAGCTTTTATAATCAAAGTTCTTGACGAAGACATTTGCCCGAAAGAATGTGATTGCTTCATCAACGATATCTGATGTTGCATCTTCTAGAAATTATTTATATGATGATGAATATCACTCTTAAAGTATGTAAGACATTGTCACCAGAAAGATGAGATACACCAAAGCTAACCTTGTTCTGCATCAGAATCTGGTTCATTTCTATGGCTTTTCAGAGGTAGTAAAGGACATCCACAAGCTTTGCGAACTCCTTCCTCATCAACAAAACTTGAATGGTAACCCTGTGATTAATAGACTAAATTATATTATTGTATTGACAGCCATGACCATAATTTTGTTTTATCCAATTCAATCAAAAAACATCCATAGAATTAGATCAAATATCATACAATGTTCTTGCATGCAACTTCCTAGCCAAAGATGGAAAACCAATCTTACGAGATAATTACCTTGAGCATTAGTATTAGGCAACTCATATTAATTAAAAAAAAGAAAGGAACAATATTTGGCTTATAGGTTCATTTCATCTTATTTATCTTTAAGAATTAATGAACACCAGTTGTCCCTTAAAATTTTGTAAGACACAAACAGATATTAGCTAGGACCAGTGGCGGAGCTCAGAAAATTTATTAAGGGTGTCCAAGAGTAATGATGCGTGATTGTCAAAAAAATAAGAATATTGTGATATTTGGGGTTCGAACGCAAAACTCATTCATTCGAATGGACATCCATTACGACTACACTAAATACATAGCTTATATCAAGGGTGACAAACTTTAAATATAGAATTTGACATATATATATATATATATATATATATATATATATATATACACACACACACACAACACACACACAATATAATTTTCAAACGAAGGGTGTCCAATTGGGTTGTGGCTACGTCACTGAAGCTAGCTATAAGCACTCAAAATCCTCAACAAAATACAAATATTTTAAGTGTAGAATTCACTTAAACTTGACATGGGCCTAACTCAAACCCCCACAATCTAGATTCGTAAAGAGTTTGATTGTCTAGGCGTTATAAGAAGCCCATGGAATCACCGATGTGGGATCCACTCCATTCATCAATACCAAATCAAATGAATTTACCAAATGTAGATTTGAGGGAATGGTTGGATAAAGAAACAAAGCAGATTGTTCCACATCATCGGAATGAAATCAACAAATAAATTGCAAAAAAGACTTGAATATAGATTAGTAAAACAAAATTTGATATTCAAATAAGAAAATACAAGATCAGAGTTCCAGATTACCATTGAATTAATTTTTGGATAAACTAACACTAGAACAAATGAAAATATGATGCCCCAAGCCTATATTTAATAGTAAAAATTAAAGATATAGAGATAATTAATTAGACTTTTGAAGGAGTCACTGTATTACAGATATAATTGAAGTAGTTCCGTTTTAGTAGGATTTGGATTATGCCAATGAAGACTTGGTCTTTTAGGAGTTTTTTTTCTTCGTTCTGTTACTGCTCTAATATTCTTCATCTTAAAAGTGTAATATTTATTTCAGGGGTATTAATTTGCACATTGTTGACATCAATTTTATATGAGAAAATTGTGCAGACACCAAATATTTAAACAATAATAAATTTTATAGCTATTGTTTAGGAAAATTTTAGTTCGTAGTTATAGTTTCGCCCAGTTTTGCTATTCACTTGATTTGTATAATTAATAAGATTTTTATAAATCCTGAATTTGTATAATTCGGTTTCTAATTGTATTAATCCAGAATTTTATATATATTTTTACCTTATATATTTGTATACGATTTATGAAAAAATAATAATAATGTACGGTGATTGTATATTTGCAAGCAAAATATACTATTGGAGTTCTAAATTTTTTTTACATGTATAAATATAGAATTCGTATATACTTACTATATTTGTATATTCGCAAGCGAAATATTCAAACAGACATAAATATACAAACGACAACTCCCATAGAAAATAGAACTATAGCTATGAAGTGTAACTATCGAAACTAAAGCTATAGAACCTTAAAATGTCTGTGATGTGTGCTATTTATAAAAACAAGTAGTTTTAATTGGATCTAGTCCATGCAAAATTTGAGCTGAGTCCAATATACATGTAGATCCAAGTCTTACATTTTGGGTTGACCAAAGTGAGTCAATATTTAAGTCTAAAACTAAATAAAATTAATTCAAATTCAATTATATTTTGGGGTATATTATAAAGTAAGGTAGATGAGTTTGTATTTTACCTACTCATTGGACTCAAATTCATGAATTATTATTGACATGTGTATAATGTTAATTCGAGGGGTTTTAGGCTCTAGATATCTTAGAAAAAATAAGCTTGTGAATTTGAAGCTCAAAATCATGGAAGCAGACCAGTGAAGGAATTGGCATCCTGCAGAACCAACAGGCGTCTCGCCAACATTTAGTGTTAGCTCAATTGCAAGAATCAGTGAAGATTTTTCCATTGAGATGAACTGATGAAGAACAGTTTAAGAACAATTAAAAGAGAAGAGAAGAATTAGACAAGAAGAGAGATTTAGAGAAGAGAACAATGGTTTGTATATTGATTGATATGAAATGTACATATGAGATGTGTTTATATACAGTTGTAGTAGTTACTTATTTTGCCTGATTCTCAACTAACTTCCTGATCAACTAACCAACTCTATGAGTACTAGCTTAATGGAACAGTAATCAACAGTAATTGTAACTAGCTAACTGTCAATTAAGACATGATAGATGACCCATACTGAATCTAATAGCTGCTTAGTGTAACAATACTCCCCTCCTAAAAGAGATCCTCTTTCCTCAAGGATCAAAACTAGGGAACCTGACCTTCAATGCCTGCTAGGATTCCCAAGTAGTGTCATAAGTAGACAAACCTTCCGATTTGACCAATACTTGTGCCAAAGCCTTGCTACCCTTCTTGACCACTCGCCTCTAAATAATACTCTCAGGATTGGCACAAAGTGTATGGGCAATGTCGATGACAGGAGTACTGAGACATGAGAAGGCAATTCAAAGCACCTCTTTAATAATGAGACATGCACAGTCGGGTGGATTTTGACCGAATCAGGAAAGCAAAGAGTGTAAGCCACTAGTCCCACCTTTCTTAAAATCTGAAATGGACCATAATACTTGGCTGCCAGCTTATGAAAAGAATGGCTAGAAACAGTACTCTTCTTATAGGGATGGATCATGTAGTATACCCAATTACCAACCTCAAAAACCTTGTCACTACTGAGTGAATCAGCCTGTTGTTTCATTCTCAATTGGGTCCTCCTCAAATGGTGTTTCAAGAGCTCCAACTTCATCTCCCTGTGAAGTCATGTGTCATGAACTTCAGCAGAAGTTGATTCACCTGGAAGATATGGCAATTTTAGTGGACGAGGCCTCCCATAAAGTGGCTCATAGGGAGTAATTTGAATAGCACTATGAAAGCAAGTGTTGTACCAATACTCGGGCATAGAGAGAACCAAGTATTAGGTTCTTCACTACGAAAACACCTTAAGTAAGTTTCCAAGATCCTATTCAACACCTCAGCTTGTCAATCAGACTGAGGATAGTATGCTGCAGAAATGTTCAATTGGACCCCTTGTATGTGGAATAATTCTTGCCAAAAGTTGCTGAGAAAGACAACATCCCTGTCACTAGTGATTGTATCAGGCAACCCATGCAATTTAACCACTGTGTCTATGAAAATCGCAGCTACTGACTGAGCAGTGTAAGGGTGTTTCAAGGGAAGAAAATGAGCATATTTACTTAAGAGATCCACAACTACCAAGATGAACTAATAACCCTTAAATTTGGGAAGACCGTCAATGAAATCCATGCTAATTTGAGACCAAACCACTTCAAGAATGGGTAGTGGTTGTAATAGACATGGATAAGCAGCTAGATCAGATATATTCTTCTTGCACGTGTCATACTTTTGAACAAATAACTTCACATCAGTTCTGATACCCTTCCAGTAAAATAGGGTCAAGAGCATTTTAAGAGTGGCTTCTACACCAGAATGCCCTCCCTGAGAAGAAGAGTGCCAAAAGGAGATAATATCAGCTCCTAACCGAGGCAACATACCAACTACTAATTTCCCCTTTCTTCTAAGCTGGTTATTTTGCCAAGTAAATTGTTTATCGCAATTTGGATTAGCTACCAATTCTGTAATGAGAGTTCTCAATTCAGGATCTGCATCCCAGCTAGATGCTATAGCTTGAGGAATATAAGAAGAAGTATTAGAGAGTATCAAGGTCATTAACTCAGCCCCTTGCACCCTGGACAAAGCATCAGTGACTTTTTTTGTACCCCCTTTTTATACTCAATGACATAGTAAAATGGCATTAGCTTAGTGAGCCATAACAATTGTCAGTTAGTGTATAATTTTCTTCCAACAGATACTTCAAAGCCTTTGATCAGTTCTAAT
The DNA here is from genome assembly GCF_036512215.1 of Solanum lycopersicum. NCBI lineage: Eukaryota > Viridiplantae > Streptophyta > Magnoliopsida > Solanales > Solanaceae > Solanum > Solanum lycopersicum. The sequence continues at coordinate 32,250,894 of NC_090801.1, read as the reverse complement.
AACAAATTTGTGGTTTAAAAAATAATGTGACCACTTGGTCACAACATGCACAATAGCCAATAGTTCCCTATCATACACCGAAAGTGTGGCATGCCTAGTTGAAAGCCCTTTACTAAGGAAAGCAATAGGGTGATCCTCCTGCATTTGTACAACACAAATCCCAAACCCACTAGCATCAGTTTCCACAATGAACAAATTATTCAATGTTAGGTAATACCAAAACTAGTGCCTTAGTCAATGCATCCTTAAGTTGTGCTAGTGCCACTGAAGCCTCCTCATTCCACTGGAACTTGTCCTTCTTCAGAAGATCATTTAATGGTCTTCATATCGTACCAAATCCTTGGATAAATCTTATTTAGTATCCATCTTATCCCAGAAAATTCCTCAACTATTTAAGGGTAGTTTAAGTAGGCCAATACCTTATAGAAACAATCTTCAAGGGATCTGTAGACACCCCTGCTTGGATGATGAAATGACCAAGATATCCAATCCTCCTCACTCCAAAAAAACATTTCGATTGTTTAGAAAATAGCATGTAGTGTTACATAACCTCAAAAAAAGACCTTAAGTGCTTCATATTCTCTTTGAGAGTTCTACTGTAGATAAGAATATCATCAAAGTAAACAAGTACATGTTTCCTAAGAAGGGGCCTGGAAGACATAGTTCATCAATCCCTGAAATGTGCCAGGTGCATTTGATAGGCCAAAAGGGCATGACAACATATTCAAAGTGCCCAGAATTAGTTCTAAAAGTTGTTTATGTACATCTTCAATTGCCATCCTCAGTTGGTGGTAGCCATATCCAAGATCAATCTTAGAAAAAATTGTACATCCCCCCAACTCATCCAATATGTCCTCAACAAGTAGAAAAGGGAACTTGTTCTTGATAGTGTGCTTATTCAAATCTCTGTAATCCACGCACAACCTCCATGTACCATATTTCGTGCCCACTAACACCACTAGAGCAGCAAATGGACTACAACTAGGTTGTACCACCCCTTATCTAACATCGGTTGAACCAACCCATCAATAATGTCCTTCTTGACTAAAGGATATATGTAAGGTCTTTTATTTATAGGTTAAGTATTATTATGCAACACTATTCTATTATCGAATACTACTCTGCATGGAGGTAATTGTTGGGGTTCCTTAAATAAAATCTTGTACTCTTGTATTAAACTTAGTATTCTAGGGTCCTTCTCAAAACTCTCTTAAGCTTTAATTGAATTTTACTGGTCTTTATTACACTTATATGGCACTACTTGAATCATACATAGTTGGAAATCGTTACCTGACATTTTAGCTAACTTTCAAGCTCCTATAGTTCTGATTTGTTTGCCTTCTCCATTATGAAGATGCTTTCTCCCTTTATACAAAAAATCCATGGTAAGCTCCCTGAAATTAATCTTTATATCTCCTAATGTGAACAACCATTGAACCCCCAAAACTACACCACAAGATCCTAGAGGCAACAAAAGGAATTCTGCTTAAAACTCCACACCCTGTAATAGCCCAGAAATATTGCACATTTGGCTCACGTGTAGATCATTACCATTAACTGTTGTTAATACCTGAGGCGTAGTAGATGTACCTTGGCATCCCAAACCCTTAACCACTTCCGGATCAATGAAATTATTTGAACTTCCTGTGTTTACCAAGATATGAAGAGGTTTCTTGTAATGGTAATAAGTGACCCTTAATGTTCTAAACCCCAATGATCCATTAAGTGCATGAAGAGAGATTGTCATCTGTTCTAATGGTTTTATTAATTCTATCTCCTAGTCCTCTAGAGTTGCTTCTTTTTCATGTTCACTCTCCACTTCTTCATGTTCCTCCACCTCTATCAAGTATAACTACTTTAAGTTCTTGCATTTGTGGTCAAACACATATTTCTCATTAGATAAGTAGCACAGTCCCTTGGACCTCTTTTCGTTCATTTCTTCTGCACTCAAGAACCTTCTATTAGTCCCTCTAATTGTTGTTATATTTGTATAGCTACTTGGATTGGTTAATAAAGGAGGTTTACTTTGAAAATTCTGATCACTATACCTTCTTGGTTGATTTTAATTCTGAACAGACTGTCTTACCACTTCTAAGTATGCCTCATGCATTCTTGCCGACTTATAAGCTTGAGATAATGTGAGGGTTTTTTTTATTTTTACTTCCATGTTCAACTCCTTATTTAGACCTTCTAAAAAGTAACAAATTGCATTTTCTTGTGACAGATTAACCCTTGTTAAATTCCTTTCAAAAGTAGTTTGATACTCTTTCACTGCTCCTGTTTGTATCACTTTCTTTATCTCATCTATTGGGTCATCATAATCGGCCCCAAATCATCCTACTAGATACTCACTCCATGTTGGTGGATGTAAGTAGTGGCTATACTTCATGAATCACAAATGCTATTGAACAACTTCACCTTTTAATTGTAAAGATGCAATTCCTATTTTTTCCTCCATTGGAATGTTGTCCATAGTGAAATATTGTTCAATCCTGAATAACCAAGATCTTAGATCTTCACCAAAGAACCTCAAGAATTCCATTCTCGACTATCGAGATAATTGAGAATGGTGATTGGTGAACTACTTGCACTCTTCTCCCTGTGGAACTTTTCATCGAACAGTTTCTGTGCATCTGGCATTTCCCTTCTTTCAAAATGAATTACAGGTGATTTTTATCCTTGATTTCTTGTAGTATTTTGAGGTGATTTATATCTGTAATTTCCTTCAACAGTGGTCAGTTGATCCTTCAATTGCAACATAACTTGATCCAATCACTTAAGATTCAACACTTCCCCTACAAATGTCCCAGTTTCTGATAATATTTTCTGCATCATTTGACGCAATTCCCCCACTTCATTATTAAAAGATCCATCATTTGTTCTAGTATTTTTGTCATTGTTGCCAAGGAAACCAATGCTCTGATACCAATGTTAGCTCAATTGCAAGAATCAGTGAAGATTCTTCGATTGAAATCAACTGATGAAGAATAGTTTAAGAACAATTAGAAAAGAATAAAAGAATTAGAGAAGAATGGACGAATTTATTTGTCCAACAATTAATAACTCTTTACGGTTGACTTAGTCAACATGAAAAACAACAAATTAATTAATTCATTCAGAATGTGAGAGAGCCAGCACACCTTGTCAAGAACTTACTACAAAAAGTTTTCAAGGGACTAGATACCTGCAATACTGCATATGCAAAAGGATGGTATTCTTTTAAAAAAGTTGTCACCTCTTATATTGTAGGTTCACATCATTCTAGAGAGGCAGGTGCTCAACCAATAGTCCGTCCCAAGGAGTTTGTGTTCATTTTCATATAACCCTTTAACACAAATCACAAACTCAAGATTTTTCAAATAAAAAATCATAATCTTACAAAGAGAAAGTCATCTTCTAGGAAGAACACTGCTTTTACTCAACAAAGGACCTGATAGAGTGAAGAAGAAGAATCTTGTTTTATTTTGAGCTTTGTGTCTTATGTGCTCACAATGTAAATCTACTCCTAAGTTATAAAGGATAGTAGATCATTTGCTTGTCTAAATATTTCGTTTGAGCTTTATTAAAAGAGTTAGTTAGTCGAATCTTATACGTTTTGTCGCAGCCTTTTTACACCATAATTTTTGTGTTCTCATGAGTAGAGATACCTAGGACTCTCAACTAGAGGCATTTGATGTGTGATGGAGCAAAATTGCTGCTTGTTTAACTCCTGTCTTGGAGATCGGAGTTCGAGTCTAGAGTTAGCCTTGGTCATTTGTAAAGTCTAGATCAACTACAGTTAGTTGGTTTAGTGGGCAATAGGATATTGCTTCGAATCAGTTCAGTAATATGAGTTTTACTTAGTGTGTGGGATTAAGGTGTTAATCTCACTGTTGTGGTCTTAAGTTATGTTTCATTTTTTTTAAAGAGAAAAGTGAAATAATTTTGAAAATCATGTTTGACGAGTTGTGGTTTTACTCCCTTGAGCAAGGAGGTTTCCACGTAAAACTCTTCTACCTATTTTACTTTGTGCTATTTATTTTCCGGTACTTTTACTTCTGCACTATCATTCTATCCAGGGACCTGGTCCAAACGTCATAAGTGACATATATGTTCAAAAAATTGGTTTCATATCTTTGGATCTCTATCTGGTTAACACCAAGAGAGAGAATCTTGAAGAATGGTCGCTCCACTAATCTTGCAAGTAGGTCGGTCTCCAACGAAGCCACCTCTTTTTGATAGTCAGCACTATTTGTGGTGAAAAAATGCACGTTTGACTATATAATGGTTGAAGATTGTAATTTGTGGGATGTTATTTTTGAGGTTTACTATGTGCCAAATGTAGAAATAAAATATGGGGATGTCACAAGGGTCGTTATCAAAACCTGACAACAATACAATAACTTTGACAAAAAGAAAGTTGAGAAAAATCATAAGACTAGGAATTTCTTAATGTGTGGAATATGAGGAAATGAATATGATCTGATTCCATCTTGTGAATCAGCCAAGGAAATCTACAATCGCTTGAAAATAGTGTATGAAGGTACTAAGCAAACAAAGAAATCTAAGTTAGATCTCTTTACTACGCAGTTTGAAAGCTTTACGATGGGTGAATCTATTCAAGAAATATGTATTAGATACTCCACCATTACAAATAAGCTCGTGTTCCTAGAAGAACATGTCACTCTGTAGAAGGAGGTCATTAAGATACTAGAGATTTTCCCAAATCTTGAACTGATGAAGTCTATATTGCCTATGAAGCTGGGAATCCTGAAGTAATGTCATTGGATGCTTTATTTGAACATCTTCTAGTTCATGATATGCATAGAAAAATGAATCGTCTCATGTTTAAAGGTGAAAACATAAGAAGGTACCAGGTCCATGACATGTAAAGCAGAACACAAACTGTTGGCTATGATGTGAAGGAGGTTCTTGTTATCTGGGGAAATTCCTCAAGTTACTCAGAAGATTTAAAACATCCTAAAAATGCATCTATGCTTGCAGTCAAAGATGAGGAAGATTTTTTTGATGCCATGTTTGCTTTTATTGAAAAATCTTACGATGAAGAAGCTGAAGAAGAGGTCACCCTTTATGATCTTAAACCAAACTTGCATATTTACTCTGTTAGGAAGTTGGAAGTTTAGTCGTTGTTTTTATTGACTCTATCATTGAGATAAAAACTGAAAATGATATGATGAACAATAGCCTAGATATCCTTCATGAAGAAAAGGTAGCCTTGGTTTACTAAATGTATGGTGTGGAAGAATAATTGATAGTTCTAGAAGATGAAAATCTAAAACTTAGGGAAAAATTAAAGATGTTGAGTGTGAAATGTGGAAGACAAAAGGGAGAGGCTAGCAACTTGCAAATTGATCTCGAAACCAGGTTGAATACCGTTGAAAATAAATTTGTTATGCCATTGGAGAGAAATAATCAGTTAGAGAGGGACCTGATTTTTGTCAAAGAATGTCACATCCCGAGAGCACACCCTAGAAGATATGACTCTCTTGGAGTGAAACCAGCATACTTGACCTCTCGGAGGTCTTCTACAAGCCCTTTCATATCGTTCATCGCATACATACATTTGAAAAGTAGTGCGAAATCAAAACTTTTCACAAATATTTGCAAAGTCTTTAAAATATCTTTCAAATAAAACTCATAGGAAATACTAATGTCACATCCGGGTTAACCCCCTAATGTAACCGGCATCGTCGTACTTTTTAAGAATTAAGACTAGCCTCTTAGTCTCATGTCATTACATATATAGGTTAAAAATGCGGAAAAGATTGAAAACTTTCATCATCACTATTTGGAGGTTTACATAGACCTCTACATACACATAATATATATTCATATCGAGTATACATACACCCTTCGTATAAGAGGTTACATAGACTTCTACTTTTATTGCACATAAATATATATAAAATATAGAAATAGTCTCAATGATTGTCTCATCTCATACCATCTAAACGATTATCACAATATGGGCATAGCCCTTACATCAATCCAACAAAACCACACATAGGTCATACAAATGTATCAATTGAAAAGGAAAGAAATGTGAAAGAGTCATTAAGCTCATAACAAGTCCATAAGCTAGATGATGGGATTTCACTAGTAAGTTGAGGACCTACCCCACTTAGATGAAAGGAAGAACCCAAGCTTTCACTAATGTCTCCTTCCAACCTCTTCAAATACTGGAATCTAAAATGATTAGGAAAAGGGAAGAAAATGGGGTTAGTACTCCATGTGTACTAAGTATGAGATCTTATCAACATATACAAGAAAAACATGCTAAAAAAAAGTACTTTTGTCAAAACATGCCATTTTAGCCCTTTAAGGACTAGTGCAAAGTCAAGCAAATCATATCAACCAACCAAACACGCTTACTATCTCAACAAGTAATACTTATCTCAATATACTTGAAACCATGATTGACTACAACCTTATCATCAAGGCATAATATCACAACAATGAATAAGAGTCAGTCATATCATAATAAGAAAGACAACTACGCATGAATCCTCAAGTCAACAAGTGCAATGACCAAGCGAAACCCCATAACCTTGATCAATCAAGTTTCCTTTGTAAGAAACCATGACCAATGTCCAACTTTACATAATATAACATGTAAGTTTATGTTTTTCATAAATTAACATTATGACCCCAAGCATATATATATATATATATATATATATATATATATATATATATATATATATATATATATATGTATATATATATATAATGCAAGGTTTAAATAGAGTCCCATACCCCTACCTTGACTATGCTAGATTTCTAAGGTTATATAAGTTAGAGTTCAAGTCCTTTAATTAATTTTACTTTTTGGGAACATCTTTCCCTAATCGACATAGACCATATGAGTTAGTATGGAATTCGGTGTCATAGTATGGAATTCGGTGTCATAAATTCCTACACCGAAAGAAGGCGGGCTACTTGCCAAGGTAGTACCAAAACATGAAACATAACAACTACGTGGATCCACTAGCTAGTATTCCAATGGGGGCAACATAGTTCAAGAACTAGGAGATATAGTTGGGTCCCTCTTTATGCGCCATGCATTATAGTTTCCAAATCTCCTGAGTAATGTAGTGTTCCTACATTCCCTATGTGGGAAGGGAAACTCCTAATCTAGATCACACGGTGCTAAGCTAGAGTCCCTTTTTGAAATGTCTTTAAGCCTTTAAACATCAATCATAGCTTAGTTTAGGTCATAGGGTCTACCCCTTGTATAATCATCATCATCAATATCTCAATAAGAATTGTATGAGTATAATTACTTTCATCATAATTCACATAAGTGAGGTTAACACATTAGCATTTGATATCATATCAAGGCATACTAGTAGTTTTCACCATCCTTATATCACATACTCCTTACAACCTAACAACATAGTCAAGAAATTTCAATTCAACATCATACCACCCTATAATTATAATATAAGGCATACTCCAATGTAATATCATGACTTAACAACAATTAATCACAATTGGAATTAAAGATAGATATTATAAGACTTACCAAGTCTTCCTCATAGTCTATCATCAAGGTCTTACCATCAACCCACAACTCAACCCAATTTCGGAAGTAACATCATCACACAATGATAACCAATAAGATAACAAGGCCAATTGTATCTCTAAAAGACAATTCAACACTAGATAGTAATTCAAGACAAGATACATAGACTAATTTGACAATACAATTCATAACCTAAATCACATCTCAAGAAATAGAATGATAGGAATATAATTCATCTTAATTTAATCATAATAACACCATAGGATAGTAATCTAATCAATAACAAAGTCAATTGAATGATCACAGTACAATATAGGTCAAGATCACAACCTAGGGTTAGGGATTGAGGATTATGTTCTTCAATTTATACCAAACCATACACAAGTTAAATTACATGTTAATATATCCAATATAACCTAAAAAATTCATCAACAACTTAATTCATAACTTCAATTTCATAATTGGATGAAGCCTATAAGAAAACTCAACTTTTGAAATCCATTTTGAAGGACGCTTTGAGGAAAGAGTTTCAAAGGTGAATTAGATATCATACCTTAACGTTTGACAACAATTTGATAGTGAATTGGTACCTTTCAAGCCCCCAAACCCTAATCCTTGCTAGTCTCCAATGGTGAGTTCAATAGAGAGAGAAATAAGAGAGAAGGAAGAGAGTTTATTTGTGAGTTATGTTTAGATTAATGAGGGTTGAGGGTATTTATATTGGAACATAATCAACTTAATTAGACTCCCTTAAGCCCCTAATTAATAACCTAACCCCCTCACTAATTAAACAAATCCAACTTAAATAAATCAGAAAACTCGACCCTCACAGACGAGACCCCGATCAACGGGCCGTCTGTGAGTCGACGGTCCCTTACCCCTCCGTCGTGCACTTTGTCGATGAGTTAATATATTGTGTAGGTAGAGGCCTTCCTCAAATTTTCTATGCCTGGTATGAGGGTGGCATCGACGCATCGTAAGTCAACACACAGACCATAAGTGGTCATGTCGATGCCCACTGTCCAGGCCCTGTTTCTTTAAACACAAGGGTCCTACACAAGGGCCATTGGTTGGTCCTTGGGGAGTCGTACCTGGACGTTTCAACCATTAAACAACTCAAACACATTTAAGCTACCCTTCCACCAATTTTTGTACATTTTCAACTCCTAAAAGTTAGTCAAATAGGCTAAGGCACACAAACACCTCTTTGAATCAACTTCCCGAACCTCATGGACGTTTTGGTTCTTCAACGTCCTAAATGACCTATATTCATTAAAATGGACTTAAAAATAGTACTTAATCCTTATGACACCTATGTTAGGGTTTATGACACGTCTTGGATTTTCAAGGTGTTACAACTAAGTCCTATATCATCAAATCCTTGGCACAAAAGTACTTGGGAAACGTCACATACAATAGAAATATAGTACTACTAAGTTTATTACAGTATTTCATTAAGATAAATAAAAGACATCTATACCCTTGAGTCAAATGAGGACATACTTCAACTTTCTTGAACGATCCTAAAATCCAAGCTTAGATCCAACAACACCTTCACCTGTGAATCACTTTAGAGATAGCTAAAAGCATAGAATTAGTACAACCACATGTACTAAGTTTGACATAATGCATAAAAATCATGAAAATGGACATTTATTAGAAAATTCGTCTTTTGATTTACATATAATAATATAATCATAAGAACAACATTTAAGACCTTAGGAACACATAAGAAACCAAATAATCAATTTATCACATTTTAAGGAAAACTTTACAATAAGTAACTTCATTGTAACAGTGGACTCCTTCACTGTTAAAAAACCTTCTAGCATGTAATTCTCTCACTTAAAGCTATCCTAAGACTCACTTAAGTAAGACAAAGAGAGACCGCCCATGCACCCTCTCTAGGCACACCTAAATGATCCTTAAGACCACCTATAATGATATATACAAACTTACAATACAACAAACATATGAACATGAGATTCTCCTAGCAAAGGTGATTCTAAGTTTCACTTGAGTGAGTTATGAAGCGACCGCCCATACATTCCCTTTCACACACACTTAAGAGATTCTTTACACTACATAGGATAAGATGATTCTCACTTAACACAATAGCATTCACATAATATGACATTCTCCTCCCAAAGATTATCAAAAGACCTATTCAAGTAAATCAAGAAGAGAATGTACATGATTGACCTCTTCAAGATTACCTAAGTAATACTTAGGACAGCCTAAGTTTGGATAATGTCTACATAATCAACCAACTTCCTAACTAGAGTAATTCTTTAAGACTTATCTAGGTAAGATACGAAGTGACCATTCATATGCCCCCTTCACACCTTAACTAGAAAACCCTTAACTACACTAAATAAGTACTTATTCATTTAACATGTTTTTTATCTTAAGTCATTACATTCATTAGTTCATCTAAGAGACATTCATCACATAAGAACATTCAAGTAATGACCTTGGATAAGACCTAGAGACCCTCACTAACATCTTCAAAGCCTATTGTGCAAATGTCTAGATAGTGTCCCATACCACCACCTAAGCTTCTTAGAACTTCTCCAATACTAGTAGGTACCCCATATGATAAGAATAGGCAATAACTAACATATACCATGGTATCCAGTCATGGAATAGGGAGTTGTAACCTACTCCGATGGAGGGTGAGGGTGTTTTACTTGCCAATGGTAGAACATGGACACATCCCATGTAGGCACATTGTTAAGGAATATTACGGGCTTAGTTTGTACTCTAGCCTCATCTTTAACTAGAGCTACTTTCCTTACCATGCTCACTTAGTGCTAACCTTTGTTCTCATAGAGTAATTTACATAAAAGGTTTTTACAAAGGGTTTCATATCTAGTTTATAACCCAATCTATACCAAAGTGGTCACCTAGGGCTGCCTTATAATGGCGACAAAGATAGCTCGAATGACTTCCCTAAGTATTATATAATGTTGTTCTAGCTAACCAACCTTAATTCCATCCTTTATTACAAGAAGGATATGATTACGACTTTCGACTTCAAGGTTCATAACCTTACCACTTGTTTGAAGGTTTACATAAATGACCTTCTTAGAATCATTCAAGGTCACATATCATTCATACATACAAGACTAAGTGGCTTTAGCATCCTAAGTCAAGACGTCTCATATTCACATTCATACATGTATCAAGTAAGGGACACAAGTCAACCACACAAGACACTAATAATTCACTTTAGCACATATTGCATATCATTCTATAAGTAGATAGGAATAAATATTATCATCTTTAAATTATACTATACACTACAATAACATCATCAATATAACTATCATAGACTGATATAGTCAAGTAGGAATAATACTGCATCAACTCTAAGACTACACACACAACTACATAGTCATAGTCTAACATGATCACCTAATATCCATAAAAAACACATACTTTCAAATTAATCACAAGTAGGTAGATATGATCATACTTCACATAAATCACTACTCAAAGCATCTTAGTATATCAAGTAAGTTTGCCGACAGGGCCATGATCATCATAATACATGAGTAAGGCCGACAAGGCCAGATCATTCACATAGCACCGCCTCCATAAGTGGACCATATCAATAATAACATAAGAGCTACATTGCATAAAATAAAGAGAATTAGGGCAGCGTACCACCAATCCATTCTCAACACTTCGATCCATAACTAGATTATCCAATTCAATGCCAAAAAGCCCTTACCCATGACCATGAACATCCCATATAAAGACTATAATACTCAATGAATATTGGTCAATTCAATATAGATTTATCAATCTAAGATAGAATATACATCAATTTAATACAATTCTTACATTATTCAATAGCTCATAAAAACTAGTCTAGAATTTATAAGCATTAAGACAATATCACTTAACCCATAAAGTAGTTAAATACTAGGGTTCATCAGTTGTATGAGTTCATAGGTTAATTGATTTAAAATAATATAATTAAAAAAAATTCAATAAATATACAATGATTTAAAACCTTTAATGAAACAATCCATGGATAGATCATAAAATTGGACAAATTCATCTTTAGAAAACTTTAGAAAACTCTTTAAATTTTGGGATCCTTGATGAATAGAGTTTCAAGGATAAAAAACCATACCTCAATGATGTTAATCAACCAATTTTATGAAGAATAACCACTCAAATCTCCAATCCAAGAACATCCTTGAGTTTTGGCTTTAATGGAGTTCTAGAGAATTTCTTAGAGATTTTGAGGTTTTGATTTGGAAGAATGAATTCATCTAGGTATTTAGGACTTATATATCCACCTAAAATACCTAAAATACCAATAAGTAACCGCCCTTTATATTATATGGACCTATTCACCCATAGAGTTTATAGTGAACTGCGCAGGAAAAATGCTCACGGACGACTTGCCAAACGATAACCCGTTTCCCAACCAACGGACCGTCCTGTTTGTCTGTGGTTTGAGAATGAGGATGGTCGTTGAAGACTAAGACTCCCATGCCTAATTATTGACCCATTTCATCAATATATGGGGCTTCTACCATCCTTTTGGTTGTCAAATTCCCAAACGATTGGGCTGGTCTAAGATAGCCTTTGGCTTAAGGCAAGGGTCCTTCCTCAAGGACCCTTTATTGGTCCTTGGGGACTTTTTCCTAGACATTTACAACCAAAATATGTTATTATATGATTTTAGGACCTCTCACATCAATTTTATCCAAAAATAACACATAAAACTCGACGAAAGATGCAAAGGCACACAAGGTCGTTTCAAGGAAAACCTGTCGAACGTCATGGACGTTCTTGGATGTTTGACCTCCAAACTTCATGAATTTTGACAAAACGAATAAAACAAATATAATAAATCATATAAGGACCTCATTAATTCATGAAAAACACATTTAGGCATATAACTACACATGAGGCACACAGGTGACTTTAGTCGTCGAACGTCTTAGTCGTCCCTTGATATTTGACTTCCAATGCACCTAAACTCTTAGACACATCCTCAATACCAAATTATATACCAATTTAGGATCTTATACCCTCATGAAAACCATATTAGACTCTAGATTCACCTAAGTTATGTTTGAGGTGTCAAAAAGAAGAACAAAACAAATCTCTCAAATGGACAACCCCTTTAAAATTGCTTGGCAACCTTACCAGCCAGGGTCAAAATGATGGGAAGGGGTTATTAAATTCAAGATAAATTCATTCTTACAATATCCATTGCAAATATTTCTCCATGTTTGACAATTTGATGAGTGCGCATTGTGGCTGAGATAGACATCTTTAGAGAGATTAGCCTGTTTTAAGAAAATATAGAGGAAGTTCGTCAAATGATTCCAAGCAATGAAATATATTAAAAAGAGGACATGGTCCTGCTCATGGTCCCAAGTTGAAGAAAGTCATTCAACCCACTAGACAAAAGATTTTCTCATCACTCTGTTATCTACTTACTCCGAACTCCGTCTCAAATGGGTTCCCCATGCAAACATGTGATTTTCTATGAAAGTGAGAGTAGGTAACATTAATAAGTGTGGTTTATAAATAAGTGGATGCTCAAATCACATTACTGTGAAAACTATAAAACTTTCTCTCTCTCTCTCTCTCTCTCTTTCTCTCTCTCTCTCTCTCTCTCTTAAAAAATTTCAAGGTGGAGGTGTCTCATTTGGTGATGGCAAGAAAGGGTATATTTTTTAGGGGTTAGACATGTTAGGAAATCTATGGAACACACCATTGAGAATGCTTACTATGTCAATGGTTGAATTATAATCTTTCAAGTGTTTTATATATTTGTCATGAATGAAATGAAGTTAAGTTCTTATTCAAAAGATCATATGGTAATAAATTGCTCTCTGAAGTGATGACCTTGATAGAAAAGAGATGGAAAAATATTTTTCAAAAGCACACATTTTATACACCTGATAAGTCTTGTTGGAGTAAGAGTATCCTACAAATACTCTTTCAACATCATAGAGATTACACTTCTCAATATCATCATTTTTGTATCAAAACATGTACTGTTCACCATTTCAGCCTGAAAGTCCTTCGAAAGATTAACTCACTGCATATTCCACTTAAAAGAAGGTCAGATATGCATCCTTTAAGCACAATCATCACAAAGTTTTTCATTTGCAAATATTATTTTGATCAAACCGAAGATCAACTCTGTTGAATCAAGTTTGTGCAGTAGAGAAGCACTCACATGAGCACGTATCTTGTGTCATACCTTATCACTCTCACCTTGAGACTAAGATAAGTGAGACTGTCACTACAAACAATATTCTAATATAAGTAAACAATAATTGAAGTCTAATTAACATAAAATAAAAGAAATAAGGCAGCATACCACCACCCCATCTTCCATACCTCAAGTCAATGCAAATCACCCAATTCGATATCATAATTCCCTTACCTATGGCCAAAACCAACAATTCAATATAATTATAACAATATTCAAGAAACTAGGTAAATTTAAAACATATTCATCAATATAAAAAAACCTACTTCGATGAGTGTATTCTTCTAGCAAATGGTAGATCTTAGACACATCCCACGTAGGCACATTGTTAAGGAATATGAAGGGCATGCTTTGTAATCGAATCTCATTCTTTAACTAGAAATACTTCCTTACCATACTCAGTCGATGCTTGCCTTTGTTCTCATAGAGTAATTTACACTTAAGGTTCATCTAAAAGGGTTCCATATCAAGTTCATCACCTAATAACATTTACCCTACCAAAGAAAGTTCCACAAGTATTACCTCACAATGGCAACAAGAAGCTCATCATGACTTTACTAAGAATTAAAATGATTTTGTTCCATCCAATTAACCTTAAGTCTATTGTTCCTTTACTTTGAAGTATATCATTACGACTTTCGACTTCAACATTCTAACCTTACCTCTATATTCAAGTTTTCACATAAAAGACCCTCTTAACATCACTTAAGATCACATGTCACTCATACATTCAAGAACAAGTGACTTTAGCACCCTAAGTGAAGACATCTCATATTCATTTTCATAGATGCATCAAGTAATGGACACAACTTAACCAAGATAAGACACCACATACTTCACTTTAACTTATATTACATGTCAATCTAGAAAAACATAGAAATAACCCTTATAATTTTTAAGTCATTTTATACACTACCTTATCATCATCAAAATGAACATCATAGACTCATATAGTCTATAAGGAGTAACATACATCAACCCTAAGACTATACACACAAAGCCATAGTCATAGGCTAACATGATTATGAACTAATATCAATAGAAGAAATCACATATATTTTCACATTACTTAGCATGTAGTTAGACATTTTCATACTTCACATTATCATCATAATACTTCAAGAAGTTTGCCGACAAGCCTATGATCATCATATTACTTAAAATAACCCCGACAAGCCACATAAATTGCAAGTAAAGCACATAACACCACCACCATAAGTGGAGCATACGATTCACAATATAATTGAAGTCTAATTAACATAAAATAAAAGAAATAAGGCAGCATACCACCACCCCATCTTCCATACCTCAAGTCAATGCAAATCACCCAATTCGATATCATAATGCCCTTACCTATGGCCACAACCAACAATTCAATATAATTATAACAATATTCAAGAAACTAGGTAAATTTAAAACATATTCATCAATATAAAAAAACCTAGATATCAATTTTACTACCATTATTATATCAATCAACAGCCCACCTGAAACTACATTAGAATTCATAAACATTGGGTCAATATCAAGTAACCCATAACTTTGTCAAAAACTAGGGTTCATCCAATTCATGGGTTCATAGGTTATTTAGGTTAGAATCATCATTACGATAACAATTTAATCCATATTAGACGTTTAAAACCATTAATGCAAGATTCCATGGCAGATTATGAAATTGAAGAATTCAATTTTAACAATTTTTAGAAAACTTCTTGAGAGTTAGGATCCTTGATGAGGAGACTTTCAAGGATAAAATAGCATACCTAAATGAAGGTAATTCTTCAATTTGATAAAGAATGTCCACTAAATTCTTCAATTCAACCTCTTTCTTGAGTTTTAGCTTCACTGCCGTCTTACGGAATTTCTAAGGGATTTTGGGGTTTTGGTTTGGAAGAATGAATTCTTCTTAGTGTTAAAGACGTATATACACACTTAAAATATCCAAAATACCCTTAAGAATCCTCCAATATTCTTGTTTTGAAGTGGGGTGAATTTATAAGTTCACCTCCACTTGGCAGTAAACTGCACGCAAGAGACAGACCCATCGATGGTCCGTCCCTTGACCAACGGACCGTCCTATTGGTCCGTGGTCTGGAATTGAGGCCTGTCTTGGGCTTCCTCTCCCCGAAGCCTATGTCTCAATAAAAGAGACTCCACCAACAGGGCGTCGACTGAACCACTGGGCGTCGATTGCCAACCGTTGGTTGAGTTAGCTTGGCCTGTTTTGGGCACCATGAAGGGTCCTTCCTCGAGACCCTTGGATGGTCCTTGGGGATTTTTACCTAGATTTTTCCAACCCAAACATGAATTTATATGAGTTTAGGACCTATCACATGAATTTCATCAACGACCACGTAAAATTGACGAAACATGCCTAGACACACAAGGTCATTTCAAGGCAAACATTTCGAACGTCATGGACGTTCTTGGACATTTGACCTCCAAAATTCATGAAAATTTACACACTACCTATATACATCATAATAAATAATTTAGGGACATTATAAACTCATGAATCACACATAGACACATAGAACCACATATGAGGCACATAGGCGACTTAGTCGTCGAACGTCTTGGTCGTCCTTTGATGTTTGACTTCCAATGCAACTAAACTCTTAGTCATTACCTAAACACAATATTATAGACCTATGTAAGACCTTATACTATCATGACAAGTATGTTAAACTCTAATTCACCTAAGTCATTTTTTGGGTCTTATATTCTCCCCCACTTGGAAAACAGTCATCCTTGAATGACATTTGCCACTCTCCGAACACTTCCAAGAATAGAGATTCAAATAGCAGCTCATGACCATACCATATAATACATTACCAATAAGAAAAAATCAATTTCAAAAAATCAAGAGGTTCACAATACAACAAGAAACTAGAAACAATTATATAACTTATTATGCTATAAAGTGCACATGCTTCATTACAAATAACAAAAACTCATTTTATATTTCATATCATAATCATATACATCAGTTATAACCAAATTACATAACATTTTAGTTCAGAGAATGATTTCCAATAATTTTACAGTGAGCAGTTTGAAAGCTACAGTTACTTTTTTGCAATTTTTTTTTCAAATATGCAATTTTTAGGCAATTCATGATAGAAACATGCTATTATGCAAGGTAACATCATAAACATATCTTACATGATAATCATGGCTTCATAAAATGCATAATGTAAGAATTTAATGAAATTCAATTTCAACTAAACACCATGCACATGCAACATACTTGTATGACTCTCTATCCCAATCTACTAACCGTACTCCCCCACTTAGAAGGAACTCATATCACTAAGAATATAAAAGCAAGGACTTACCCTCATCATTATAATCATCATCCCTCTTTAATCATCTTGTACGGAGTGCATAAGAATGCCTCGTTTCTTGAACATCATCCATTGGAACATTGAGAATTTGAAACAGAAATAAGTTTTTGAGACGAAAAAGTTTCTTCAAATTCAAAGAGATGGTCCAAATAATGAGTTTCCTGAAAAACATCCTCTTCATGAATCCAGTAATATCAAGGGAGCTGGTGTAGATGATAGACCCGAGGAGAGAACCAATCATGTAGAAAATATTGAACAAAGATGATGCAATTCAAACTAATGATGAGAATTCTGACGGTGAGAATGAATAAGTTCATCAAGCTCAGTTTAAAAGAAGTATCACACTTGGTTCCCAAACAATATGATAGGTTTTCCATGTTCCTTTTCAACAATGACTTCAAAAGAGGTCAAATTGTCGAAAACCATCTTTTTGAAATCACAAGGAAAGGAATGGTTTATTATTCAAGTGCATATCATGGTGTCATCTTTGGAGCAACGTTTTCGAAAGTTATGTAAAGAGTTTGTCGTATTTATGGGTAATGAGTTCTTCTTGGGCACGATGAGATATTTCTTCTTAGAGCTATAATTTGGACAAACCTATAAAGTTACTCTCGGTTTTTCATAAAAGTACATCAATGAGCTTCTAAATTGGCTAAAAATACTTGAATACAAGACAATGATAAAGAGGTGTAATGTCATCATGAATTTTGTAAAATGGAAGATCAAATGGATAAAATCTTCACTATAGCCCTAAGCAAGGACTAGCTATATACTCTCATAGGAACTTAACTATATAGAAAAAGATAGCACAACGGTTAGGTCAAGTGATGTTTGACCAAAGAAAGAGGCCTGGTACCAGTTTAGAGAAGCTGATGAAAAATTTTTATGTTTTGGATGCCTAGACAATTCATACTCTCATAGGCATTAAGTTGAAGTTGGATGCTGATTAACATGGTTCATCGACTTCATTCTTCTTTAAAGGAATCACATTTGAGGGATGCTAAGAGAATCCGAAGACACTTGAAGAAAAGAAGGACATGGTTCTATTTTGTCCATCATGAGGCTTCTTTATTGGGAGGAACATGTGATGCTGATTATGCAGGGTATCAAATTTTTTGAAGTACTACCTCAGGATTGGCTTATGTACTATACTGATCTCTCGATGTTATCTTTAATACTTCGAAAGCCTAAATCCTAATATAGAGCCTCACATGAGTGTATAAGTATTGTAACACTGTTTTAAGATCAATAATAATGTCTAAAGGTCATTTAGGAAGTTTTAGAGTCAAAACGTCAAGGAACGTCCATGACGTCTGGAGAATAGTGCAAGAGGTGCTAGCGTGCCTTAGCCTATTTGACAAGGTTTTAAAAGTGATAAATTATTGAAATTTGGTGAAAAGGTGTATAACATGTAGTAAAGTAGGTCTAGGATAAAAACATCCGAGTATGACTCACCAATGACAAACCAAAGGGTCCTTGAGGAGGACCCTTGCATTGTGGTTAAAAGTTGTTTTGATATAGTAGCCATTGTCGGTTGCAAGCTACGAGGTGTGTCCTAATCGACAAGTCATCAATGTCCACCATCGATGGTAACTTATTTATTTTCTTGAAGGAGTAATTTTTGCAAGTCTCTGACAAAAATGATGGATGTGCAGCACGAAGGGGGCCTTGGTCGTCGATTGACCTACGACTCGTAGGTCGGGGTCTCGTAGGTCAGGGTCATTGTTTTGTTGTGAAGTTTTAGTTAGTTCATTTAATAAAGTTACTTAGTATGGGTTTTAATTAGTGATTAGGGGTTGGTTAATTAACTATATAACCTACCCTAAGTCTAAACCTAACTTAAAACCTTTCAATCCCAAAATACAATTTGCTCTTCCTTCACTCTTCTTCCTCTCTCCCAAAAAGAAGAACTCCATTAAAGGGCTAGGTAAAAGTCTTAGGGCTGCAAGAAGGGTGATTTTATTCATCAAACTTCAACAATTAACAAGGTATTGTATCCTTCACCTTTGGGATTCCTTTCCATAAAGGGCTCTTCAAAAATTGATTTGAAAAATATGAGTTTCAAGTGGGTTTTCTTCTATTACAAATTTGATCTTCTAAATTGTAATGTCTATGGTTTATTTTATAATTATTATTAGATTATGATGTATTATGATTCAATTATTCTAATTCTTCAGGAATTAATGTAGTTTTTTTAATGGATCATGAAATTGACCCAAGTCCTAAACCCTAGGTTATCAACTAACGAAGAATTGATGTGTGGTGATTCAATTGACTTCATTATTGTGTTTGTAACACTTCGAAAATCTAAGACGTGTTCTAGAGCCTGACATAAGTGTAATAAAGTTTAGACACTATTTTAAGGTCTATTTTAGTTTATATAAGTCATTTAGGAAGTTTGAGAATAAAAACGTTGAAAAACGTCCATGATGTCCAGAAACTAGTTCAATGAGGTACTAGCATGCCTTAGCCTATTTGACTAGATATTAATAGTCGGAAATTGATGAATTTTTGTGGAAGGGTATATCACACTTATTAAGGTTATTTCATAGTAAAAACGTCCATGTGCGACTCCCCAAGGACCAAATAAGTTCCCTTGAGGAGGACCCTTGCAAAAGTGACTAAAACTTGTCAATAGACAGTGTCATCAACGGATGCCAAAGACGGCTCGTGCTCCAATTGATGGGTCGTTGATTTCCTCCATCGACGGAAACTTCAAAAAATTGACCAAGGCCTTCATTTACAAGTCTCTGAACTCATTGACAAATGTGTAGCACGGAAGGAAATAGTGTCCATCGATTGACACACGAGGCGTCGATTGGGGTCTCGTGTGTGAAAGGCTGGCTTGTTGCACGTTTTGATTTAATTTATTAAATTAGTTTGCTGGGTTAGGAGTTTAATTAGGGGTTAAGGGAGGTATAATTAAGTTAATTAAAAACCTATATAAATCAACTAAGCTAATTAGACTAATGTAAGCTCTTATAAATTCAAAAACCAAAACTCTCTTTCTTCTCTCTTCTCTCTGTCAAGTTGAAGAAGTTCATAGAATTCAAGATCAAGGTGGGTTATAGGGCTTCAATCTCCAAATTTTCTCCAATAATATTCATCAAACAACAATGTATGGGATTCCTTTCATCTTTGGGACTTCTTTCACCAAAGGGTTCCATCAAATTGATTTCAAAAGTATGAAACTCAAGTGGGGCTTTTCCAATCTCGAAATTGATCTTTTGAATTACTTTTTTATAGTTGAATTTGGATATTATTAATATATTATCATGTATTATAACTCAATTATGTTATTTTTTGATGAATTTCTCTAGTTTGTAGAAGTTGACCTTTACCCCTTAATCCTAGGTTGTGATCTTAATATGAATTTTGTAATATTGGTCCCATTGAATTGGTTATTTGTTGAATTACTACTAGATGATGCTATTGTATCAATTAGGAATAGATTAGGATTCAGTATAGTCCTATTATTCTAGTTCTTGGGTAATTGATCCTATTATTCTAGTTCTTGGGTAATTGATCTATATTATGACTTTGACCTAATTCTCTTATTTAAGCTATGAACTAGTGATAATTTGTGATATCGTGATTCAGTTGTCTTGGTTATTATGTTGGTTATTTATGTGTGATTATATTATACCATTATTTGGGTTTATTTAAGGGTTTATGGTAAGACCTTGATTATGGATCATAAAGGAGACTTGGTAAGTCTTGTGATCCCTACTCATTACTTCAATTGTGGTTACTTGAGATTGAGTGATGATATTGCATTGAACCATATCTTGTACTATGATTTATATGGTTGGTATGATGTTGAATTGAAATGTCTTGACTATGGTTTGTGATGTGTTGGCTAAGGTTTAAATTATATAAGGATGGTGATAACTTACCAATACCAATGTGCCTTATCATTATGTGATTATGTAAATGTGCTAACCTAACTTATTTGAATTGTAATGAAAGGACTATACTCATGCAATTATTGTTTAGCTATGATGATGATGATGATTATATAAGGGATAGACCCTATAAACTTAATCATGATGATGATACAAAGGATAGACCCTATGGCCTACATTAATCAATGATGATTAATAAATACATTTAAGACATTTGAAAAACGGACTTAGCTTAGCACCGTGTGAACTTGACAATGGGAGGTGTTGATTTTCTATAGAGGAAGATTCATCTTATAGTTCCACATGAGGGTTGACTCCCCAATAAGGGATACTCATCTTATGGATTCCCATGAGATAAGGCTAGAATTTCCTAGTGGCATGTAGAGGTTTCATACCTATCTCTTAGTTTTCTTGAACTATGTTGCACCAATAGGATGACTAGCGAGTGGATCCACATAGAAAGCTATGTTTATGTTTGGGTTTACTTTAGCTGGTAGACCACCTTCCATCGGTGTAAGGTTTTACAACACCGGATCCCACACTTAGCTCTTGTGGTTTATGTTGGTTAAGGAAAGTGTTCCCTAAACTAAAATGAAGTAATGAAGTACAAACAAACTAATGAGACGTAAAGGGTTTGAATTAGCCTAGGTAGGGTTATGGGACTCTACAATTGCTTTGCACTAGTTGTCCTTGGAGGAAGCTTTAGAAGGTTGTTTTTTCGTATGCATATGCTTATAATGGAACATGATATGTATATGATGATCTTGCACATTGATGGTGTCTTATGATGTTACATTCTCTTATGCTTATGTGTTTGGTCTCCATGTCTAAAGTATGATGATATATACTCTTAAATTATATGATATGTGAAGTTTGATGTTAGTCATGGTTCTTTTTGAGTTTACTTGATTGAGTAAGGTTATGGGGCTTTCCTTGGTTATTGCACTTTTTGACATAATAAGAGTTCATGGCTAATTGTCTTGCTTTGGTTATGTTGTAATGAACTCTTATTCCTGCTTGTTCCTATTATGACTTGATAATAGAGTGTCTTTGACTATGTGTTCATGTATATGATATGCATGTTGACTTGACTATACTTAGCATTGTTGGTCTTGTGATGTACATGCTTTTGACTTAATGCATGTGTCTTATTGATTGATATGATCTTCTTGAATATGCATAAGACTTTCTAAATGTAAAGTAGCTTGTTTTAAATAAAATGTCCCTTTTTAGCATTATTTCATAATATGTGTTCATATGGTCTCATACTTAGTACAAGTTGAGTACTAACCCCATTTTCTCCCTTTCCCAAACATTTTAGGTTCCGTTCATTGAAGAGATTTGAGATGACTTTTAAGAAGACTTGAAACTCTCAATCATCCAAGCTGGGTAGGTCCTCACATTTTGATGGCAATGCTAATATCAGGCTTATGAAGTTGTTTTTGTTTTAAGAGTCTTATGTTCTTTCCCTTTTATTTGACTACTAAACATTATATAACCTATATGTAGATTTATTACATTGATATATGGGCTAGGCCCAAATTGTTATACTCTTTTTAGATGGTTATGAGATGAGACATCCATTTTAGACTGTGTTATATTTTATACCTATGTGAAATTAAAGTAGAAGACTAAGTAATCTTCCTATACGAAGGGTCTATATATACTTGATGTAACTATTATGTGTATGTGGAGGTCTATGTAAACCTCAATGTTGATGTAATGAAAAGTTTTAAATTTTCCACGTTTTTGACCGATGAATGTAATCATGTAAGTTAACAGGCTAGTCATAGTATTCAAAGAGGACGACAATTCTGGTTATGTCTTGGGGGTGCTCCCCAGATGTGAAAGATTGAACATCTTTGAGTGGATGTCTCTCTCAACCACGTCTAAGTAGATACGTATTCATAATTGTGAAGCGTACCACACTTATGGATAGGAACCTATGTGATGCTTAGGAAACTCTCACTTTCTTATAAGTCTAATATCGTGCCTCCAGAGTTTTGACTCTACATGCTTTTAGCATCTAATCCTTTTATTGTGTTTATAGGCAATGAATACTTGAAGGAACACGACACGAAAACTTGAAGAAGAGATTGCCAATGCGGGAGGTCCTCCCCGAGGCAATCAAGTTCCTCCTCTTGAGGAAGAATTTAATGATGATCAAGCTCCTCCCAATCCTTCTCCTCTTTTGACGGATGGTGACATAAGGGATGCTCTTCTCCACATGGACCAAGACATTACTTCTCAAGCACATGTTGTCACTACTCAAGCTCAAGACATGACGGCCCAAGAAAATTTGGTGGTTGTACCCCGAACAATCCAACATGTTGGCACCATGGCCTCCCATTTGAGAGATATCACTAGGATGAATCCCTCTACTTTCTATAGGTCCATGGTTGAAGAAGACCCTAAGTGTTAATCAATGAAGTTTACAATATCCTTTATACAATGGGGTTGACGACTAGTGAGAAGGGCGAGTTAGCCACTGACCAACTCAAAGATGTGGCCCATGTTTGGTACATCCAATGGATGGAAAATAGGCCTTTGAGGGGTGGACCCTGACTTGGGAGGTGTTCAAAAAGGCTTTTCTTTATAGATTCTTTCCTAGGGAGAAGTGGGAAGCTAAAGTGGTGGATTTCATTAACCTTTGTCAAAGAGATATGAATGAGCTTAAATACTCATTGAAATTCACTAAATTTTCAAAATATGCTTCTTCTTTGGTTTCCGATCCTAAGAATAAAATGAACTGATTTGTGATGACAGTGTTAGATGAATTGCAAGAGAAATTTCATTCGGCTATGCTACATGACAATATGAACATTTCTCGTCTCATGGTTCATGCTCAACAAGTCGAAGAGGCAAGGTCTACTAGAAAGACTACAGATGCCAAAAGGACGAGATCTTTTGATGGTGGTTCATCAAAGGGTAGGCTTGATATCGCAGACAATACTAGGTTCAAGAAGAGGGTGTTTAATCATGTTCCTTAAGGCTCTTGAGGATAGGGTGAACAAACCTAAGACTAAGAAGGTAAGGGATACTAGTTCACCAAACAAGAAGCCTACTTGTGCTAAGTGTGGAAAGGGTCATTTAGGTGAATGCTAAGTTGGAATGAGCCATTGTTTTAGTTGTGGCAAGAGTAGCCAGAAGGTCAGGGATATTCCTAATGTGAAGGGTCAAGACAAGGGTAGTGGTAAAAATTAAGCAAGTGTTTCTAATGATGCTCCGAAGAAGAATTGCTTTTATGCTCTCCACTCTAGGGGTGAGCAAGAGACTTCCCCCGACGTGGTGACCGGTATGTTGGAAGTCTTTTCTTTTGATGTATATGCCTTACTTAATCCCGGTTCTACCTTGACATTTGTCACTCATCTAGTATCTAAGAAGTTTGACATTTTTCCCGATAAGTTGAATGAGCCTTTTATGGTGTCTACCTCGATGAGTGAGTCGGTTTTTGGAAAAAGAGTGTATAGAAATTGTCATATAATGTTTCCCAATAGAGTTATTTATGTTGAACTAGTAGAACTTGCTATGCTCTGTTTTGATGTCATTTTGTGTATTGATTAGTTGCATGCTTGCTTTATCTCTTTAGAATGTAGAAAAGGGTCGTGAAGTTTAATTTTCCAAATGAACCCATTTTAGAATGGAATGGGGAAAATTCTATTCCTAGAGGTTGTATCATCTCTTGTATTAAGGCTTGTAAAATGATCTCTAAAGGGTATTGAAACCATATAGTAAGAGTCCAAGATTTGTGGATGGTTTTGTGTCCATTGAATCTCCCTTGACTATTAATTGGAGTGGTCGAAGGCATGTGAGAAAAGCTTCAAAATCTTGAAAGATAGGCTTACTTTTTCCCCGGTGTTTACTGTACCGGAGGGTACCAAGGGTTTTTTTGTATATTATGATACATACCAAGTGGATTTATGGTGTGTTCTTATGCAACATGGGAAAATAACAGCCTATGCTTCTAGGAAACTTAAGGTGCATGAGTGGAACTATCAAACTCATGATTTTTAGTTAGCGGCTGTGGTATTTGCCTTTAAAATATGGAGGCATTACTTATATGGTTTTCATGTTGATGTGTATACCGACCACAAGAGTCTCCAATTTAATCAAAAGCAGTTGAATCTCGGACAAATAAGGTGGTTGGAATTTTTGAAAGATTAAACATTAGTATCTGCTATCACCCCAACAAGGCCAATGTGGTTGCGGATGCTCTAAGTCGTATGACCATGGGTACTCTGTCTCATGTAGAGGAAGACAAGAATGACATAGAGAAAGATTTTCATAGGTTTTCTAGATTGGGTGATAGGTTTGAAGATTCTCCAAATGGTGGTTTCATGGTCCATCATAACTCCGAGTCATCATTGGTGGTTGAGTTAAAGTTCAAACAACACCTTGATAAACCATTGATGGAGTTGAAGGAATCGGTTCTTGGTAAGCTTAATGAGTAATAATCCTTAGGGCAGATGGTTTCTTGAGGTATCAAGGAAGGTTGTGTGCTCCCAATGTAGATGGGTTGAGGAATCGGATTCTTCAGGAAGCTCATGGATCCCGTTAATCCATTCATTTGGGTTTTACAAAAATGTACCATGACCTTAGGGAAGTGTTTTAGTGGGAAGGATCTAGCGGAATTTGTTGCAAAGTGTTCAAATCCTCACCAAGTGAAAACCAAAAACCAAAAGTCGGGTGGTTTACTACAACAAATCCAAGGTATTAATTGAAAGTAGGAAGAAATCAATATGGGTTTACCGCAGACACAAAAGAAATATGACTCTATATGGGTTGTGGTTGATAGTTTGACAAAATCCACTCATTTTATTCCCGTCAAGTCTACCTATTCGGCGGAGGATTATGCAAGGATTTTCATGGATGAGTTTGTGTGTCGCCAAGGCATTTTGTTATTCATTATATAGGATAGGGGTGCACAACTTACATCTAGGTTTTAGAGGTCATTCCAAGAAGGGTTGGGTACGAAGGTGAAGTTAAGAACCGCTTTTCATCC
Organism: Solanum lycopersicum; assembly: GCF_036512215.1. Taxonomy (NCBI): domain Eukaryota; kingdom Viridiplantae; phylum Streptophyta; class Magnoliopsida; order Solanales; family Solanaceae; genus Solanum; species Solanum lycopersicum. The sequence goes on along the minus strand of NC_090801.1, from coordinate 32,224,862 downwards.
CCAAACGGATGGTCAAGCAGAGTGTACTATTCAAACCCTTAAGCATATTCTTAGAGCTTTTATCATTGATTTTAAGGGAAATGGGGATAAGCATTTGCCTTTGGTGGAGTTTTGCTTACAACAAAAGCTACCATTCATCTATATCTATGGCTCCTTATGAAGACTTGTATGGTAGGAGATGTACATCTCCAATTGGATGGTTTGAAGTGGGTGAGTCTTCGATTTTTGGTCCTGATTTGATTTATAAGACTTTGCCGAAAGATTATATCATAAGGAATCTATTGCAAATAATCCTAATGTCGACAAAATTTGTATGTCGATCATAGTAAAAGGGATTTAGAGTTTGACGAAGGTAATAAAGTGTACTTGAAAGTTTTGCCCATGAAAGGGGTGGTTAGATTTGGCAAGAAAAGAAAGTTGATTCCTCGTTATGTGGGTCACTATCAAATCTTGAAAATGTTTGGTTAGGTTGCCTTTCATTTGAAACTCCCTAGTTAATTGGTTTTGGTTCATCCGGTTTTCCATGTTCCATGCTTAAAAAGTATATCAGTGATCCCGAGTCTATTCTTCTTATTGAGGGTCTTTTTGTGAAGATCTTATGAAGAGGTTCCGGTTCAAATCCTTGATAGACAAGTAAAGAAGTTGAGGAAAAAAGAGGTGGTTTCCGTAAAGGTGTTATGGAAGAACCACCAAGTTGAAGGTGCAACACAGAAAGTCGAGGCTAACATGAAGTCCCGTTACGCTTGTTTATTTGATAACTAAGGTTAATTATTCCTCTTGATAGTTAAAATAATAACTAAATTTGAAGATTCTTTGATTATTGGTGAAGTTTTGCAAAAATGTGCATTTTTGGTGTCATCAGAGTGAATATTACAATGAAATGTGCATTTTGACTTAAAAATTTGCAATTTTTCTTGTTTAGAATTATGTTGTCTATTGATATGGTGAGTCTTTATGAAATGATATGGATCATATTAGTAAGTTGAAGTTTGACATAATTTGCTCATGTATGGTATGTTGAACTCATGTTGTTGTTGTGAGAAGGAAATTCCTCATAACGTGATGTTTAAGCCTTATAAGTTGTAATTGAAGTTTTGTCTTGTGTTAATGTTATGATTAATGTTTTAACTCATGTTTTCATGCATTGTTGATTGGTTGGGCTGCTAGTCTTGAGTCTATTCCTTCCTTTCAGAATATTTTACTGTCATGCGGGGACGAATATTCCTAGGGGGGGATCAATGAAGTGTTCTAGAGCCTAACATAAGTGTAAAAAGGTTTAAACACTTTATTAGTCTATTTTAGTGTATATAAGTAATTTTAGGATGTTTGGGAATCAAAACCTTGAAGAACGTCTATGACATTCAGAAACTAGTTAAATGAGGTACTAGCGTGCCTTAGCCTATTTAACTAGCTTTTAGAAGTCACAATTTAATGAATTTTTGTGGAAGGGGTCTAACACGTATTAGAGTTAGTCATAGTTGAAACGTCCGGGTGCGACCCCCAACGACAAACAAAGGGCCTTGCAAAAGTGACTAAAGTTGTCAATAGACAGTGTCATCAACAGATGCAAAAGATTTCTCGTGGTCCAACCGATGGGGCGTCGATTGCCTCCTTCGATGGACACTTCAAATTTTTTTACCAAGTCCAATTTTTGACAAGTCTCTGAACTCATCGACGGAAGTGCAACAAGGAAGGGAACAGTGGTCGTCGATTGACACACAAGGCATCGATCAAGGTCTCGTCTGTGAGGGGCTGGTTTTGCTGCACCTTTTGATTGAATTAATCTAATACGTTGTCTGGGTTAGGAGGTTAACTAGGGATTTATAAAGCCTCTAAGTTAATTAGACTAACCTAAGATCTCATTAATTTCAAAACCCAAATTCGCTTCCTTATCTCTCAAGTTGAAGAACTTCATAGAAGTCAAGGTCAAGGTTGGATCTAGATCTTCAATCACAAAGGTTTCTCCATAAATCTTTATCAAACAACAATGTATGGGATTCCTTTCACCTTTGGGACCTCTTTCCCCAAAGGGTTCCATCAAATTAATTTCAAAAGTATGAAATTTAACTAGGTCTTTTCCAATCTTGAAATTGATCTTGTGAGTTACTTTTTTTATGATTTATTTTACATATTATAAATAGATTGTCATGTATTATAACTCAATTAAGTGATTTCGTGATGGATTGGTCTAGTTTGTAGAAGATGACCTTTACCCCTTAATCCTAGGTTGTGATCTTGATATGAATTGTGTAATATTGATTCAATTGAATTGGTTATTGGTTGAATTACTACTAGATGATGTTATTGTATCAATTATGAATAGATTAGGATGATTTATAGTCCTATCATGCTATTTCTTGGGTAATTGATCTAGATTATGACTTTGACCTAATTATCTTTTTTTGAGCTATGAACTAGTGATAAATTGTTATGTAGTGATTCAATTGGCTTGGTTATTATGTTTGTTATTTATGTTTGATGATATTATACCCTTATTGGTTTGATTTAAGGGTTGATGGTAAGACCTTGATGATGCATTATGAAGGAGAATTGGTAAGTCTTGTGATCCCTACACTTTACTTCAATCGTGGTTACTTGAAATTGAAGTGATGATATTCCATTGAAGTATATCTTGTATTAAGATTGATAGGTTGGTATGATGTTGAATTGGAATGTCTTGACTTTGGTTTGTGAGGTGTTTTATAATATGTAAATGATATAAGGATGGTGATAACTTACCAATGTGCTTTATCATGATGTGATTATGTAAATGTGCTAACCTCACTTATATGAATTGTAATGAAAGGAGTATACTCCTGCAATTCTTGTTGAGCTATGATGATAAGGCTTATACAAGGTATAGACACTATGACCTAATAAGAAATAAGGATTAATAAAGAAGTTTAAGATATTTGACAACGGGACATAGCTTAGCACTGAGTTAACTTGACAATGAGAGGTGTTGACATTCCATTGAGGAAGATTCTCCCTATAGTTCCCATGAGGTGTTGACTCCCCAATGAGGGATACTCATCCTATGGATTCCCATGAGATAAGGCTCAAATTTCCAAGTCGCATGTAGAGGGATCATACCTATCTCTTAGTTCTTGAACTATGTGCCCCCATCACAAGACTAGCTAGTGGATCCACGTAGAAAGCTATGTTTCTGTTAGGTTTTACTTTGGCCGGTAGACACCCTCAATTGTTGTAAGGTTTTTCAACACCGAATTCCACACTTAGATCTTGTGGTCTATGTCGGTTCAGGCATGTATTCCCAAAAATAAAATGAGGTAATGAAGTACAAATCAACTAAAGGGACTTAAGGGGTTTCACTTAGCCTAGGTAAAGGTATGGGAATCTACCCATGCCTTGCACTATTTGTACTTGGAGAAATATTTTTAAAAGTTTGTTTTTACATATGTATATGCGTAAATTTTAACATGATATGTATATGATGATGTTGCACATTGATGGTGTCTTAGCATATTGTATTCACTTATGCTAATGTATTTGGTCTCCATTTCGAAAGTTCGATGATATGTACTCTTAAATTATATGCTATGTGAAGTTGGATGTTAGTCATGGTTCTTGTTGAGTTTACTTGATTGAGTAAGGTTATGGGTTTTTTCTTGGTTATTGCACTTGTTGACTTAATGAGGGTTCATGGGTAATTGTGTTGCTTTGGTTATGTTGGTTCATGGGTAATTGTGTTTCATTGGTTATGTTGTAATGAACTCTTATTCATGCTTGTTGCTATTATGACTCGATAATAGAGTTGTTTTGACTATGTGTTCAATTATATAATATGTATGTTGACTTTACTATACTTAGCATTGTTGGTCTTGTGATGTACATGCTTTTGACTTACTGAATATGTCTTATTCATTGGTATGGTTTTCTTGAATATTCCTAAGACTTTCTAAATGTAAAGTAGCATGTTTTAAATAAAATGTCCCTTTTTAGCATTATTTCATAATATGTGTGCATATGGTGTCATACATAGTACAAGTGGTGTACTAACCCCATTTTCTCCCTTTTCCCCAAGTTGGGCAGGTCCTAACTTTCTGAGGGCAATGCCAATATCAAGCTTATGAAGTTGTTTTAGTTTCAAGACTCTTATATTCTTTTCTTTTAATTTGAGTACTAAAAATTGTATGGCCTATATGTGGCTTTATTGATGTATGGGCTAGGACCAAATTGTTAAAATCTTGTTAGAGGTTATGAGATGAGACACCTATTTGAGACTATGTTATATCTTATATACCTATGTGAAATAAAAGTAAAAGACTAAGTAATCTTCCTACACGAAGGGTCTAGCATACTCGATATAACTATTATGTGTATGTAGAGAGGTCTACGTCAACCTCAATATATAAGTAATGAAAAGTTTTAAATTTTCCGCATTTTTGACATATGAATGTAATGATGTGAGCTAAGAGGCTAGTCTTAGTCCTCAAAGAGGAGGACGACGCCGGTCACGTCTAGGGGGTGGTCCCCGGATGTGACAATGTTAATTACCGTTGTGTGATTATATTACACCAATTATTGGTTTGAATTGGATGGTTGATGGTAAAACCTTGGATGATGGCTTGTGAAGGAGATTAGGGTATGTCTTGTGATCTCAAACCTTTACTCAAATTATGATTTCTTGTGTTTAGTGATGAAGTTGTTCTGAAGTATACCTTATGACAAGATTGATTAGTTTTCTTATGATGTTGAATTGAAACGTCTTGATTTATGGTTTGTGAGTTGTTGGCTAAGATGTAATGATATAATGTTTGTGATGAATTTTCCTAAGTGCCTTATTATGATATAGTCATGTAAATATGTAAACCTCACATGTGTGAATTGTATTGAATGGACATACTCATGCAATTGTTATTGAGCTATGACTATAACAATATAAGGGGTAGACTCCTATGACCTAAACTAAGTTATGGTTATTAATGAAAGACATTTCAAAAGGACTTCTAGCTTATCACCAAGTGAACTAAAAGTGGGGAGCGTCCCTTCCCACATAGGGAAGGTAGGTTCACTAATGTACTCCTTACATTGGAGACTATAATGCATGTAGCATAAAGAGGGTCCCAAATATATCTCCTAGTTCTTTAACTATGTTGCCCCCATAGGAATACTACCTAGTGGATCCACCTAGATTCTATTTTCATGTTTTGATACTACCTTTGCAAGTAGTCCACATTGTTTCGGTGTAGGGTTCCATGACACTGGATTCCACATTAGATCATGTTTTCTATGTCGGTTATGAAAATATTTTTCCGAAAGTAAAACGAAGTAATAAAGTGAGCTCTAACTAGGATGACCTAAGCGGTTTGGCGTAGTCTAGGTAGAGGTATGGGATTCTACCTATACATTGCACTAATTAGCCATTAGGTAAGTCTTCAAAGGATGTTCTCATGTGCTTATATGCTTATAAATGTAAATGATATGTATATATTGATCTTACATATTAATGCCACTATGTGATATTGGTTTAACTTATGAACATGTGGTTGGTCTTTATTGCTAAAGTATGATGATGTCTACTCTTAATGATATAGTATGTAAAGTTGGACATTTCTTGTAGTTCGTGTTGGGTCTATTTAATTAGGTGAGGTTATGGGGCCTTACTTAGTCATTGCACCAGTAGACTTAATGGGGGTGCATAAGTGACGGTCTTGCTTAGGATATGATGTTACTAACTCTTATGCATGCTTGTTGATATTATAACTTGATTATAGAGTTGTCTAGGTTATGTGTTCAATTATGTTGATATGCATGTTGACTTGACTAGAGTTGGTATTGTTGGTCTTGTGATGTACATGGTCTTGACTTAAGTAATATGTGCTTATTGACTTGTATTGGTTCTTGAATGTGCATAAGGTATTTCCAAAGTGACTTTTCATAATTTTGAATAAATGTCCCTCTTTGGCATGATTTTTATGTTGAATGTGCATATGATCCTATACTTAGTACAAGTGATGTGCTAACCCCATTTCTCCCTTTTTTCCCGACATTTTCGGTTCCAGTCGTTGAAGGGTTCGTTACCACTTTGAAGGAAGATTGGATCGTTTCTCTAAGTTAGGGTATGTCCTCATATTCCGAGGATAATGTCTTTCTATCACTCTACCTATGTTAAATTGTTATAGTTATTAAAGACAATCATTTCATTCATGTCATTTCAAGATATTTTTGTAAGCCCTAAGTGGCATTTCTATATTTGTGTAAGGACTTTTCTCATATTGGTTTATTCCGTTTAGATGGTTTAATATGAGACATCCATTTTAAGACTATATCGTGTATGTTGTCTATATGTCACATAACAGTAGAAGACTATGTAATCTTCTTATACGAGGAGTTTATGTATACTCACTATGAATATATTATTTGTAAGCGAGAGGTCAAAGTAAACCTCATGAAGTAGATGTAGATGCAAAATTTTACATTTTCTGCGTTTTTAATCTATTAATGTAATGATTAATGCTAAGAGGCTAGTCCTAGTCCTCTTCGAGGACGACGACGCCACTTACGTCTAGGGGGTGCTTCCCGGATGTGACAAACCTGGCATCCGAGCATGGATTATTATTCATAATTTTGAAGTGCACCACACTTATGAATAAGAGAAATATGATGCGTAAAAACTCTCATCATCTTGTATTCTGATGTCGTGCCTCTAGAGTCTTATTATGTGTTTTTACCTAAGCCTTGTATCGTGGTTATTGGTATGACTACTCGAAGATCAGTTGCTAAAAGGGCCTAGTAATAAATGGCTAATGTGGGAGCTCAAGACAACCAAGTGCTTCCACTTTAAGAAGTATCCATGGGTGATGAAGTTATGGTTGTTTCTCCACCGATGATCGATGGAAAGAAAGTGGTTTTTCTCAATTCGGCCCAATCCATGACCTCTCAAGCTAATTCCATCACTTCTCAAATCCAAGCCATGACGGCTTAAGTTAATAGTGAGGTTGGATCTCGAGTGCCTCAACATGCTTACACTATAGCCTCTCGTTTGAGAGACTTTACTAGAATGAGTCCACCTTATGTTCTTTGGGTCGAGGCCAGATAAGGACCCCAAAAATTTCCTCGATGATGTATATAAGATACTCTATGCTATGGGTGTGACCTGAATTGAGAAGGCGGAGTTGGCGGACTACCAACTCAAAGTTGTGGCCCATACTTGGTACGTGCAATGGAGGGATAATAGGGCACTAAGAGGTGGATCGGTGACTTGGTAGATTTTCAAGAGGGATTTCCTTGATAGGTTCTTTCCTAGATATATGATAGAATAAAAGGTGAAAGAATTCATCAACCTTCATCAAGGAGGTATGAGTGTACTTGACTACTCTTTGAAGTTCACTAAGTTCTCCAAATGTGCTCTAGTCTTGGAGTCAAACCCAAGGGATGACATGAGTCATTTTCTTATGGGGGTGTCTGAAAACTTGATTGAAGTATATTGTTTGAATATGCTTCATGATAATATGAATATTTTTCGTCTCATGGTTCATGCTCAACAAGTAGAAAAAAACTAGGTTAAGGAGGAGGAATAGAGAGGCCAAGAGGGTCAAGTCTTATTATGGTGGTTCTTCAAAGGGGACGTTGAAAATTCAAGACAAGCCTAGATTCAAGAAGAGGTTCTCCAACCAAGTTCCTTCAAAATTTCCTAAGGTTCGTGATGATAGGGTGTCTACCCCTAAGTTCACCAAGTATGAATCCAATGTGTAGAAAGTGTGGTAAGAAGTATTATGGTGAACGTCTAGTTGGGACGGGGAATTGTTTTAGATGTGGAAAAGAGGGTCACAAGATTAGGGATTGCCCTAATATACAGGGGCAAGACAAGAGTGGTGGGAAAGCTCAAGCTAGTGGTTCTAATGTGGATTCTCCAAAGAAGAATCTTCTCTATTGATGTTTATGCTTTGCTTGAACCGGGTGCTACATTATTCTTTATTTCTCCCTTGATAGCTAGGAAGTTTGATAATTTGCCCGATATCCTAAATGAACCTTTCATGGTAACTACCCCGGTAGGTGAGTTGGTGGTTGCAAGAGGGTATATAAAAATTGTCCTATAATGTTACCCAATAAAGTTACTCATGTTGAATTAGTAGAACATTATATGGTCGATTTTGATGTCATTTTGGGGATGGATTGGTTGCATGATTTTTTTGTTTCTATCGATTGTAGAACAAGAATTGTTAAGTTCAATTTTCCAAATGAGCCCGTCTAAGAGTGGAAGGGGGGAATTCTATTCCTAGAGGTTGTATAATCTCTTGTCTTAAGGCTTGTAAAATAATCTCAAAAGGGTGTTTATACCATATTGTAAGAGTCAAAGATTTAGACTATGAAAATACTCCCATTGAGTTAGTCCCCGTAGTGAGGGAATTTCCGAAGGTCTTCCCTTATGATCGTTCCGTAATCCCTCCCGAATGGGAAATTGATTTTGGTATTGACATGCTATCGGATGAAAAACCCATTTCAATTCTTCCTTATCGAATGGCTCCGATCGAATTAAAAGAGATGAAGGCTCAACTCAAATATTTTCTAGATAAAGTCTTCATTAGACCTACTAGTTCTCCATGGGGTGCACCGGTATTGTTTGTGAAAAAGAATGATGGGTCCCTTAGAATGTGCATTGATTGTCACCAACTCATCGAAGTCACTATTAAGAACAAGTATCCTCTCCCTCGGATTGACGACTTGTTTGATTAACTCCAAGGGCAAGCTACTTTTCTAATATTGACTTTAGATCGGGGTATCACCAACTTAGGGTGAGAGGTAAGGATTTAGCAGCATTTTGGACTAGATATGGTCACTATGAGATTTTAGCAATGACCTTTGGTCTCACTAAGGCCCCGATAGCGTTTATGGAACTCATGAATAGGGTGTCTTGAAGTTACCTAGATTCATTTGTCATTATCTTCACTAATGACATCTTGGTATAATAAAAAACTGAGGGTGAACACATGAGTCATTTTATAGTGATATTACACGTGCTTATGGAGAATCAACTATTTTCCAAGTATAGCAAATGTGAGTTTCGGTTGAGGTCGGTCGCATTTCTTGGTTATATCATCTATAATGAGGGGGTTGAGGTTGATCCAAGGAAAATCGAGGCATTCAAGAATTGTACTACACTATTGACTCAAACCAAAACTAGAGGCTTTTTGGGTCTAGCTGGATATTATAGGAGGTTTGTGGAAGGCTTTGCGTCCATTGCATCTTTCTTGACTACCTTGACCCAAAAGAGTGTGAAATTTGAGTGGTCGGAGGCATGTGAAAGAAGCTTCACAATCTTGAAAAAGAGGCTTACCTCCGCTCCGGTGTTGACTTTACTGGAGGGTACCAAGGGATTTGTTGTATATTGTGATGCATCACGAGTGGGCTTAGGTGTGTCCTTATGCAACATGGCAAAGTAGTAACTTATTCTTCTATACAACTTAAGGTGCATGAGAAGAATTATATAACCCATTTTCTTGAGTAAGCAGCCGTGGTATTTGCCTTGAAAATATAGAGGCATTATTTCTATGGTGTCCATGTTGGTGTGTATACCGGCCACAAGATTCTTTAATATGTGTTTACTCAAAAGGAGTTAAATCTCTAACAAATAAGGTGGTTGGAATTGTTGAAAGTTTACGACATAAGTATTTTCTACCATCCCGGCAAAGCCAATGTGGTTGTGGATGCTCTAAGTCGTATGACCATGGGTAATGTGTCTCATGTAGGAGAAGCCAAGAAAGACCTAGTGAAAGATGTGCATAGGTTAGCTAGGTTGGGTATTAGATCGCAAGATCCTCCAATGGTGGTTTTATGGTCCATCATGACTCCGAATCATCTTTGGTGGTTGAGGTGAAGTATAAGCAACACCTTGATCAATCATTGATGGATTTGAAGAAATTGGTTCTCAGTTAGATTAAAGAGTCATTCTTCTTAGGCGGTTGGTGTCTTGAGGTATCAAGGAAGGTTATGTGTGCCCAACACTGATGACTTGAGAAATTGGATTCTTGAGGTAGCTCACTGTTCCTGTTATTACATTCCTCTGTTTTATACACATATGTACTATGATCTTAGAGAAGTGTTTTGGTGGAAGATTTTAAGATGGACATAGCGGAATCTTGTTGCAAAATGCCCTAATTGCCAACAATTGAAAGCCGAGCACCAAAACCCAAGTGCGTTTCTTCAAGAAATAAAAGTTCCCACTTGGAAATGGGAAGATACTAATATGGACTTTGTGGTAGGTTTGCCTCGGACACAAAGACAACCTGACTCCATATGGGTGGTTGTGGATAAATTGACCAAATTCTCTCATTTTATTTCCGTCAAGTCCACGTATTCGGTGGAGGATTATGCAAGGATCTTCATCGATGAGATTGTGTATTGCCATGGTATTACGCTATCCATCATATCGGATAGGGGTGCACAATTCGCATCTAAGGTTTGGAGGTCGTTGCAAAAAGGGTTGGGTACCAAGGTGAAGCTAAGCACCGGTTTTCATCCTCAAACAGATGGTCAAGAGGAGCTTATTGTTCAAACCCTTGAGGATATGCTTAGATCTTCTATTATTGACTTCCAGGGAAATAGGGATAGAGACTTGCCTTTGGTTGAGTTTTCATATAATAATAGTTACCATTTATCTAGATATATGGCTCATTTCAAGGTCTTTTATAGTAGGAGATTTAGATCTCTTATGGGATGGTTTGAAGTGGGCGAGTCTTCACTCTTGGGTCCCGAATTGATCTATAAGACTTTGGAGATAGTTCATATGATAAGGAACCGGTTGAAAACAGCCTATAGCCGGCAAAAGCTTTATGTCGACCATAGGAGGAGAGACTTTGAATTTGAAAAAGGTGATAAGGTGTATCTACAAATTTCACCTATGAAGGGAGTGGTGAGATTTGGCAAGAAAGGGAAGTTCAGTCCTCTTTATGTGGGTCCCTATGAAATTTTTCAAGGGATTGGTAAGGTTGCATATGAGTTGAGATTACCTACTGAAATGGCTTCGGTTCATCAGGTGTTCGATGTCTCCATGCTTAAGAAATGTATCGGTGATCCCGAATCCATCCTTCCTATTGAGGGTCTAGGTGTTGAAGAGAACCTCTTCTATGAGGAGGTTCCGGTTAAAATCCTTAATAGACAAGTAAAGAAGTTAAGGAACAAGGAGGTGGCTTCCGTAAAGGTGTTATGGAAGAACCACCTAGTTAAGGGTGCAACATGGGAGGCCGAGCCGACATGAAGTTCCATTACCCTCATCTATTTTATAACTAAGCTTAGTTGTTCCTATTAATAGTGAAAGTAATAATTTTATTTGAAGTTGCATTGATTTTGAAAAAATATGAAGATATATGTATTATTACAGAAAATAATCATGCGTAAGAATGAAAATTACGTGAAAATGTTCTTTGTTTTTATTTTCATTTAGTGTTTACTTAGTATGTTGTTGCCTTTATGAAATAATATTGAGCATATTGATAAGTTGACTTTTTGCACAATTGACTCTATAATAATATGTTGAGCTTATGTTGTCGTGAGAAGGAATTCCTCATGTTGAGATATGAAAATCTTATATGTTTTAATTGATATTTTGAGTTATTTTGTGTAAATGCCATGTTGACAAGATTCGAGTTGTAACTCATATTGATTTTGCAAGTTTCTGATTTGGCTGCAAGTACTGAGTAAATCCTTTCCCTTCAAAAAAATTTTTAGTGTCGTTCGGGAACAAATGTTCCTAAGAGAGGGGGGGATAATGTAATACTACGAAAGTCTAAAGCCTAATATAGAGACTAACATGATTTTATAAGTGCTTTAAATCTATTTCAAGGTCAATAATAATGTATAAATGTCATTTACGAAGTTTTAGAGCCAAAACGTCAAAGAACGTCCATGACGTCTGGAGAATAGTTTAAAAGGTTCTAGAGTGACTTAGCCTATATGACAAGGTTTTAAGAGTCGTAAATTTATAAAATTTGGTAAAAAGGTGTATCACATGCATTATAGTAGGTTTAGGGTCAAAACGTTTGGGTACGACTTCTCAAGGACCAACCAAAGGGTCCTTCAGGAGGACGCTTGCACTGTGGCTAAAAGTTGTCTTGAGATAGTAGCCATCGACGGTTGCAAGCTACAAAGCGTAGCCTAATCAACGAGGCGTCGATGGATACCGTCAATGTTCACTTAGACATTTTCATGAAGGGGTCATTTTGGCAAGTCTCCGACAAAATTGACAGATGTTCAGCAAGGAAGGGGCCTTGACTGTCAACTGACCTATGACCCATAAGTGGGGGTCTCGTAGGTTAGGGTCACTATTTTGCTGTCAAGTATTAGTTAATTCATATAATTAAGTTAGTTAGTTAGGGGTTTAATTAATGATTAGGGGTTCGTTAATCAGGTTAGTTAATTAACTATATAACCTACCCTAAATCTAGAACTTCACTTAAAACCTCTCAATCCCAAAACACAACTTGCTCTTCCTTCTCTCTTCTTCCTCTCTCCCAAAAAGAAGAAATCCATTGAAGTTCTAGTTCAAAGTATTATAGCTGCAATAAGGATGCTTTTATCCATCAAACTTCAACAATTAACAAGGTATGAGATCCTCTCACCTTTGGGATTCTTTTTCCCAAAGGGTTCTTCCAAAATTGATTTAAAAAAAGATAAGTTTCAAGTGGGTTTTCTTTATTACGAATTTTATATTCTAAGTTATATTGTCTATTGTTTATTTTGATTATTTTGCGTATATTATGATGTATTATGATTCAGTTATGCTAGTTCTTTAGGAATTAACCTAGTTCGTGGAATAGGTCATGAAATTGACCCAAGTTCCTAACCCTAGGTTATGAACTAGTAATGAAATTATGTGTAGTGATTCAATTGACTTCATTATTGTGTTAATTACTATTGTCTGATGATATTACACCCATTATTGGGTTGAACTGGGTGGTTGATGGTAAAACCTTGGATTATGGCTTTTGAAGGATATTGGGGTAAGTCCTGCGATCTCAAACCTTTACTTTCATTAAAATTAATTGTGTTTAGAGATGAAGTTGTATTGAAGTATACCTTACAAAAAATTGATTAGGATTTGTATGATGTTGAATTGAAATGTCTTGATTTATGGTTTGTGAGTTGTTGGCTAAGATGTAATGATATAAGGTTGGTGATGAATTTGCCTATGTGCCTTATTATGACATAGTAATGCAAATGTGCTAACCTCACATGTGTGAATTGTATTGAAAGGACAAACTCATGCAATTCCTATTGAGCTATGAATATGACTATATAAGGGGTAGACCCCTATGACCTAATCTAAGTTATGATTATTAATGAAAGACATTTCGAAAGGGACTCTAGCTTAGCACCGAGTGAACTTGAAGTGAGGAGTATTCCTTCCCACACAGGGAAGGTAGGTTCACTAATATACTCATGAGATTTGAGACTATAATATATGTAGAATAAAGAGGGTCCCAAATATATTTCCTAGTTCTTGAACTATGTTTCCCCCATAGAAATACTAGCTAGTTGATCCACATAGATGTTATGTTCATGTTTTGGTACTACCTTGGCAAGTAGTCCACCTTTAATTTGGTGTAGGGTTCCATGACACCGAATTCCACATTAGCTCATGTGGTCTACGTCGGTTAATAAAAGATGTTCCCAATGGTAAACGGAGCAATAAAGTGAACTCTAACTAGGATGACCTAAGGGGTTTCTCTTAGTGTAGGTAGGTGTATGAGACTCTAACTATACATTGCACTAGTTAGCCATGAGGGAAGTCTTAGAATAATTTTCTTATGTTCTTATATGCTTATAAAAGTAAATTATATGTATATGTTCATCTTACATGTTAAGCCACTATGTGATATTAGTTTCACTTACGAGCATGTGGTTGGTCTCTATTGTTAAAGTATGATGATTTCTACTCTTAATGATATATTACGTAAAGTTGGATATTTGTTATAGTTCTTGTCGGGTCTTGTTAATTGAGTAAGGTTATGGGTCCTTACTTAGTTATTGCACTAGTAGACTTAATAGGGGTGTATGAGTGATGGTCTTGCCTAGGATATGATGTTATGAAGTCTTATTTATGCTTGTTGATATTATTAAATTATGATAGAGTTGTCTTGATTATGTGTATTATGTTTATATGCATGTTGACTTGACTACACTTGATATTGTTGGTCTTGTAATGTACATGGTCTTGACTTAAGTAATATGTGCTTATTTGACTTGTATTGGTTCTTGAATGTGCATAAGGTATTTCCAAAGTTACTTTTCATACTTTTGAATAAATGTCCCTCTTTGGCATAATTTCTATGGTGTATGTCCATATGATCCTATACATAGTATAAGTGATGTGCTAACCGCATTTCTTCCTTTTCCCCAACACTTTTGATTCTGGTCATTGAAGGATTCATGACCACCTTGAAGGAAGGATTGGATCATTTCTCCAAGTGCGGGTATGTCCTCATGTTCCGATGATGATGCTTTTCTATCACTCTACTTATGTTACATTCTTATAGCCTAAAGACAATCATTTCATTCATGTTAAGTTAAGATATTGTTGTAAGATCTAAGTGGCATTTCTACATTTATGTAATGGCTTTACCCATTATAACAACCCTAAAAATGGCTATGTTAAATAATGCTTAATGTCTCTAGAATGCCTACGATTAGACCGGGTTCACACAGATTGATGCGCGTAGATCCTGACCTCTAAACCCTTGTGACAGCCAAGCCAACTAACTTTGGGAGTTAGTTGAGCTAGGAAAGGTTGGGTCGAGCAATGTAGGGCTCCCGAATATGAAGATTTACTCGAATGAGTCTTTACCAGATTTAAAAAGGGGAATCTTAAATTTGGAGGGTCTAGGGGTAAAATGGTCTTTTTTCACGCTAAGGGTAGTATCATAATTACCTTATATATGTAATTAATTATTTAATTATCAAGGTGGAGGGGTAATTTTGGGTGACAGGGCCGAAAATTTGCCTTTGAAGTGAAGTCTTGTTCCACCCAGGTTCGAACCTAGGTGGAAGCAATGATTTAAATTGTTTTTACTTAAATTGGTAATTAATTTAATTAATTAATATTTATTGGATGACTTAAAATGAAAGGGAAATCATATATTTACCATTTAACTAAAACTTATTTAATTAAGTCCTAAACTAAACTCCTAATCGTAAGAAAACTCTCCTTACTCACATTGATCTCTCAACATATGATCATTCTCTCTTCTCTTTCACGTTCTCTATGCCTAAACAACTACAAGAAAATAAAATTGACCAAAGTTCTTCATACTTAAAGAACTCACTCAAAAATATAAGAAAACAAACGCTAATCAAACACGTTAGGCAAAGAGAGGGTTTGTCCGTCGAATTGGTGTTGAAGTTGAGGGGATTTAGACGTGATCTTTGGAGAATGTTTTGGGAAGCAAGTAAAGGTTTGAACGTCAAAAAGGTATGGGTTCTCTTCTCTTTTGGTCCCTTTCCCAAGAGACCCCTTAAGGTTCAAACGAATATATTCATTAAACTAGGGTTGCTGTCACTAGATCCCATCGAATCATAGGTTGGGTATGTTTGCTGGTAGAAATTAGGGATGTTATGTGTTTTCGTGATGATTATATTTATGTATGTATGTTCCGAATTATGTGAATATTGATCATGTTCTCCGAAATTAAGTGAAAATGATGTGTTTGCAATATCTAGCTGGTATATACACTATTGGATTCATGTTCGAAAAATGACATGTTTATAGTTGTATTTCATGCGCACAAACTTGCTTAAATCTTGATTTTCATAAGTCATGTAAAAATGCTAATTTTATTGCAAACTAATAGTCAAATGAATCCATCAAATTCACAAAGAACTCACTAAAAACTACGTAAAACCTCTAAACATTTAATGTGAAAGATGTGGGAAACTAGGCTGCAAAAATTTCCTGCATCTTGTTGATGAGTTTCGGCCAAGCTAAGTGGATTATAATATTATGTGAAAACGAATTAAAATATGTGAGGCCACTGAGAATCGAACCCGTGACCTCACCATGTTAAAAATAATTGAAATAATGTGATAGAAGAAAAATTTGTGGCATGTGGGATTCGAACCCATGTGCCTTGATCCGAAAATGAAATAAAAAATAAGAAATGAAGGATTGGGATTCAAACCCACCACCTCTCAATAAAATTTAAGGAGGGATAAAAAGAAAAATAAAAGGTTGAGGCATGTGGGAATCGAACCCACGACCTCTAGGCAGAACCAAGGAAAATTAAGGAGAAAAATTAAAGTGGGGTTGTGGGAGTTCCAACTCACACCCCTCGGCAAAGAGGACAAAAATTAAAGAAAAGGAAATAAAAAGAAAATGAGGTTGTGGGCGTTCGAATGCACATCCTGTATGTCCTAATGAACGAAAAAAACAAAGGGAGAAATCAAGGGAAAAACGAAATTAAGGATTTGGGGCTCAATCTTGGGTCCCCAACTCGTGTGCATCAAACCAAAATAAATAAAAATATAAGTGTTGTCCAAGGGATTCGAAATCGGGTTCCCTAGCCCAAATTCCATATTGATACATAAGTCATACTTGAATTAAATGTTCAAAAATAATGTTGCCTACTTAGATCGAAACCGAGATCTTGGCATATATACAAGATGCATAAGTATTATACCACATAATCTTAGAAAGATATGAATCACTCAAACGAACTATGAATGAAGCCTCATGGCTTGTATGTATAGACCCATAAGTCTAGCATATGTTTAAAAGTAAGTGAACCTAAGATGTATGTAAGGAAATGATGAAACCCTAGAAGGGTTAAGTGTGAAACACCCTAAATGGCCATGTACGTTGGCATATGATGAAATAAACAATGAAATGATCAAACCCTTGGAGGGTTAAGTAAGAGTGTGAAACACACTAAATGGCCAAGTGGATTGGCATACGATGAAATGAACATTCACGTAATAAGGGATTAGTAATTATGAAGAGAAAATGTGCTAAAGTTAAGGAATATGGTGACAACATGATAAGAGGCTACTGTAAAAAATGAGAGAAATATCATATGAGCCTAAGTAAATGTTACCAAAACGTACTCACCTATGAGAGTATAAAGTTAATGAACACTCTAATAAAAGTATTGAGATTAATATACACTTAATACTAATGATGAGATGAGAAATAATCTATTGAGCTATGATGTCCTCATACTAGAAGCCATCTTCCATGATGTATGAGTTTAATGTAATGGAACTTTATACTAAGCATCGATAGACTAGCTATGAGCGGTGATGCCTTCTTTTGGAAAAGGCGGAGGTTCATGTAACTCTCATGATATGAGGTTGTCCGGCATGTCGGGTATGGGTCTCCTTATATCTCCTAGTCTTCGAACCTATACTGCCAATATAGGGATCTGGCGGGGTTAAATTCCCATGTAGGCTAGCATGTTTTGGGTCACTTTGGCCGGTCATTCCACCTCTTTTTGGTGTTGGAGAGACATTGGATTTCATGATGCTCACATGATGTATGTCGGTTAAAGTAAAGTTCCCAATGAATGAATGAGGCCAGCCTCAAATAATGCACATAATGAAATGAATGATAACAAAGGTGTTAGAATAGGATGATGAAGAAGTGAGCTAGACATAAATAATGACACTAGGTCATTCTTGATCATTGCACATCGAACCCGATGAGTCTTAAAATACATCCTAGGTATAGCTGGTTTTTACACTAGCCTATGAAATAAATGAAATGAAGTACATATGAATGAATGAAGCATACTCTGTGTTTGCTAAAGAAGGCTCCATGGTTGAGGTCCCATATGTTGAGCCCTCATTCTGGAAGTCTTAATGTCAAGTCCATGATTCCAAAGTTTCATGGCATATTAATGAATGATATGAAAGATATTATGTGTTATATGTAATATGTCATCATGTTACTCTCATGGCATGACTTTCCTAATCAAAATTTGGAAAGCTCACTAACATTCCTAATCCCATTTTGGCAAGTCCACTGACTTGACTTTCCATAATCATATTTTTAGGAAAGAGTTGTTATTACTCATGCATGTCCTTGGTGTGTCTTGCATATACCCATACTTAGTACAAGTGTGTACTAATCCCATACAATTCTACAATGTTAGGTGCAGGCACATGTGGACGCTAGAGCTTACAGGTTTACGTTGCAGCTATCCGGACGTGGAGCTTTCATCCAAACTTGGTAGGCCCTCATGCTTTCAAGGATGGCTACCGTTATTATCTATCTTAGATGTAGGATTCAGCTAGTGGAGCATATTCCAGTGGTGTTTCTTTCCACTTTTATTTCAGACTTTGTATTGGTGCCATTTGTGCAAAAATATAAGTTTAATGGAATTATCTATCGTTTCTTTCATTTGATTATCTCTATATTAGATGGTTGATTTGTGAACGTTACGAATTTAAGTAGAATGACCTACATGCATTCTAAGAAACAAAAAATTTCAAATTTTCCTCTAAAATTAACATAGATGACGTAAGAAAGATGTATGTTGGCTTGGCTACAACCTCTGAGAGGTCAACGACGCCGGTCTCATCTGGGGTCTAGATTCCGATCGTGACACCCATATTGGTCTATTCCATTTAGATAATTTAATATTACAAATTCCTTTGAAGACTATATTATATATGTTGTCTATATGTGACATAAAAGTAGAATACTATGTAATCTTCTTTTACGAGGAGTCTATGTATACTCACTATGAATATATTATGTATAAGCGAGAGGTCTAAGTAAACATCATCAAGTATACGTAGATGAAAAGTTTTAAATTTTCCTCACTTTTTAACCTATGAATGTAATGATGAATGCTAAGAGGCTAGTCTTAGTCCTCTCCGAGAATAAAGACACCATTTACATCTAGGGGGTGCTACCCGGATGTGACATTATCTTCTTCTTATTTCAACCAATAGCACCTCCTTCGTTCTTGCTAAATGAGAAATTTCATTCGATACATGGGGAACTAAAATACAAGATTCATTTTATCTTTCAACAACTTAGGCTAGAATGTAGCAATTGCAGCTTGATGGGATCAACTCTTGTGGATCAAGCGACATCCTAAAGCTCTTAAAGATCTGGTTGAAATATTCAAACTGATAATGGGAATGTTTCTTCTTGAATGGATCCTTCCTTAAGCAATCAACTCTCTCATGACTATACAAATGGAGAAGGTATTCTCATTTTTTTAGTTATGTATGTTTTGGAAAATTTAGTCTCATACCATTTGCAGGTATACACACATGAAAAAAGGGCTGAAGGAAAAAAACAGTCAGGATAGATCTAGGAAATCACATTCAAACTATAAAAGAGGGACTTGGTCCGTTCTCGAAGGCTAGCACTCTTAACATTGCAGTTTGAATTACCAATGAGAACCGTTGCAATTGCCATATGTATGGCATTCAGGTATTTGACCAGTGTACCATATTTTGAATACCAAAATGACACCTTCTTTCAAATATTACTCTCTTTCACTACCTTTATACTCCATATTTCTTTTCAAAACCTCTTCCAAAATTACAAGATGTAAAAACCTTCTATTCTACTTTCTCAAAAACACTTCAAATGTGTAAACCCTCTATTCTTATTGGAGAATTGTCCGATGAAGATGTTTTTAAGTGTGAAGAGGGACCAGGTTCCCACACGCAAAAAGAAGATGGTGAGAAAGATGAGGTTAAAAAAGGAAAAGGTTGATATACTAAGAACTCAAAGTATGTTTTCAAAGTATTCTGAATAGGAGGGTGTTTGGGAAAAATAAAAAAATTAGGTCCTTAAATATTGATTTAGTTATCTCGAAGTCCTTGGGTAAGTTTAATTCTTGTAATCAATCTATTATGAGAAACTCAGGCTTGCATTGGATGTTATGATAGTTATTATTACTAACAGGGACACTAAAATGGTTTGCCTTAAGGCTCAACTTATGAAACTACACAATTCGAGGAACCAGGTAAAAAAAGGTTGGGCAGAAAAGAATGTGAGCTTCAAAATAGGCTTCTAAAAATACAAAGCTAAGATATATACTCGATTAATAATATTCTTTAAATCCCTTGCCTCTAAGTCATCCCTTCTCTTCCTAACTTTCTATGTTAGTCCTTATTCCTCTTTTTTGGGAATTGTTTAGGTTTTCATTCGTAATCATATTCGCAATGCAGTGATTGTTGATTTTATTTATGGATGATAAAAATCTTGTTTATACTAACTTGTCTCATTACTTTATACATTCTTTTTACTCATGCTAAATTTTGTCCAAGTGTCCATGAATTTGTTTGAACTTCATGTTTGTCATTTAGATTACTGCTTTAACCCTTTTTTATGATGTCAAAAGGGGAACAATTGTTAAGGTAATCATGTAAGACCCCAAAATTAGATAGGGTGTATAGACCCTAACATGTTTGTATTAAGTTTATAAGGATCTAAAATGTCTTATATATTGTTTAGAGTCAGTTTTCAAAGTTTGAAGTTGTTTGGAAGTCGAACATCAAGGGACGACCAAGACATCCGTCGACTAGTCGCTTATGTACCTCACATGTCTATGCATACTTAAATTGTTATGAAATGCATTTATCAATTAATTAAATGGTTTATAATTATGTTAAATTATAGTATTTGAAGTTTCCAGAAGTTTGGAGGTCAAACGACCAAGAACGTCCAAGGCGTTCAAAAGATAGCCCTTAGGATGTTTAACGTGTGTCTTGATGGGGCTTGGCCTGTTTCGACGTCTTTTAGTTGTTTGTTTTGGATTAAATTTATGTGAAATGTCTAAAAATAGTTAAGGTCTATAATGACGTTGTAAACGTCCAGGTACGACTTATAAAGGGCCCCGCTAGAGGCCCCAAAAGAAAGACTCAAGGCTGTCGAAGACACTACCTGGGCAGTGTCCATTGACGGACCTAACAACGGATCATTGGTCCACCAACGGCCCATTGAGAAAGTCTCGTTGACTGTCACTTTCCTGGTTCAGGTAACAAGCCAAGAATTTGTATAAGTGCCAGGAGACGGAAGCCAGGCTTGGACCGTCGACAGCATGACGCCTCGTCATTGCCTCCGTCGTTGGTGCACTGTAAGTTGCAGGCACAGTCTATTTTAATTAAAGGGGTGAATGGTAAATTCACCCCACGTACTAAAATGACCCTAATAGATTTATTTATCTACTTTTGGGTGTATACAAGTCACCAAAAACGTGATAAACCCATTCGAGAATCCTCTCACACGATTAAAGCCTTTCCCTCCAAAAATATTTCCCTTCAAACCTCCATTGTTGGTGAAGCTCAACAACTGATTGGAGAGGTTTTTTATATGTACGAATCATCAAGTTTTAGATTTTTTCAACTAGACAAAGGTATGGTGATCTTCATCTCTAGTTATATTTTCATCTAGAGAGCCATTCTCAAAAATTTCAAAAGATAAAAAAAAATTATCAAACACTTCCTTTTTAAATTTTGTATGGGTTATTTCTTAAACAGATTTCAAAGGCATAATATGAATGTATTTATGATTATCTACTTATTTTTAAGTGATTTTCAATGAAATTGCATGATGAACCAATGCTCTATCACCAAAACGATTAAGCCTTGCATGGGCTTTATGATCTTGAGTTGTTATCGATTGAATTATGATTCTATTACGTTGAAGTAGTTGTATCTACTGTTATTTACATGATTTTATCATTATTTTATGATTAAGGATCCATGTGTATCCATGGATGAAGAATTTAACATGCCTAGCTTTGTGTTCTAGGAATTCACTGTAACATGGCCCTTTTATGATTAAATGTTGAACTCGATTATGTTGTGTTTCTTGTATCTACTCTTTTAGTTAAATATTATGGTTGAAGTGTTTTAAGCATGATTTATTTATGATTAGGTGTATTATTATATACTTCACTAGAATTATTCCATTAATGAAATATAATTGATGATCAATGCAAGTGAATAGGATTAAAGATATATGTTCTTCTACTTCCTAGTACA
Organism: Solanum lycopersicum; assembly: GCF_036512215.1. Lineage (NCBI taxonomy): Eukaryota > Viridiplantae > Streptophyta > Magnoliopsida > Solanales > Solanaceae > Solanum > Solanum lycopersicum. The sequence continues at coordinate 32,202,899 of NC_090801.1, read as the reverse complement.
TTGTGAGATGCCTTGTATTATGTTATGGTATGATCTTGTAGCGACTTGTACATGGTTTCTTCTACGGTTAAACTAAATTTATCTACTTCCCTATATATGAATTGTTTATGATTAAGGTGTATTGATAAATGATGATCAAAGGGTGAGAAATTGGTAAGAATGTTTATCTCTTCTACTTTCTGTATAGTATTGTAGTTGATACAGCCTTGTATGGAATTGTGTGGTATGGTCCACTTATGGTGGCAGTTTTTACTTTATTGTAAATCTATATATGTGTCGACCATGTCCATGAAGGCAAATTTATGAATATATGAGCATGTGCTTATGATGATACTATGTGAAGCTTATCCCTACTTTCCTATTTTAATTGTGATTTAGGTTGTATGGCTATTGTGTAAGCATGTACTATCCATGTTAGAGTGAAGTGTAAGTGCTTCCATTGATGAGTAAAAATGGTTAAATAATCCCTTTTCTATGTGCCCCTATGTGAATGCATGAATAGCACAAGTTAGGAGTCTTACTGTGTAATATGAAATTGGCTTGTCTCCTATGCTATTGTGTGTTGTGTGGTTTATGCTTGAAGATATATTATGGTATAAAAGGGTGGCTTCCTCAATATGTTGTTGATATACATTATATAATCATGTTGACCAATTTACACACACACACACTCACATGCATATTACAAGTAGTATAGGTCATGGTGTCTAAAGGAAAGGTTGTTCTCATATTCACTAATGTCTACTACTATGCATTTAAAGTATATGTATGTGAAGTATGTTATGTATTACTTACTAGGATTTCTTGATAGGTGTACTAGTATGGGCAAGGGTATGGGACTTTGGCTATCCATCGCACATGTGTACCTTGATAGGATAGTTCTAGTTTTGGTTTCTATATGTATGAATATGTATGTATGAACTTGTGTGACTTAATGTGTTATGTGAAAGGTTTTCTCACATATATGTATACACACACATGTATCTGGTAAAGATAGGGGCTTTGAAGGGTGTATTCATGTGTACCCTATACTATATGATGCTTTAGATATGCTATATTTGTTTGAATGGATTCTTTACATGATTTAGGTTGATGAACTTCCATCAATGACCTATGAGTTAATCATATGAGGGGATGACTTTCCTAAACCTATGATTTATAATGTAAAAGTATAATAATGGTTTTCAACGAAGGGAACTTAGCTTAGCAACGAATGATCTTGAATATGAGTGTGTTTCCCTTCCTATGATAGGAAGGGAGGTCACTATAAATCTCATGAGGTGGATAACCACAATGCCTTAATGGGTATAAATAGGGTTTCCATAAGTGAATTACTACAATGCTTAATCTTAAAAGTTTCACAGTACCTCCAAGTTCCATAACTATGTTGCCACCATAGGATACTAGCTAGTGGATCCACCTAGAAAAATATGACACATTTGGTTCTACTTTGGCCGGTAGACCACCTCCTTTCGATGTGGCGTTCTATGACACTAGATTCCATGTTTATCATCACATGGTCTATGTCGTTTAAGGCTATAGTTTCCTATAGTAAAATGGACAATGGAAGTTAAATGACTAGGACCCTAAATAGAATGACTTAAAGGAGGTTACTTAGGATAGGTGGAAGTAATTAACCCATGAAGACATTGCACAAGTAACTCCTTAGGATGTTCTAGGAAGGTGTTCTAATGCATGTCACTATATATGTGTTCCTTATGCATGACAGTGTAGTATTTGTATACTTGTTATGAAGATTTGCATGATATGAGTATTTATGCATTATGTTGATCTTGTTGACTATATGATGAAGGTATTGACTTAACTATGTCTATGTGGTATTATACATCAATGATGATATGTGTTGTCTTGTGTAGATGATATGTATGATTTTTCCTGTCGTCCTAAGGCGATACATTGCACCAAGTATCCCTAAAGGATTACTTGAAAGACTAATGAATTAAAAGAAATAGTTCACTGTAAAGAGAATGAGCTCATTGTAAAGTGAATTCAAATTGGGCTTAAATTCTATATGTGTTTTTCTATGATGTTTGGCCTTTCATTGTGTTTATATGAAGTATGAAAATGATGTAAATGCTATTGCTTAAAGGTTTTATGAGGATTTACTCAAAATGGCATGAAATATGATTTTCAAGAAAAAGGTTTCTTTTCAATGCATGGTTGCCATACTTGGTGCATTCTTGTGCTAATTCCATTTTTCTCCACTTTTTACACAAAGTATTTGTTAAGGATGCTTAAAGGATGTCTTGAATGATGAATCTCTTGATAGGTGATTCCCAAGATCAACGAAAGGAATCCTTAAGTTCCAAGGATGTCCTAATGTGTCCTCATTGTAAAGTCTATTCAATATTGTATATTTTGTATTATGTCTTAAGGGTCGTATCCCTAATGTATTCTAATGTTGTTTTTTCTAAGATGGCAAAGAGAATTAGAGTCTATATATGTATTATAATCTATATTTTATATATATATATATAAAGTAAAGTTTCTAGCATATGAGGTGCTATGAAAAGTTTTATATTTTCCGCTAAATTTACTATGTTGATGTGATGAACGATAACTATGGGCTTGTATAAGACCTCTGAGAGGCCAAGTCCATATTACTTCTAGGGGGTGCTCCTCGGTTCTGACAAACGAGATCAATGATGTTAGGGGGAATAGATTCTAGCTACTTGAATAGGACATGGTCATGCATATAGAGAAAATCAATGTTACCTACTTGAAGAGGACATGGTCATGCTAATAGGGGGAAGAAGTTGTTTGTGATCATCAAAAAGGGGGAAATGATATTTTGATCATTTGTCAAACTTTCGGATGATGAAACTCCAGGTACCAGAAGAGTTCTTGTTTATAGGGGGAACTGGTTGGTGAATAATTTTGGAAAATGTTATTTTGGAGATAATATTAAGTTTTCATGATTTAACAAACTTAAAGATCTAACAACGAATTAGATCTTGTTATTGGGATAGTTGACCATAAAATGAAAGAATAAATTCAGTGTGACGAATATTTATGTGTCATCATCAAAAAAGAGGAAATGCTATATTTTAGATGTTTGATGATCCTCACAAATGTAAAGACCTTATCCTTGGCAGATTTCTCTCGTCCAGATTCAAATAGGGTACAACTGTAAAGTTTTTATGCCATATGGTGGGTGAAAAGATCTATGTACTACACCAACAGGAAGAGAGAACGAGAGTGTCTGTTTCAGTGTCTCACGAATGCAGAGACGTGGTCCCTAGGGGAGTTCTCTTGTCTATATAAAAAATAGGGTGCAACTGTAAATTTGTCGTGTCAGAGGTTGGTTAGGCATCAGTGTACTACACTAATCAGAATGGACAAAGTTGTTTTTCCAACGGTCGATAACTCTTTATAGTTGAAGTCAACATGACAAACAACAAATTAATTCATTCATCCAAAATTTGAGAGAGAGAGCACATCTTCTCAAGAATATACTAGAAAATTCTGCAAGAGATGTGGTCCCTACAATACTATGTATGTGCAAAGATTACAAGATAGATGTCAAAAAAGCTTCCACCTTTGATGCGGTAGGTGCACGTCGTTCCAGAGAGGTAGCAGCCAATGTGCTATCCTAAGGAGTTTGTTTTCATTTGATATAATCCCTTAACATAAAAAACAAACTCAAGATTTGGAAAACAAAAGTTCTTAAGCTTGCAAAGAGAAAGTCCTCTTCAACGAAGAAAACCGCTTAACTCAACAAAGGACTTAACAGAGTGATGAAGAAGAGTCTTGTTGTTTTTTCAGTTTTGTATCTTATGTGCTCACATTGTAAATCTGCTCCTAAGTTATAGAGGATAGTAGATCATTTGGTTGTTTAAATATTTTGTATGAGTCGTATTAACTAAAGTTCGTTATTCAAATCTTTTAAGTTTTGGTCAAGCCTTTTTACACCATTGTATTGGTGTTCTATTGGGAGAGTTACCTAGGAGTGTCAACTAGAGGTAGTTTTATATGTGGTGCAACAGATTTCCTGCTTGTTAGATCCTGTCTTGGAGATAGGAGGTGGTGGCTAGAGATAGCCTTGGGGGTTCTTAAAAATATAGATCAACTAGAGTTAGTTGGCTTACTGGGCAATAGGATTTCAGTTAAGTAATATCAATATTACTTAGTGTGGGATTAGGGTGTTAATATCACGGTTGAAAATGTAAATTGTGTTTTTCTTTTTCTTGAAGAGATTAGTGAAAACAATTTAAAATCGTGTCTGACAGGTCATAGTATCATTACCTTGAGCAAGGAGGTTTCCACGTAAAACCCTTGTGCCTATTTTACTTTGTGTTATTCATTTTTTGCACTTTTACTTCTGCACTGTTATTTTGTCGAGGTAGTGGCACATACTTCCAACAATTCCCTTTCGAAAGGCCTATGATGATGTCACGCTATCAAATTAGCATTGAGATAATAAAATCAAGAAAAGTGATACCCATATTGCAATAAAAGATTAAAGAATTGAAATTGGGTTAAAATAATATTGTGGGGACATGTACGTGAAATCACAAAACCAACTTCGTCACAAGGTCTCGATAAGCTCAAGGAACTTGGGCCTTGAAAATGAGAACTATCCAAACATTAACAAGCTCAAAACAGTCCCTCCACATTTAAGCTCAAAGATGATAAAAACGGAAATTTAAGAGGAAAAACATATGAAACTTTCTGTTTTACAGAATATTATCGAGACCTTAAATGCACCCGCACACTTAACCATCAATTCCTAGATGATTTAGTCTTCAATTATATCTCTAAGTCATCTAAAAATGAGTTCTTTTTGGAATATGTATGATGAGTTCATGAATAAATATTTAACTGCTAGCCATTTGCCTTTACGAACGCAGGACCTTGTCAGTGAACACAATGGTGAAGTTGATCAACCCTCCGTGAATGCGGTAACTTGCAAGTGAACGCAAATAGTTAGGTCAACTAACCCTCTGCAAATGCAAATCATGTCTCATGAACACGGGTGTCTTAACTCTAGGACCTTTGTGAGTGCATCTCCAATCGAACGAACACAATAGTTAAATTCCCTTCCCTCCGCAAATGCGACCCAAGACTCAGGATTGCAAAGAACAAACCATGATGCACTATTAAGGCTTTATCATCTAAAGTCTAAGTTGGAACCCCGTGAATTCAAGAAAACTATTCTACCCCACCAAAATTGATACTCCCAATCAAATAAATTGATAAAACAATCAGCGGATGTCATTTTTATTGAATATTGACCAAGTCAACTCTTGCACAAACCTAGAAAAACAACAAAAAAATGCTACAAAATCACGCTGATCACTTTGGAATATGTACCAAAAGTTGTTCTAGCTCAAACTGGACATTACAGATCTAATAGCACTGATAGAATACTCATTCAGTTATAGTTACCAAGACTATTGACCGAAGTTAAGCCTATGAGAAACTTTAAGAACATTCATGCCTAACTTCTCAACCTCATATCAAAGGCCTCAAGACCCAAACCAACCGTGTTACTAACCCAAAAAGGACCTGATGGAGTATATGGAACTGGAATATTATCTTATGACATCAGATCTCTGAATGTTGATCAAAATCATTTGTTTCACATAAAAATAGAGGTGTTCAAATACTTAATCGATTTATAAACTAAATTAAAAAGTGTTATTGTTTTACTATTATTGCGTTATTGAGGTAACGATTCAATGGTTTTATAAAAAAAATATTATTAGATTATCGGTTCGATATTGATTTCTTAATATTTGGTTATTGAGTTAACTGATAACCATTAAGAATATAAGAATTTACTATTTTTAACTTTTAGTGATGCATAAATGTCATGCCCGAGCCTACACCTCGAATGTGACCGGCACTCGAGAACCATTGATAGCCCTAAGCTAATCATTGGCCTGGCTTACGTACTCAACAAAATATTTTAAGTATTAACATAAGAACTCAAATGCAAGATAAATCAATTGTATCAAACTTAACTAATAATGTTTTAGAAAAACATTTAACTTAGTCAAAGAGGCAACTCAAATCTAAAAATAAGCCAATAACAAAGTAAAGACAAATGAACTAAGTGATTGCCTATCTATGAATCTTCTAAAACTGAGAATGGATATGGGGAAACCCAAGACATGCTAATGAACTAAAATCCTGAAAGCAATAAAAAGAATCCTCCGAAAGTTAAGAGGCTCACCAACTGACTCTGAGTGCTTAACTGGATTTATGAGGCGCTTAATGTTGATCCTAGTTACATGAGTCTGTATCATAAGATGATGTAGGACATATGACATCAATACATTGAATGTAAGAGTATGTGAGTTGGAATGCTTAAATAACATAGGCTTGAGAAGATTCTGAAAGGAACACTTACCTTGTCTTTACTCAACTTTTGAATAATATAACTCATTATAAATCAATAAAACATATACAATATATAGAAAGCTCTTAAAATGATAGAAAGTAACTTAGTTCGTCGAAGAAAATGCAATAACAAACTCAACTTTACTCATATAATAAAGTAATATCGTTTCTCTAGGAGATTCTCTAACCGACAACTGCCACTATGAGCATACGTGGTGATACAACGTCTTGCCTTGCCGATGCTGTCATACTTTGTCGTCATATAGGATGTCTTAACTAAGTGGATCCACTAGTCTATTCTAAAAGCATCTTAAGAAGTCATCTAGAAACTATGATCCTTTACTACACATGATGGCTACATGGTTTATGGAGACGTGAGTTATCTAAACTCAAACTCATCCCCATATCAGTGCTCAATACTACTCCCAAATTATACTTAGCTCATCTGTTTGTAAAAACAAAACTCTTTCTTTGGTTTGAGATAATTACTCAAAAACTTTGCTTAAAAGCTCTTTTGGAAATCTTTATTTCCTTTCTTTCTCAAATGTGAAAACATTTTAACTCTTGGAAATACTTAGTTCCCATACAATTTTTTGAATAATGAACTTTACTCTTACTCTTTATTGAAAATTATCTTAAAGTCTATTTTGGAAATCTCAGTTTCCTTTATTGTTAAAATGTGAAAACATTTACTCTTTGGGAATACATAATACCGATATACTTTTTTAATGAGATGACTTTAATCTTTACTCTTTACTCAACTTAAAACATAAGTCTTAAAATCAAGTTAAAACATTTGTAAAAGACTTTTGAAAACATTATGAACTTCTCTTGAGTTGATTCTTAACTTCTAGACTTGAATCTTAACTGATCTTGACTTGACTCTTAACTTTCCTTAAATTGAATTATGGATTCAAGGATTGTGATTTGTTATAGGAAACGACATTTAGGAATGATTTTAGATAGCTAAACATGAGAACAATCATAAAATGACCGTCTTGGAACAAGTCTGCGATGCGAAGATGCTTGTAAAATTTAATTTTAAAATAGAGGAGTCTGCATCCTAACCGCGATGCAATGAAAATTTGGTTGCGCACTTGCATGCCAAAACACGCTTGACTTTTTCCTTCTCCGGTTTCTAACTCGAATTCTCCTAATTTTAATTCTTCTTCTTTATCCTTCTTTAGATTCAATCACCTGGTATATGTACACAATATTCTAACTCAAAACAGCTCTTAAGTCGACACGAATCAATCAAAAACTGATCAACAATTCAATCAACATCAAGAACTAAAGAAAATTTCAAGAACATTTGTCAAGAACACCATACTTTCAACTTTCTAGAAATGAATTTTGTTGAAGCATTGACTGATGTGTGGGTGAACAAACCCAACCCTATGAAATTCTCACATACCTCCTAAGGATCACCCCTTGACGAATTCCACGATCATAGCTCTGAATATTTGACGATTCTTGCTTCTTATCCTCTTTTCTCTTCTCTAAAAATCCTAACTCAATATTGTAAAGCATAAACTGAATCCTATCAGTTTATTCCTTCAAATAATTGCCCAAAAATTAATTAACTTAGTTGGGTATGGAAAATACCAAACTACCCTTTAAAAATTTGGATTGGACTTTCCTTATTCAATAGTCCAACTTCCAAAGGGCATATTTCACTTATACACACTCATCGCACAAAATCAGAGTCGTTAGAAAAATTATAGAAAGATCATTCCTATGATATCTAAAAATACACCTAACTAATCCTGAGTTAGGAGTTATGCCCGTTTCAAGTTTATCAAAAACTCACTCTTAACTTAACCTAAACAATTTTCCAGATTTTTATTCTTCCCAAAAATGACACTTTCTAATTCAAGCTCAATTAGCGAGATGTTGTTTATATATATATATATATATATATATATATATATATATATATATATATATATATATATATATATATATATATATATATATATATATATATATATATATTATACTATAATATAAGGGCCCTACACAATTTACGCCACTTAATATGGCCTCTACCCGTTAGGTTTCAGTAATACTTTAGTCTTTATTATTGCAAGTTAGTCTGATTTGTTTTTTTCGGTGTATGCATGTATCGCGTCAAATTATTGGAAAAGTCATATATTAATTTTGAAAGACTTTTCTTATTGGTTAAACAAAAAATTGAATTGTTAAAGACCAAAAACCCACAAATCGATAACCGATAGCAAATATCTTATTTGTTTAGTTATCTATTTAGCATATTTAGGACCACTAATCCCATAAACCAAATTGATAATGCTTAAAATTGAATCAAACCAATCGATACACACCCCTACTTAAAAACCTCCAAAAACGGGGAAAACATACATAACTTACTTCCAACCATATCAGAAACCGTGCCACACATCCCAACACACCACAAATACTATAATAAAGTTTTGAAAGGGGTAACCATAAAATCACGTAATAACACGCAAATGACCAATAGGATCACAACAACTAACAACTCCCAGCACGCAAGACCATGTGGCACCATGCTTTCAACACAGAATAAATGGTGAAAAATGTAAAGTATCATTGGTAAACCATTTAACAATGTTTGAAGACAAAATTTTCTTTGTTTATAATAGATCTATAAAGCAATGCATAAAATTTTCCACTATTTCAAAATCTAGTATAGTTGAGTGATTTTTGTAGATAAAAGTCTTATGTTGAATAATTTTATTGATATAAAACCAATCTCAATCACTTTGCTAGAAAAATTTTACAGTTCAATAACCTATTAAGATATCAACTCTTCAAAATTCTATTTTATGTATTCTTAATATTGATCATGGGCATATTTATATGCCTATAATGCTAAGTAAGCCCATATTTATGCCTAGTTTTTAGTCGTTAAGTTTACACCCGTAAATGAGCAAAGGAAGTTAAGTGTTGAAGAAATACACCTGTAAATGAGCAAAGGAAGCAATATGGAGATTTGAGACAAAAGGAATCAAGGAATACACTGAGGAAATACTAGGAATACTAGGTTGCATGATTCCTAGTAGAAGTTGCAACCCTGGATCTTTCCCACATCATTGTTTGAAACTTAAGAAGTTGAATCATAAGCGTTACACTTTAGTTTAAGTAAATCTAGTTAGTTGAATACTTTTACCAAATAAAAAAATTGTACTAAATTTAAGTGATGAGTTGGAGAAAATGATAGAGTTCAGTATTAAGTCCATGTGGGTATGATACGCGACTCTTTAACAAGAGCCACTTTATTGCTTGTACGATCACGTGCACTTGCGTGTGCGATTTGACTGCAACATGTTTTAGGCACCGCTGCCAGGGACTTTAGCTATTAGAAAATATTTGATTTATCTAGTTCTAAAGTTATACACAAGTGTTGACAACTTGATCTTAGAATTTCATTGTTGTAGGTTGCTTGATACTCCAAACTAGACAACGATCGAGAATTGTTGTGCCTCTCTTAGAACCTGGATGATTCATAAATAGAGAACTAAGGCAAGCAGAATATCCAATTCCTTTGGTCATTGGGGAATTACCATCTCCAATAGATAAAACTAAGGAAAGAGAATAGACACCTGAAACAATGGCAGTTAATGAGATGAGATTAGAGATGTGGAAATCCCATGACCCACCAAAGTGATGGCATGCATTCAAAAGCCTTAGGCTGGTGGGAGATTTGAACTGAAACAGAGTATGGTGCAAATATTGCACTCAAATGGGTAGTTACTAGTCTCTCACATGAGGATCCTACGTCTCACATTCAGAACATTTTTGAGATCAGTGATACGTACATTCCAACTGTAGGGAATAAAAATTATGTGAGGCTCACCTTATTCCCCTTTTGTCTGCTGGGGGAATAAAAAAGGTGGTTGAATTCAGAGCCCGGAAACTCAATTACCACTTGGAATGATCTAGCACAGAAATTTCTCATTAGATTTTTTCCATCTAGATATATAACTAAGTTGAGGAGTGACATTTTAAGCTTTACGCAGAAAGGTGGTGAGAACTTGTACCAAGCTTGGGACAGGTTCAAATAAATGTTGATAAGTTTCCCTCGTTATCATCAAGACAATAAGGTGCTAGTACATACCTTCGTTGAAGGTCTGGAGCCAAACACCAAGATTTTGCTTGATTTGGTTGCTGGTGAAAAAGATTTAGAGAAGACTTATGCAGAATTATACACCTTGCTTAATTCGATTTCTCAAGGGAACCCAGAGTCGAATGGGAGTGGTTTAAAACCGGTAGTTCAGAAAATTGCATGTGTACTAGAGATTGACGTTGTGACTATGCTAACTACACAAATCTCGGCATTCCTAAGATGATGAATACACATTTTAGACACATGGCCTTGGGACAACATACCGCTCAAGTTAATGCAGTTCGACAACCACCATCTTGGTGTGAGATATGCAGTGGAAGTGATCATAGTGCAAAGATACGTGATGCAAACCCCGACTTTGTAAATTTTATACGTAATGCTCAGAGAGAAGGAGTCCAACAAAACTATTGAAATTCGTACAACCCAAGTTGGCATAACCACCCAAACATTCTTGGGGGAAATCAAAATCAAGTCCAGGGACAGAATCAGTATAAACCTCAAGGTAATTCACAAGGGTACCAAGGACATATGCAGAAGGAACAACCTAAACCGCAATATAGGAATATGAGTGTTGAGGATATGTGAAGAAAATTATGGCATATCAAGCTCAGTTAACCGCAGAAGTGCAAAATAATCAGCTAGCTACTCAGACTCTAGAGAAATAATTTGGGCAGTTTGTTAGTGCTCAAAATTCTAGACAACAAGGAGGGTTATCTGTTAACACTGATCCAAACCCAAAACAGGTGAATAATATGAGTACTCGTAGTGGTCTACAATTGAAGGAACTAGATCCTTAGAAAAACACCATTGAAGCAGTAAGCAAAAAGAGAGTGAACAAAAAAGGGCTGATCCAAAAGAAAATGAAGCAATTGCACCCACTAAGAAGGTACAACCAACAGCAAGACCACCTCTTCCATTTCCTCAAAAGTTCAAGAAACAAAAGGAGGATGAATGATTCGGTAAGTTTCTATCTTTGCTGAAACAAATTCATATTTACTAGCCTTTAGTAGATGTTTTGCTGGGTATACCTAGGTATGCAAAGTATATTAAGGATATTCTGGCAAATAAAAGGAGGCAGACAGAATATGAGAGAGTTGAACTTACTAAAGAGTCCAAATCAAGGATTCAAAACAGGTACTCATTAAATTGTAGATCTGGAAACTTTACGGTGCAGATTACAATAGTTCAGAGTATTCATGCCCGAGAGTTGTGTGATTTGGGAGAAAGCATAAAGTGATTCCAACCTCACAGTACAAGAAAGTGGGGTTGGGTAGTCCGAAAATAACCACCATAGTTTTACAATTGGGTGATAGATATGTAGCCAAACCTGAAGGGGTGGTGAAAGATGTGTTAGTGTAGATGGGATCTCTAATTTTCCCAGTGGGCTTGTGGTGCTGAACTTTAATCTTAATCTGGAGGTCTCATTCACCTTAGGCTGACGATTCTTAGCCACAGGGAGTGCTATGATAGATGTAGCAGCTGGGCAACTCACTATGAGAGCTCATTATAAAGTGGAGGTTTTGGATATGTACAAAGCATTGAAGATGCCATCGATATATAAAGAGTTTCGTGCTATTACTGTGATAGATATAGAGTAGAAGCTAAGTACATAGTGGCTAAGGATCCTCTGGAGCAAGTGTTGAGAGGTGATGACATCTATGAAGATGATAAGGCATATGAAATTGTGCAATTTTTAGCTGTATAATTAGTAGCAACTACTGGAGAGACATAAGATCCATTAAACAGGGTGTTAGGACCTCCACGTAATCCCTCCATGGAGAGAACTCCTAAGCTAGAGTTGAAAGAGCTTCCGGCCCATCTCAGGTATGCATTTTTTAGTAAAGAAAACACTTCACCGGTTATTTTGTCTATAGAATTATCTAAGAAACGGGTTGAAGCAGCATTATTGATTCTCACGAAGAGAAAAGCGCCACTAGGTTGGAAAATGTCATATCTCCATGGTATAAGCTCAGCTCTCTGTATGCACAAGATATACATGAAGGAAGGAGTTAAGTCAAATGCATAGTATCAACAAAGATTGAATCCTTTGATGAAGGATGCATTCATAAAGGAAGTGAATAAGTGGCTCGATGCAGGGATAGTGTACCAAATATCGGAGAGTAAATGGGTGAGTCTAGTGAATTGTGTGCTTAAGAAAGAGGGGATGACGATAAATGATAAGAATTAATTGGTTCCCACAAGAACACTAAATGGTTGGAAGATATTCATGGATTATAGGAAACTAAATGAAGCCACCAGAAAGGACCATTATCCGGTGCCCTTCATTGACCAGATGTTAGATAGGTTGGCTAGTTAGGAGTATTACTGATTTCTTGATGGGTATTCAGGGTATAATCAGATTGTTATTGCACCCGAGGATCAAGAGAAGACAACATTCACATATCCATATGGCATTTATGCATTTAAACGTATGCCATTTGGGTTGTGAAATTCCCCAACTACTTTTTTGATATGCATGATGGCACTCTTCCATGATATGGCGGAAGACTATATAGAAGTTTTTATGGTTGAAATTTCGGTTTATCCTGAGTCTTTTGAAGTATGCTTAATCAATCTTAATAAAGTGCTTGCAAGGTGTGAGGAAACAAACTTGGTATTAAATTGGGAAAAGTGCCATTTCTTACTTAGAAAAGGAATTGTGTTGGGTCATAAGGTATCCAAGAGTAAGCTTGTCACATCCGGGGAGCGCCACTTAGAAGTAACATGGTGTACTTGACCTCTCGGAGGTCTTACACAAGCTCATATTTATCATTCACCGAAATGACATATTATATTTAATGAAAATTTAAAACTTTTCATAGCACCTAATATGCTAGAAACTTTACTTCATATACATATAAAAAACATAAGTCGTAATACATTGTTAGACCCTAAGTATCTTTTCCATATTAGACTCAGCAACTTTGGAGTACATTAGGGACACGACCCATAAGACATAAACATAAGTACAATATTTAAGACATTACAGTAAACCATAACATAGGAAATTGTTGGACTTAAGGATTCCTTTCCTTGATCTTGGGAATCACATATCAAGATCCTAAATCATAGACATCCTTTAAGCATCCATAACATACATTTTGTGTAAAAAATAGAGAAGAAAGGGATTAGTAAAAGAATGCACTAAGTATGACAACCATGCAAAAACATGCATTCAGAAGGGACATTTTCTTGAAATCATACTTCATTCCTTTTTTAATAAATTTTTATAAAACCTTTAAACAATAGCATTACAATCAAAGGCCAAACATCATAGAAAATCACATATAGAATTTAAGTCATAAATGGGGTCACTTTACAGTGAGCTCAGTTCCTTTAACAGTGAACTATTTTTCCCTTTTATTCATTAACGTCCCAAATAACCCTCTAATGATACTTGGTGCAATGCATCACCTTAAGGCCACAATAAAGCATACACACAATCTATACAAGGCAACACATACCATCATAGAAGTATAGTACAACATAGACATAGTTAAGTCAAGACCTTCATCATATAGTCAACAAAATCAACATCATGCATTAAGACTCATATCATGCACAGCTTCATAACAAGTAGACAAATACTACAATGTCATGCATAAGGAACACATACATAGTGACATGCATTAGAACACCTTAATAGAAGTTCTTAAGGAGCTACTAGTGCAATGTCTAGATGGGTTCATTACTTCCACCTACCCTAGGTAACCTCCCTTAAGTCTTTCTAGTTAGGGTCCTAGGCATTTACTTCCTTTTTTCCATTTTAAATTAGGGAAACTATAATCTTAACCAACATGCACCATGTGATGCTAAACATGGAATCCGGTGTCATAGAACCCCACACCGAAAGGAGGTGGTCGACCGGCCAAAGTAGATCCAAATGTGACATATCTTTCTAGGTGAAATCCACTAGCTAGTATCTTATGGTGGCAACATAGTTACGGAACTTGGAGGTACATGTGAAAAACCTCTTTATGCCAAGATTAGGCATTGTAGTCATTTACTTATGGAAACCCTATTTATTTCCATTGAGGCATTGTGGTTATCCACGTCATGAGACTTGTGGTGACCTACCTTCCTACCATAGTAAGGGACACACACTCATATTCAATTTCATTGGTGCTAAGCTAAGTTCCTTAATTGAAAACCTTTATTATATTTTTACTTTATAAAACATAGGTTTAGGAGAGTCATCCCCTTATATGCTTAACTCATAGGTCATAGATGAAAGTTAATCAACGAAATTATGTAAAGAATCCCTTCACATGAACATAGCATATGTAAAGCATCATCTAGTTTAGGGTACACATGAACACACCATTCAAGGCCCCTCTCTTGACTAGGTCTTCATACATGTGTGTGTGTATACATATATTGAGCAAACCTTTCACATCACGCATTACGACACACATTTTCATACATACATATACAAACCAAAACTAGAACTATCTTATCAAGGTACACATGTGCAATGCATAGGAAAAATCCCATACCCTTGCCCATACTAGTACACCTACAAAGTCTTCCTAGCTGAGGAAACACATATCATGCTTTCATAAACATCATCTTAACATGCGTAGTAGTATACACTAGTTAATATGAGAACTACCTTACATCTAGACACCATGGCCTCTACTACTTGTAACATGCATGTAAAGTGAGTGCGTGTGTACATTGGTCAACATGATGAAATAACATATTGAGGTAGCCACCCTCTTAGACCATAATACTCTTTCAAGCATAAACAACTCAACACACAATGGCATAGGAGACAAGCCAACTTTATAATACACTTAAGACTGCTAACTTGTGCTATTCATGCATTCACATAGGGGCACATAGGTAAGGGATTATTAACCATTTTTAACTCATAAATGGAATCACCTATACTTTACCATAACATGTATATACACATGCTTACACAATAGCCATACAACCGAAATCACAACTAGAATAGGAAAGTAGGCATAAGCTTCACATAGTATCATCATAAGCACATGTTAATATATTCATATATTTGCCTTCATGGCCATGTTAAACACATATATCGATTTACAATAAAGTAAAAACCTCCACCATAAGTCGACCATATGACACAATTCCATACAAGGATTCATCAACATTACTATAAAGAAATAGAGAAGTAGAAGAGGAGAGGGATTCTTACCAAACCTTTAGCCTTTGGTCATCATTGACCATTACTACAACTTCATCAATAAATCAAACATAATAAGTATGTTAAGGTACCATAATCACACACAAATTTAAACATAAGCTACTACAAGTCCATGCTACGACTAGTACAACATATCATTAACATGCTAGAATGTAAAAGGACATAGATCATCAACCAACTTCACTTGCCTGGATTATAGATCATATTTCATCAATAATATCAATCCAAGGCAGTAGCTAATCATACACATAGTCATATCAATCATGCTTAAAGCACTTCAACATCAAGCTACTATCACAGACATTAAACTATCAATTCAATGTAGAGTAGAGAGAATAGGCCATCTTATTAATTTTACCAAAGTATTAATCATCAATCATATTTTACCAATAAATTACATTCTAGGCAGTAGCTAACGTGATCGGAAATCAAGTATTATTCATACCTTATTCACCTTAGAATATAGATCACATCACCTACATAGCATTATCAAGTCATAGACTAAGAGAATATGATCGTCAATGATTTAAACCCGCAATTTATCCATAAAATAAACTAAAACAGTAGCTATAATCAACTCAATGTAATCAACGTCTTACAACAATTGACTTAAATCCAACCTTACAGTGAATACAAAGATCATAGTCTAGTTTTGTTCAAATCTTCATACATGGCTTCACATGGGTAATTCATCAATAATTCACCATAAATATACATACTAAATAGTATACAAAATCATATTAACATAATTGAATCACAAATCGACATGCATAAGATCAAGATCATAAAGCCATACATAGGCTAAAATCGAGTTTGTGAAAGATGCATGGGTTCATCATGCAATAGGGATTGAAAATCACGTCCAAATCAGTAGATAATAATAAATGTATTCATATTATGCTTTTGAAATCAATTTAATAAAGAACCCATGTCTAGAATGAAGAAGATGAACTTGATCATACTTTTTTTATAAAAAATTTTGAGATTCACTCTCTAGATGGAAGGATAACTAGAGATGAAGGATCACTATACCTTTATATACATTAAAATCTCTAAAACATGATGATTCATCCATGGAAATCCAAGCTCCAAGTTGTTCGTGAGCTTCTCCAACAATGGAGGTTCCAGAGAAAAAAGTTTTGGAGGTAAAAGTCTAATTTGGTGAATTGTATTGGGAGTGGGGTTAATCATGTTTTTACTCCCTTATATACACCCAAAAGTAGATAAATAAAACAGTTAGAATAATTTCAGGACGTGGGGTGAATTTCCCTTTCACTCCTTAAATAAAACAGATGCAGGCAACATCTTGCAGGCCACCATCGACGAAACCATCTTCTGGACGTTGGTCAGTCGATGGGCCGTGAATTGGCTTCCGTTTTTTGGTCCTTGGCCAAATTTTGGATTTATAACTTCATAATATAATTATTAATTGACTATAACTCACCTATGGTCTGTTGGTTGAAAAACTGGACGTCGTTTGGTCGGTCGATTGACACTGCCAAGGCAGTGTCTTGACCACGCTTGGGTCCTTCTTGTGGGGCCTTTTGTAAGGCCCTTTTGAAATTGTACCCGGATTTTTCCAAAGTAAATACAATACTTAAAAATTTTTAGACCTCCCACATGAGTTTCACCCAAATAAAACACCTGCAACTCATCAAAACAGGCTAGGCCCCATCAAGACACACGTTGAGCGCCTTAAGGGCTATCTTTCGAACGCCTTGGACGTTCTTGGTCGTTGGACCTCCAAACTTCTTAGAAGTTTTTATAACATCTTTAAAAATCATTATAAATAATTTTAATACTTAATATTCTCATGACATGCAGTCTATAAACACGCATGGACACATGAGGCACATAGGCGACTAGTCGACGATAGTTTTGGTCGTCCTTTGACGTTCGACTTCCAAATCCCTATAAACTTTACACACTGCTTCTACACCATATTAAAAGTCATTTTAGGACCTTATAACCTTAAGATAAAAATTTTAGACTCTAGAACCCGATCTCATTTTGAGGTCTTACAAGGGTGGAGGTGGATAAAGAAAAAGTAGAAGTGATTGAGAAGTTGCCACCCCCAATATCGGTGAAAGGAGTGAAAATATTTATTATCCATGTTGGTGTATATAGGAGGTTCATTAAGTACTTCTCTAAAATTTCTAGACCCATTTGCAGTTTATTATAAAAAAAAAAGATGAAATTCTTGTTTGATAAGAAATGCTTGGAGGTGTTTGAACTGTTGAAGAAGAAGTTAATTGAGGCCCCTATCCTCATTGCACCAAACTGGGAACTTCTATTTGAGATGATGTGTGATGCTAGTGATATTATTGTAGGAGCAGTTTTGGGGCAAAGGAAGAACAAGGTGTTTCACTCCATGTATTATGCGAGTAAAACAATACATGAAGCCCAGACAAATTACATTGTTACTGAAAAAGAGATGTTGGCCTTAGTGTATGCATTTGACAAATTCATGTCATATCTGGTAGGAACGAAAGTGATAGTCTATACTTATCATGCTACAATATGATATTTGTTTAACAAGAAGGATACCAATTTATACTGATCTGGTGGATCCTACTTCTTCAAAAGTTTGAAACGGAAATAAGAGATAGGAAGGGAACGGAAAAACAAATAGTTGATCATCTCTCCAGATTAGAGGAATCATCCCATGTGGTGAATGAAGGTCAAATTCATGACGATTTCCCTGATGAACAGCTTTTTACACTGGACATTGCACAGGTACCATGGTACGTTAATATTGTGAAATTTCTAGTGAGTATTTTATTTTCACCTGAGGCATCAACACACAGAAGCAAAGGTTGAGGTATGATGCTCGATTTTATACATGGGATGAGTCGTATTTGTTTAAGCAGGGTCCTATTCAAATGATGAGGAGGTGCATAGCTGAGCAGGAGGAACCACAAGTGTTGGAGAGCTGCCATGTCTCACCGTATGGTGGAGATCATGGGGGAGAAAGAACGACACATAAGGTATTGCATTATGGGTTCTTTTGGCCTACCTTTTTCAAAGATGATGATTTGCTTGTTTGAGGTTGTGATTAGGGCCAAAGAATTTTCACCATTTCAAGAAGGCATGAGATGCCTTTGAATAACATTTTGGATGTGGAGATCTTCAATGTATTGGGGATTGATTTTATGGTATCATTCCCATCTTCTAGACGTAACCAATATATTCTAGTCGTAGTGGCATGTCCAAGTGGGTCAAAGTTGTTGCACTGCCAATGAATGACTCCAAAGTGGTTGTGAAGTTCATTAGAAAACACATTTTCACCAAGTTTGGAACACCAAAGGTCAAAATAACCGATGGAGGTACACATTTTATCAATAACATTATTCATTATATGTTGGCTAAGTATGGGGTGAGGCATAAAGTTGTGACGGCGTACCATCCTCAAACTAGAGGACATGTTGAGGTGTCAAACATGGAGATAAAGCAGATCAATCAAAAGATTGTAAATGCCTAGAGAAAGGATTAGGGTGACAAGCTAGATGACGCCTTATGGGCGTATCAGACTGCTTACAAGACACCGATAGGGACTTTTCCTTATCTAATGGTGTTTGGAAAAATTTGTCACCTTCCATTTGAGTTGGAACACAGGGCATTTTGCGCAATAAAGAATCTATATTTGGACGCAGAGTTCAGGCTTCATGCCTATGAGAATGCAAGAGGA
The DNA here is from genome assembly GCF_036512215.1 of Solanum lycopersicum. NCBI lineage: Eukaryota > Viridiplantae > Streptophyta > Magnoliopsida > Solanales > Solanaceae > Solanum > Solanum lycopersicum. Next base: position 32,183,540 of record NC_090801.1, on the reverse strand, counting down.
TACAAAGAGAAGGCTAAAAGGTGGTACAACAAGCATATATTGTCAAGAACCTTCAATCATGGTCAACTAGTGCTATTGTTCAATTCTAGGTACCAAGGAAAGCTATGGTCTAAATGGAGTGGTCCATTCAAGGTAGTCTGAATGACTCAACATAGTGCGGTTGAGTTAAGAAATAAGGGTGACAGTTCCACATTCCTGGTGAATGCACAAAATGTGAAATATTTTTTTGGCAAGGATGTGGATCACGAGGTTGATACGCTTAAACTGGAAGATTAGTGAGGCCTGGGATGGGTCGTGATGCTTTAATTTAAAAAAAAACAAAGAAAGGAAAAATATAAAAATAAGAGTCATGCCATGACCAAAACTAAGGAGCTGAATGGGAGGAAACCCATCATGGTTTATTGGATGAGTTTTTAGTGCAGGGTGTAGGGTACGATATTCGAGTCAGTGAGCCTCGTGTTCGTCCCACATCGCGTGGTAGGTTGCATTTCCTACCTCGCTAAAGAAATTCAAGGTAGAGCACCTCATGTAGCTTGTGTGTCGCGTGGTTGGGTGCAAGAATTGATTTCGACAGTGAAGTGTTTTCACATTACATAAAACAACCAGTGCGTATCGACCCGTGTGGCGGACGCATGCCAACAAAATTAGGTCAATTGGAATTTTAAATCTAGAAGACCTCGTGTTGGTCCCGCATCACGAGGTGTGTCCCAAAAATTAGGACAACTGGAATTTTAATTCCACAAGATCTCGTGTAGGTCGCGCGTCGTGGAGTCAGGTAAGTATTGTGGAATTTTCATTAAATAAAAATGGGTTTAACCCATTTAAAAAGAAATAACCCGACCCATCCCCACCTTCTTAGATTAAATCCCAATTTCCCCCCATTTCCCCATATTCTTTTCTCTTCTATCGTGCAGCCCCTCTCTTTTTTTTCACCCCAAATTTACTCATTTCTCATGGTCCTCACGTATCATGCAACTAGGGAAGGTTTTGCTCGTCTGTTGTTTTCTTTCAACTCTCACTCAGGTATGTCTCTTCCTACTTTCATGGTGTTTAAATGAGGGATGAAAGGTATTTTTTTCTAGGGGTATTAAGGGTCAATTGGAAGAAGGTTGATGGGTGTTTGGGTGTTATAATTGCCTGAAATTGCACATATTTCAAATTCTTGAGTCAAAACTATCATTGTTGTTGTTGTGGGGTAGATCACATTGGTAATTACAGTTAGTAGGGGTATGAAATTATGGAATGGTGGGTTATAGTGTGTGGTTGTTGTGTAACTGGGTTTGTGATAATTGTTGTTGTTGAGTTCTTGAGTAGATAGAAAAATTGCTTGGCTATGTTGCATTCAGTTATCGTGATGATTTGGTTTTGTCATAGCGCTCACTAATGGTTTGTGTGGGTGTTTTAGGATATAATGGTTAAGAAAGTACTGAATTTTCTTATTGGCCGATTATTTTACGCTATATCATTTGGGAAGTCTGAGTACCAAAGTTTGTCGTACCATAAGTACACCATCCATGTTTTGTTGATGAATAGTCACCCATGGGACTAAAATTGCACATCTTATGCAGGTAATTATGTCAACGTCACAACGACCGGGAAACACTGTTGCTCAGGCTTCCCAAAAGAAAAGGCCAATGAGAGGGAATGTCTCACTAGAACCCCCAGCCCTCATAGGGCAGGCGCAATAATATGGGCTAAAGGCGGTGTTCAAGGAAGGAAAAATTGGTACAAAGAGCACACAGAAATTTCTTACTTCTCCGGTGTGTGCGTTGATCGGGACAGCCTAGCTCGCGAGTTCCCATATATTGTAAGGGGGATGCGAGAGCTTAGGCTTGGCTTTGCATTTTAAGAGTCTGAAGAGTGTGACTTGAGCATGGTTCGTGATTTCTATGCTGAATGAGTTCCGTAAACACGCTCTCATTTTGTCACTATCTGTGGTAGGTACGTGCCCATCACACCTACAAGCATCAATGATCTATTGGGCACGGCAGAAGTCACAGACCCATTGGTGTTAACTCGGCTGAATATCCGACCTCCCTATCAGGCCATCCGCCATTAGCTTTGCGGACCACAGTCTATGGGTCGGTTGACAAAACATAGTAACAAGAGGTATGACAAAACCATCTATACGCTCACATGCTCAGATAGACAGGATCTTAACATAGGTGCCATCATCAAGTCAGCTATGAGGAAGGCTTGGGTTCGCAAAGGCCATAGGTTTGCATTTGGAGGACTCATTGCAAAGATGTGTCGTCGTGCAGGTGTTCCAACGAAGAACCTGGATTATATGGACCCCTTTTACCCCGAAGCTGAGGATATTACACGGAAAAAATGGCCTGACTTAGGTCCCACTCTTACCATTGCGGAGCGTCACCGACGAGATGAGTTGATCATGGCGCGGATGCATGGATTGGAGATGTTGCACTATAGTACTGGTAGTCGACCATCTAATGTGGTTGAGCTTCTGGAGATTAACCAACACTACCCATTGAATACACATGTTGAGGCGTTGTTGGATATTGGCCAAACGTTCACAGAGCCATTTGATGATGACATCCCGACGAATGAGGATAATTGCGCACAGTCTCACACAGATTTTGAGGACGAGATGGATCCTCCAAAAGCAGGGGATGGTGCCGAAGGCAATGATGCCATGGAGGATTAGTCAGGGAGTGTTTATCTTACCCTTTGAACTAAACTGAAATTTCTTTTTCTGTGCATTTGAGACAGTTATAAGTGTGGGGTGGGGTGAAACATTGTCTGTTTATGGCTTTTTGATTTTCATGTTTTGCGATTTTGGGTTCCTTGGTAGTTTTTTATGGTTCTTTAGCCAAGGATAGTATCTTTTAACCGTACAAAAAGATTATTGTATTAGCATTGAGTCTCTAGTCGTAGATCAAGTCAAGTTGCCCAATGATAGATGGATGACGATCGTCTTAAGGAAAATTGTGTCACTTGATTCGTAGGTTGGGTTATGCTGAAGCCATAATTCTCAACACATGTATGAGCATATTTGAATTTATATATGAATGCAGTGCAATTCTGTGCATGCTATAGAAATGTACAACTTAAGCTTAAATGACCATTCTATGCAACATGATTGTGTGCTGACATTTATCTTTCTTGCTGCAACTTGTGCCATGACTGATGAGCTATTGATATAATCCATGACATGCTTTTGTGTCTAGAACTTGTCCAAGTTGTTATTAAAGTGAAATGTTGGTGTATTGTGCATAAAAAGATTATAGTAGGCTTTCTTTGGAAATTGTTTATAAATTGAGCTTGTTTAGTATCGCTATCTAGCCCACTTGAGCCTTTAACCTTAATTTTGTTGGAACCCACTGAATAAGTCGAATCCCTTTTATTAATCCCATGATTTTGATCCTGATCCCTAATGCACTGTGATGGGCTGAAAGGAAGAAACATAGAGAAGGTGATGAAGCGTAGTTGGGAATGCAAAGGACTAAAAACGGTAAGGGAATGCCTCAGGAAGAAGAAGCTAATTGAACAGCTTGATGATATATACGCCTGAACCTCAGATATATCCCGAAGTCAAGGGTAACTACTATATATATATATATATATATATATATATATATATATATATATATATATATATATATATATATATATATTTACTAGTTCTGGAAACGTGTCTTGCACGTTTGACCTATGTTATTGTTATAATTTATATAGGCCCAAGATATAAAATTGCTCAATATTGTTTGACGTACTCCTATATGTCTTTTTGTGGATACAAAATAATTTTTTTTAGTGTTTACTTTTTGCGTAGAACTTAAATATCAACATTTTTTTTGGTGAATGATGAGCAACTTGTAAGGCTAGAACTAAGCCTCAAGGCTGAAATTTCTTGGGATATAAATACTCCAACAATCATTAAAAATAAAAAATGAATGAAGGACACAAACCAATAAGAAAAATAGTGACCAATAAAAAAATATTACAAGAACTATTAGATTATGTGTTTCTCCAACAACCATGAAAATAAAAAAATGAACGAAGGCACAAATCAATAAGAAAAATAGTGACCAATAAAAAGTACTCCTGACAGAAGAACTATTAGATGATGAAAAAAAAGTGTTGTGGATTAATATTTTTTATCCAATTTAAGGGGATAAATTAAGTACATGAAAGGTTTGTGCATGAATGTGTTTAATGGTAGAAGCTGAAAAGTTTTAACAATCAAATTCATTAAGAAATGGAAAATGATAAGTTGTAACATCTAATCATGTATTTGGTCTAGTTTAATTGTCATTATTGATTTAATTTTAAAATTAGTTAATGATTTTTAAATTTAAAAAAATGGTGAAGGGCATTTTCATAATCTAACTTTAAACTTAAAATCTTCCTAGTTATAATACTATATGATATGATGTATATATATACACACACACAAATAGATCTAGCAATAAGAGGGGCAAGGATCCAAATGTGAAGGCGTGTAGACTTGAAGAAGAAGAGGCTAAATGAGATAGAATAGCTGCGATTGTGGGTAAAAGCTAAACATGGTACAATAGGGAGAACAAGTCACTAGTATCGTCTAAAAGAATCTTCCTTGACCCTTAGCCTACATTACAGCCCGAACAAATCCTATTTGATTTGTATGGCGATACACTTTATTAGTAGAGATGTACATAATCGGCAAGCTTATGGTTCTCAATGCATGTATGTGAATTCGATTCTTGAGAGTGAGTTGTTTTGATGATAAGTCCCGATACTATTTTCAACGGTAGAGTGTGTGCATAGAAAGTTTATTGACGTGAGAGGCACTTGTTGTGGAGGTAAAGTGATAAGTAGTAATACACAAGTCTGTTAAAATTGTGGGTTGCAAAAAGTTGTCACAGCATGTCCATAATGCAGGCATATTATAAGATGAAACATGTTGAGAAAACCAGGCAGAATTGTGGGATACAGGTGAAGCACAATTAAGTCTAGAGTCTAGATCTAGGAGTAGAAAGTAGATGTTCGAGGACGAGCAAAGCTTCAAGTGTGGAGTAGTGATCTTGGTAATATTTATATGCCCGTAATACTAAGTAAGCGCATATTCATGCCTAGTTTGGAGTCGTTAAGTTATTGATTAAGTGTCGTATTTACTCAATTCTTTGTTTTCTGAGCTAACCAACATAATTAGTTGTATAGGGAGGCTATTTGGAAGAAATACACACGTAAATGGGCAAAGGAAGCAATGTGGCGACTTGAGACAAAAGAAAGCAAGGAATACGCTGAGGAAATGCTTCAAAAGGACTTTAATTGATTGTCACTAAAAATCATTTTTGATGTAGTGTCAATGCACATATCGTTATCTCTTTCGTAAGCCTTTCCCCTTTTCTTTGTTTGTCTTTCCATTGTCATAGGCACAGGGAACTAATAAGAATAACATGACAGAAAAGGAAGGAATAACTGAAATGGTTGGCTAAGGTTAGTGGAATGATGAATAAATGTAGTAGGTTAAAAATTAACTACATAAGTTAATTGCTTGTGAACATTGTGATTGTTCCAGTTGATCTTCAGAGCAAACTAACTAGTCCAAGAATGGTTGAAAAGAGGAGAGCAACAATATTAATTGTGGCAGCAGTTGCGGTGCTTGGGGTTTGGGCTTGTTCAGGAGGAGATGAACTCGAAGAAGGAGCATTAACGTTGTTGTTGTTTGAGGAAGCAGAACCTTTATCATCATCTTTGGCAATTGCAGCTACAGGAGGCAGTGGTGGAGTAACAAAGTCCTTAGTCTCCAAGTGCACTGGAGGGGGAGGCTTGAACTCTTCTACTTCTTTTGGATCAAGGGAAGTTGTTATCACATCCCCTGGATTTATGTCTGGTATCCTATACGACTCTAGATTCCCGGTGCACAAGTTCCCTGAGGCAACAAGAAAAATGTGATTCTTCTATCTACACAATTAAGTAGATTAGATATATTTGAGTGTTGATTTACTTACTGGTGTATGCATTAGCAGTGCCTGGGTACTGCGTTATAATTCCATCCGCACCATAGTAAATGAGGTTATGGATCAACGAATATGGATCAGAGCTAAAATCCATGTAAATATCTTGGAATTCATTTAGAACAGTTCCAGCGTAGACACTAACATTGGCCCAATGCAAACATTCAATAAGGTTGGTAGAGTTCAAAGTGAAACCCTCTCCTCGAAATTGTGTGTATAAGGAATGCTTATGTAAATATACTGCATCTGCATGCTTCTTTATTTCCAATGCTGTCTCATTCGTTACGAATCCCACCTGCTTCTTAATGTGAAGTACTTTTTGGTAAGTCGGGATATCCTTGAATTTGTCTAGCACTGAACTTTCAGCTGACATGATCAGAACCTTCTGAGTTGACTGCTTATCAAGTGTGGCGTTGCTCAAAGCAGTCGTGACTGCAGCCACAATGTCAAGGCCCTTGTTGGCAAGGTAGACAGCATTCTTGAACACAACAAAGTTGCAGATATTAATAACTCTGGACTATATATATATATATATATATATATATATATATATATATATATATATATGTATATGTATATGCACAATAGAGTAGAAAAGATATTTACTTCTATGTTGATAAGAACTCCTGGAACAGCCTTTGCCTTGGCAAATTCCAAGAAATCGGAGAGAGTTACAAACTTGCCCACATTCTTGCGTGCTGGATCCCTTATCAAATCTCCATTAAATTCACTGAACATTTGAGCTGTGGCCCGGACCATATAAAATAAAAAAGAGAGAAAAGAAGAGAACTAGGTTTCAGAAATGAAATCATGATAGTAATATTTGAAGTATAATTGTTTGAAAGAGATGGCTTGAATGCTCACGTTTCAAAGACAGGATCTCGTCCCATTTAAAATCAAAAGAGAAAATTCCCATAGAGGATTGAATTGAATCAACCTTAACTGCTCGGCTCATGAAAGGTCCGGATGCAGTGGTGGTTGGGATGAGGTCAGCTGAAGGCAAGCAGAATGCAACTCCGTCTTTTGTCATTTGGACAGAACAATCGATTATGTCAGCACCATCATCTACTGCTTTTTGATAAGCAAGATCTGTTGATCCTGGATACTCTCCATTGGCTCCGTTTGCAGAAATAATCAGAGCTGCCAATTAAAAATGGCACAATAGAATTGAGATGTCATCTTTTTCTAAAGTAAAATAGGAACGCTATCTATTACTTAGTTCTTTCATTGCACAGAGATTCATTTTCTTACTAGGTACTTTCCTTGAAGCATTCTTACTTCCTGCCAAGCACGCTGCAACCAGAACGAGCAACAGTAAGCTTCTAGATTTGTACAAAATAAAATTGTATTTCATCTTTATCTCAAGAAGAAAAAATATTCTTACCAATGGCCGTTGATGCAGATGTAGGGAAGTCTGTGACCACACCGTCAACAGCAAACTTAGAGTTGTCAACGAATTGCAGATACTCTCTTTGTACATCATAGCTGTAATTATGAGGCAAAAAGTTGTCATTTGCAAATCCATATGCAAAAACTTCAAGTCCTTGTTTATGAGCATCAGCCACTAAATTGGTACTAGGCTCTAAATAGCGAGCTTTATTGACTGGCCATATGAATTCTCTTGGCACAACGATTCCAGTAGCGAATGTCTTGATCATTGGCAACTTAGTTAATATTGAAGCATATGGTTCATTTGTTGTGGGTTCAACTGCATTTCTATCAATGGGAAACTTGAACATTAGCTTCGTTTTAAGACGGTGCACAACTGGTCCCATGCTCTTCAAAAACCCAATCTCTGGAGACGATATGTATGTGATATCCTTCTTTGTCTCCACAAGATGCTTCACATGATCAAGTAAACTCAGTTTGTGCTGGTCGTAGAATGTCGCATACTGCAATACAGTTTCCGAAATTAATAACCAGCAATAGCATTAAATCAAATGTTTCAACAATGAGAAAATAAGAACCTCGGCATTAATCCAAAGTAGAGCATTCCTGTTTTCTTCTAAATATATGTCAGTTGGATATGGTGATAAAAAATCAAATAAATCTGTTCTGCTGAATATCGATTGTGTCACTGGAGAAAAAGAACACAACAAAGTCAGGTATTTGTCGTCGTAGGATATATCGATTTTGATGCATTAGTTGTGACTTACCAATTAATTTGTCAAACATCTCATTACTTGTAAGGTCCAATGCAAACCATCCTTGAAGTTCTTTTCCATTAACAATGTAAGTTTTTTTACGATTAGGAAAAGCATCCGCTGCATTTGTTGTATTCTGTAGGTTTAATTGTGAGAGACAAAATCCATGTCCATCGCGACTCATATGAAGATCACATAGCAAGACAGTACCGCCCTTTCCAAATATAATTGATTGACTATAAGCTAGTTCTGTTTGTGGGGGATAAAGGCCCGAAAATCCCCCATTTGCAACGACATATGGTTCATCACCATGTAGAGTTAACCATGCATGCTTCGGAAGAGGCGGAACAGAAACAGGAACAGGAGGAACAGGAACAGGAACTACAGCTTTTGGATCAGCTATAGTACAATGGATCATCAAGCATAATAATAACACATGTTTGATCATTTTCTTCCAATCCTGTCAATATATTTATTTCACCAAAAACCATCACCTTTAATTAGTCAAAAATAAAAGGTGATTAAGTTATATCATTTCTACTTCAAATTCGATAATGCAACCTTAACCATTCAATCCCTAATTTGAATAATGAGGTTTACTAATCTTTGATCTTATAACACCATTTGAAACCAAATATTACTTAGAATACATAGAAACCCTTTTATATTTCTCCATTCCTTATCATATAATTCTTAAGTTGCATCATTTCAATAGTTTTTATCGTAACGACTAAAAATGAAAGCCGAAACATCATTATGACCGTAAACATCCAATCAGAGGCGAAATTAGGTGGGGTTCATTGCCTAGCTTTTTCGTAGATCATATATTTGTATTAGAAAATTAAATAAATTTATGTATATTAACATGTGAACCCCAAACAAAATTGATTTAGAACCCCCAAACTTCTAACCTTGGCTCCGACTCTGCATGCAATAACATATATATATATATATAACAACAAGAATTAAGAAGAAAGCAAGATATGCAATTAAGACTCACTTGAATCTTGAGATCAAGGGAAGAAAGAAGCATTTCTCCGTTGAGTTCTACAAGGACAAAAGTAAAGGTAAAAAAAAAATGAGGTAGGAAAGTATCAAAGAAATAAAAAGAATGAGGGAATTTTGAATAAAATGGAGAGAATAGAGGCTTTAATTTATTTTCTTTGCCGCATATTTCCGACTAATATCTAGTTAGTTCTTATTTGTTTTTGGAATAATCGAGATGTTAATATTAACACAAAATTAATATTTTTCTTCGAAAATAATTTTAAAGACCTTTCTTTAAATTCATTTTTATAATACTAATAGCTTTTGTGATTTATTATATGTTGTTTATCTTCTTTAGTTTGATATATTGGTAACAACTTTTTAATCTGTTTGTTTTAATATAAAAGGGTAGACTTTGACAAATTTACCCTTTTCAACTCTCTTAACTTTGAATAGATTTATTTTACTAATATATTCTAAATTTAAATGCTTTAAAACCATCTCAAAATAATATAAGATGGATAATATTCCACTTATGATTCAAGAATGAAACCTTTCTTACCATCCATAGTCTAATTACACATACTGTAATTGTTCATAAGTCGCCTCGTTATATACAAAAAGTGTAAAAGACCATAAATGCATATTGTAACAACAATTGAAACTGTCAAACCACACATTCTTTAGAAGAATAAATACATAGAAGAATTTATGTATTTCTCTTCTTTATCTACATAATTCATAAGTTGCCTCATTTAAAATAACTTTCTTGAATAATTAAATGACTAAAAATCAAACATGCATGTTACATCATCATAAACGTAAATCTGAAAAATATGTGCAGTAAAATATGTCATCAAGAATTAAGAAATGAAATAGAATAATACTCACTTGAATCTTGAGACCACCAAAGAAAGGGAGAAGCATTCCCCTTTGAGTTTCAGAAGGACAAAAAAAATAAAGATAAAAAAGAAAGAAAGAAAACAAATGATGATGTATGAAACTCTCAAGGGAATGGAGAAAAAACGAAAAAGAAAATGAAGAGTTTTATATAAAATAAAGAGAATATTTAGAGGCTTTAATTAATTTTCTTTCTCACATATCTCGGATTATATTTGGTTCTTACATTTTATTTTCCTTTTTAATCGATTTTACTATTTTTATTCTTCCGTTTTAGCTTTTTGGTTGAATTATTTATTTTCTTTTTCTATCTTGGCACATGTGTTTACAGTTCAAAAAATTATTCTCATTTTGTCAATAAACATTTACTCATGCATATTTGTCAATTAGGGTTGATGCATCCTAATTCCTAGCATAATGACTTGAATTAATTAATTATAAAAAAAACATTTTAATTTTATCTTTCTATTCTAAATGTGGATTTTTGTAAAAGGAAACCACCTTTTTAGTTTAATCTTTAGTTTAATTCATTTGTTTTTCTAATAATTGAGATTACAATTCACATTCAAAGAAAAGGAAGATAAATATAGTTTAAGAAAGGGTTAGTCTATCTCGATTCAAAATATTCTAAGTCGTGAAGACATTTATTCTCAACTCAGCAGGTGAATCATTTTCATATTTTAATTAATTTATATGGTTGACACCAATTTTTTCTCTCCACAATTTAATTAATTTTCAAGCTTCTTCTTCAATTTGAAATATATTTTTGAAAATAAAAAATACTTTCAAAATTATTTTAAAGGCAACGTTGCCATTTTTCTATAAATATATTTATATCTAAATACTTAAATATATATAGATTTATATAATTTTCCCCTTGAATAAATACTTGAAAACCATAAAACAGTGTTTGAATTAAATATGGATTTTATTTTCTTTAAAATTGATTAATTCACAATTTAATTGATATAGCTAATTTTTTATCTTCAAAACAATTATTTTCAGACTAGTTATTTATCTGCGCTTCGCAAACATAAATAATTTTCTAAGCTTTTGAATAGACTTTACGATAATCGAATATTAGATTGAAAGAGAGTCGATTTATTTCTATCAAACAACACCCTAGGTAGTCTGTAAACATCTGCAACACTCAGTCCCACTCACGTTTTTTACAAAGTATAGAAATACTTAAAGGCAGCAAACACTAACAATGAACAACGCCTTACAAGAACGCTTCCCAACCTTTTGTTAATATCAAAGTCAACAAAGGAAAAGGCTTCACTAATTCGTATAAGGCTAGAATTGAACTCCCCTACCTTAGACGAATTTCCAGCCTTAATAAAAATTCTGCACAAGGCAGTTACATCTAACATGTGTCTAACACTTGTCCTCACCGAATTCAAACTAAGTTCCAGCACTAAATATTTTAACAAATAGAATATTTTTAAATTCTAATTACATTCTAAAGCATAACCAAAATTAATCATCCTAACACTTAGAATATTTCAACTTATTCCAACACTTAGAATATTTCAGCTTATTCCAACACTTAGAATTATTTCAGCATGTTTCCAACACTTAGAATATTTCAACATGCTTTCAACACTTAGTTTTAATTCAGCTTTTGTCTTGTCAACGCCAAGTCCACGGCCTTTTGTCAAGCCAACACCTCGCCTTGCCTTGTCGATGATCCTGCCCACACGTAAACCTTGTGCGTCCAAGCTGCCTTGCCATCACTCAAGCATCTTGAACTCTTTGTTGCTCACTAACTCTTAATTGCACAGCTACACTGTTTTACCCCCATGCATGCCAAGACAAATGCCCGAATCCTTGCCATGTCTGCACATAGTTAGATCAAGTAGTTTAAAGGTCTAACAGACCACCCGCACCACTTAAAATCGATGTCCTCATTGAGACTGTTTTGAGAGAGTCATCGATCTGAGCATCGAACAGCCATAAATCCTTTGCTTTCTACCAAACTGCATCAGTCACACTCTTGCCTTTCCAATGAATCAAGAATTATGTGTTCGTATTCTTATTACTTGTGCCATAACCCGGTGATCAAGGATCTTCTCAATTTCAGCATCAAACTGTATGGGTACTAATGGAGGAGCCCTCTTTCACCTGTTTCTATACAGATCATCTACATCTGCAAAGTAAGGTTATAAGAAGCTCACATGGAATGTGGGATGAATATTTAACCTTTCTAACAGCTTCAACCGTGTAAGCAACTTCGCCTACTCGTTTCACTACTTCAAACGGAAAAAGGAAAGGCACCAATGAAGGATTCTAAAGACAGACCAAAGAATAAAGATGGTAATTCAAAGGGTTGTTTGACTTTTGGTGGTCCTCATTTGGCTAAGTCTTGTCCAAACCAGGAAAAAGTTAATGTTTTGCTTGCTGGAAATGTGAATCAATGGAAGAAGAAAGAGAAAGTTGTGGCTACTATGGAAAATCCATTGGGATTGTCTTTCAATCAGATTACTTGGTTAATAATGTTGGAGAAACGTCCCGTACTTCGAATCCTCATGCTCCACTAATTCATATGGAAATGAAGGTTAAAGAACAACGTGTGATGGCTATGGTTGATTCTAAGGCACAAGTCATTGTGGGAATAGCTTGTGGGGTGTCAATATCGACTGGAAGTTTGGTGAGAAAACATAATTTGATGGTGATGTTACTTGGGGAATTTGATATCATACTCGGGATTGATTTTCTAAGAAAATTTTAGTTTTTCTGTTTCCTCATTTAGATGGAATGATGGTTATGAATGAGAGCAATGCTGGATTTCTTAAGGGTGTTTATCCATTAGGAAAAGTTAGTAAAGTAGCAAAGAATAAAGACGAAGGAATATTGTTGTCTGATATGTCAATCGACAAAGAGTTGAAGAGAGGTGATGAAACTATACTTGCTGTCTTAGTCAAATTGAAGCCTGATGTTACGGTAGAATTGCCTAATTATGTTGCTGAATTGTTGAAACAATATGTTGATGTTATGACGCCTGCGTTACCAAAGAAGTTACCACCAAGGAGGGATATTGATCATAAAATTGAGTTGCTGCTAGATATTGTTGCTCCTGCACAAGCTCCTTATCATATGACTCCTAAGGAGTTGGCTGAGTTACCGAAATAGTTGAACGATTTGTTGGATGTTGGTCTGATTCAACCATCTAACGATCTCTATGGTGCTCCTGTTTTGTTTCAAAAGAAGCAGGATGGGACGATGAGAATATGTGTGGATTATAGGGCGCTGAACAAGGCAACTGTAAAGAACAAATATCTGGTTCCATTGGTGCAGGATTTGATGGGCATGTTGAGCAAAACATGTTGGTTCACTAAAGTTGATCTCGGGGCAGGTTATTGGAAGGTTAGAATAGCAGAGGGTGATGAACCAAAGACTACATGTGTAATTAGGTATGGTTCGTGTGAGTTCCTTGTCATGCCATTCAGGCTAACTAATGCTTCGGCTACGTTTTGCAACTTGATAAATTATGTATTGTTTGACTATCTTGATGATTTGGTGGTTGTTTATCTAGATGATATTTTTATCTCTAGTCGAACGTTGGAGGAACATGTTAATCACCTAAGTTTGGTTTTGTCTCAATTGATAAAATACACACTTTATATTAAGATGGAAAAGTGTGAGTTTGCTCAACAAGAGATAAAATTTTTGGGGCATCTTGTTAGTAAAAACCAAGTTCGAATGGATCCTAAGAAAGTATAGTCCATTATTGACTAGAAAGCACCAGGAAATGTTAAGGATTTGTGGTCGTTTCTTAGGTTGGCTAACTATTACAGAAAGTTCAGTTTTGGTTATTCGAAAAGGGCAGCGGCTCTGACAGATTTGTTGAAGAAAGATGTTAAATTGATATAGGATGTACGATGTGAAGAAGCTTTTCAAAATTTAAAGGAAGCTATTGCGTCTGACCCATTCTAAAACTGCCTGATTTTGAGTTGCCATGTGGAGTGCACACTGATATGTTTGATAAAGTTAATGGTGGCGTGTTAGTGTAGGAAGGTCATCTTGTGGCCTTTAAAAGTAAAAAATTGAATGATGTTGAGCAGAGATATTCGACACATGAGAAGTAAATGGTTGTTGACGTGTATTTTCTGTAGGTTTGGAGAGTCTATCTCTTAGGTACTAAATTTATGGTGAGAACTGATAGTGTAGCCAATACATTTTTCAAGACACAAAAAAAGTGAGTCCTAAACAGGCACGGTGGCAGGAGTTCCGGCAGAATATGATTTCATGTTGGAGCATAAGCCAAGGAAACACAACCAGGTTGCTGATGCATTTAGTCAAAAAGATAAATTTTTTGTAGTCTATTCAATTTCGTAACTTGAAATTGATTTATTTTATAGAATCAAGTGGTGTGTTATAAATGACTCATTATATGTTAAGTGGATGAGTCAAATGAAAGATGGAACAATGAGACGGTATTGGATCGAGGACGATCTGCTCTCTTTTAAAGGGGGGAGAATCGTAGTACCAAATCAGGGTGGACTATGAAAAGACTTGATGAAAGAGGCACATGATTCTACTTCGGCTGGACATCCGAGTGTTAAAAGGATGTTGGCTTTACTGTCTCGTGTTTATTTCTGGCCAAAGATGGAAGATGATATTGACGCATATGTAAACACTTGTTATGTCTGTCAAGTGGAAAAAACTGAACGTAAGAAGGAAGATAGGTTTTATAAGCCTTACCTATTCCATAAAGGCATTGGTTGTCGGCAAGCATGCAATTTATTTATGGGTTTCCTAAGGTAGATGGCAAAGCATCTATTATGGTTGTGGTGGACAGCTGTATTCTATTTCATTGCTGCAACTGAATTATGTTCATCTGAAGTTGGTGTTGATTTATTCAATAAATATGTGGTGAAATACTTTGGTGGTCCAGCTGACATTGTGAGTGATATGTATACAAGGTTCACGACAGGTTTTGGACATCTTTGTTCAACATGATGGGAACTAAGTTGATGTTTTCTACTGCGAATCATCCACAAACAGATGGACAAACAAAAAGGATTAATCACTTATTGGAAGAATATTTGAGGCACTATGTGATAGCAAGTCAACGGAACTGGGTTGCTTTGTTAGATACTGCGCAGTTTTGTTACACTATGCACAAGTCGTCTACAACAAAAATGAGCCCTTTCAAAATCGTTTTAGGCAAGTAGCCTATGAAACCATTGAATATTGCTAAGACTAAGAATCAAGGAAAGTGTTCAGCAGCATATAGGGTTGCAAGGATAGAATTGAAATGTTATCTGAGGCACAAGACAACTTGTGCAAGGCTCAGCGTCGCATGAAGAAGTATGTTGATCAACATCGTTGCTCAGTTGATTTTAATGTGGGTGACAAGTGTTTCTGAAACTTACTCCACAAATATGGAAACAGATTGTAAGTAAGACTAGACATTTCAGTTTGATTCCGAAGTATGATGGTCCATTTGAAGTAGTGAAACGAGTGGGCAAAGTTGCTTATATATTGAAGCTGCCAGAAAGGCTAAAGATTCATCCCACATTCCACGCGATCTTCTTAAAACCTTACTTTGCAGATGTAGATGATCCAGACAGAAATCGGTCAAAGAGGGCTCCTCCACTAGTACCTACACATTTTGATGCTGAAATTGAGAAGATCCTTGATCACCAGGTTATGGGCACAAGTAAAAAGAATACGAAGACAGAATTCTTGATTCATTGGAAAGGCAAGAGTGCGACTGATGCAGTTTGGGAGAAAGAAAAGGACTTATGGTTGTTCGATGCTCAAATCGATGACTATCTCAAAACAATCTCGATGAGGACATCGAGTTCAAGTGGTGCGAGGGTCTGTCAGACCCATAAACTACTTGATCTAACTACTTGCAGACGTAGCAAGAATTCGGGCATTGGTCTAGGCATGCATGGGGGAAAAACAGTGCAGCTGTGCAACTAAGAGTTAGTGAGTAGCAAAGAGTTCAAAACACTTGAGTGATGGCAAGGCAGCTTGGATGCACAAGGTTTACATGTGGGCAGGATTGTCGGTAAGGTAAGACGGGTTGTTAGCTTGACAAAGCAAGGTTGTGGACTTGGCCTTGGCACGACAAAAGCTGAAACAAAACTAAGTGTTAGAGCATGCTGAAATATTTTAAGTGTTGGAAGCAGGCTGAAATAATTCTAAAGTGTTGGAATAAGCTGAAATATTATAAATATCAGGATGGTTGATTTCGGTTATGCTTTAGAATGTATTTTGAATTTGAAAATATTCTATTTCTTAGAATATTTAGTACTGGAACTTATTTTTAATTATGTGAGGACAAGTGTTAGACACATATCAGGTGTAACTAACGATGTAATTGCCTTGTGCAGAATTTTTATAAAGGATGAAAATTCGTCTAAGGCAGGGGATTTTGATTCTATCCTTAGACTAATTTGTGAAACCTTTTCCTTTGTTGATTTTGATATTAATAAAAGGTTGGGAAGTGTTCATGTAAAGCGTTGTTCATTGTTAATGTTTGATGTCTTAAGTAATTCTATACTTAGTCAAAAATGTGAATAAGATATGGTAAGTGTTGCAGACGTTTGCAGACTGCCTAGGGTGGTGTTCGATAAAAATAAATCAACACTCTTTCAATAAAGAAAAAGCAATGATTTTTAGTAGGTTTTATGACATTTCAATAGAAATTAAATAATTTGACATTATCACGTATCTCAAGAATTGTAACTATAAAATGAATGATTAAAATTATATTGATATGTAATCATTTTTATTTTTTACATAATTTATCGTAATATATGTTTGCTGATATAATTGTCTTGTTAAAATTAAGTGATATTTTTATGTAGTGATGAAGTATCACTTTTTCTATTTTTAAAGCATACCACAACAACATAAATAATTTTTTAGAGACAATCTAGTCTGAGGTGAAACGTTCAACGGTTTTCCTTATTGTTACTTTGTTACTTTAACAAAATTTACATAAGGAGAAAAATAAATTTGAAACAACAGCAAAATATTATTGTTGACCATTTTAGAAATTTATTCTTCATCAAATTGCTCTGAAGCCCCTTCTACATGCTTCATCAAGGTAACTTTATGATTTTTTTCAAAAATATATACGTATAATTGTTGTGTTATAATAGTGAAAGTATATTAAATATTGGATTCTAGACTCATGTTAAAGAATTAATCTCGAACATGAAAAAAATTAAAAATGGTCTGACCTAGATAACGCAAATCCTCATCAATGACTTGGACATAAAGGCCAACAAATCTATATTAATAGACATATATTTTGTAGCTTAAGATACTACTTTTATTTATCGTAGGTTTTCTTTCATATTTTTCAAATTAAGATTGCCGAAAATAGTCATGACTCACACAAAAAATATTTAGAAGAGTCGAATGAGAAGGAAAAAAATAATTAAAGGACGAAAACTTTGTCCAAGTGAGATCATATACATACTAAACGAAAAATAGTCCATGCAATTTTACATAGACAACAAAATTGCGAGAAAAACATGCATTAAAAGGAGTAAACTATTAGATATCGAATTATGATAATAAATAATTCTAACCAGACAACTTCCTATATTCTGAAATAACATACCTAAAAAGTTTGACTAACACTTCAATCAACTTTCAATCCTTAAAGTACTCATAATACCCATTGATAAAATTTAGTAAAAATAGATAACTTGCAATATAAAAGTCAAAAAATATGGACATGTAAAGTTATTAACTCTCAAATGATTTTTTAATGAACAAAAAATCGCATACTTATATGTGCAGGAATGGCGTTGTTGATGAAGTAATTAGAGATTTGTAAGAGATTTTTTTATTGTACCTTCAACAATTCTAGTAGAGAAAATTTGCCTGAATACTCAAGTAATGTTTGTTATTTAATATAGCTAATGTTTTTAATCTTAAAAAAATATTATTTTCAAATTGCTAAAGATAAGAAGCTTTATAGTTAATTAGGTTGGAAAATGCATAAGTACCCCCCTACACTATAACCGAAATCCCATAACACACCTTAACTAAGTTAAGGTCCTATTACCCCCCCCCCCCCCCCTCCCCGAACTTTTTTTTGTAATTTTGTACACCTTTTGTCTTACGTGATATACTCCGTGACTCCACACAATTGAGACAGGTGGAAGATATTTGGATGTCATAAAAACCAAAAAGGTGCACAAAATTGCAAAAAGAAAATGGGTTACGGAGTGTGCCACATAAATTTTGTATACAAAATCACAAACTTGATAAGTTAGGTAAGTTGTGTCTCTGGAATTTCAGTCATAGTCTATGGGGGTACTTGTACATTTTTCCGTAATTAGATATATAATTTATTTCATTTCCAATCTTATCAAAATTAAATTTTCAAGGTAAAGAGCCCAAGTCCCTTCATCCTCATTATTCCAAAATTTGTACTTCAATTGTTTCAGCCATATTTGGTCGAACAAATCATGAGGGTCCGTTCAAAGACTTTTAAAATTAATAGAACTTGATTTTGCTTGTGTAGACTTTTAGTGATTGCATATCAGGCTTATAAAGACCAGAATTAAATTTTAGCGACTAGATTTCTGATATTTAAATGACAAATTTAAGCTTTCGTCTACATTTTCTAATTTCAATTTCCTGAACTAGGAAGCTCTGGTTAAGGCGATTTCAGTTACGTTGACTCGGGTTTTGGCGTGTCTACGTTTTGGAGTGATCAGGAAGCTTGTAAGTAATTGTTTAAAGGTTATTTCTACCCAAAGGTGTTTTCTAAGCTTGATTTTTGATCTTCTATGGTGATTTTATTGCATGGATTATTTTAGCCCATTTCGAGCTTGGATTGGGTCTGTTTTCGTGGCATAAGTTCCTTATCTATGTATGAATTTCTGAATGAGTCCATTTTGGGATTCCTAATGTGTTCCCCACATTCTCATTTTGATTCGACTTTCGAACCATCTCCAATTATTGTGATTTCAATGTGTAAACATCCGTATTGACGTTGTGATCAATAATTTATCAGCATGATAGTGTTCGGAGGTAGGTTTTGATCTATATTCTTTATTTTTATTTATTAGATAATATTTAGAATAAATTAAGTGTAATTTAGGACTACATTTGTCGGGCATTAGACCTGCTTCTTTTATTCTACCTTTTCTTGATTCCCATATAAGCTTTGGGCTTATTGTGGGTAAAAGTATCATTAGTTTTGGCGTGTAGCCTTACTTGAGTATGAATTAGCGTGATTATCCTTTTTAGGATTGATACTTTTGGTTTGAAGATAGTATTGAGCCTTACATTATGCTTTATCACCCTTGTAGTGGTGTCTTGCTTCTGGTATGGCTTGTTTCTATGGTGTATCTTATGTTAGTGCTTGAGACCTTAAAGTCTCTTCATAGCCGTAGGTTAGCATTAGTTATGCTCAGTTGTGGGTTGGATCACTATGAAAGGGGTAAGACATCATTCCTTAAGTTATTTCTCTCCCTTGTTGATTCAGAAGCTCTTCTAGACTCCTTTTCTTGTTGATTAACGGTAGATTTGAGTTGATTTATTAAATGATTATTATATTATTGGGCTCGAGGAAATGGTCGAAGATTAGTTGGATTTTAGGTTAGTATGTTCCATCTTTGTAGTGTGGTAGCGTTGGTATTGTATATTAAATCATGAGAACTTTGTGAATGATGATGATGGCATGCACTGAATATGTTGTTCATTCTCACGTGTTTATGTTTGTTATTTGTACCTTTCATGATTATAGGGGTACGGTTAGATTATTGTTTTACTATATTGCGTATTCCTTTGTTGTTGATATGATAGTTGATAGGTTGTGCTTTAGATTTGTGGACGTTAGTCCTAATAACCTTGGTAGTTGACTCTGGTATCATAGTTTGCTTGTAAGTAAGTTTGCTTGTGAGTAAGTTGTTGTGTTTCATTTCAAGGTACATTCTTTAACTCTATTTCTTTACTCTATGTATCATATCCTTTCATTCTTATTGCATGTTTTGTCATATTGTATCGCTTGCTTAGATACTTGTCATGTACTTTCCTTACTACAATCTATTTATACTTGCTTTATGTTTGGAACTTTGTTGATCGATGTCTGTTGTGTATCACTTGTTGAAACTCATACTACACTTCTATAACTTGCATATCACTATAGGGGTTCTAGCCAGTGACTTGAAGCTACTGTGGAGCAACTTTTGGGACTTAGAGACTATGGTGAGCTCTTGTGTTCGGAGTTACCAGTTTCCATTTACTTTTTTCTAGGATAGTCTTTTTCAGTTAGGTGACCCATGAGATATCAAATCAAAGTTCGTTGATTCCTCTCTCGAACATCACCAAGTTATCTAAATTTTGAGTTCAGATGAGAGAGATATGCATGTTTTAGTACAGTCTGTCAAGAAGGACTATTTTTGTCTTTTTCCTTATTCCACTAGGCCTACACGTTTTGTTCACCTTTTTAGGACTCTAAAATTATTGATATCAGTTTTAGCCATTCCAAAAATAAATCTCTTACGGTTTTTAGAGAGAATTTTAACACAAGAAAAAGGAGAGTCCAAGCATTCGTTTGAATTCGAGGATTTTTCCAAGAATTTGATTCTTTCGAGGTAAAAAAAGTTTTCATAGTGATAATTTAGTTTTCCCTCACTCCAATCATGAGCTTTCCGTTGGAATTTGTTCATAAGATTTCGTATATTGAGTTCTTGAAGAGTTTTCTTGAAGTTTCGTTCTTCAATCTTTATTACTAGAGTTTGATGAGTTCTTGAGGTGAGGGTTAAGAGTTTGAGGCTTGTTCTTGAGGAAAATTGAGTAGGATTTTGTTTACTTGTGTTGGATTTATGAATCTAAGATTGGAAGAAATCAATTGATTCTAGGTAAATTAGGACCAAAAAATGATAAGAAAAAATCGTTAGAATGTTTTGTGGAAAGGGTGGATCAGCGCGTCCCAAATGCGCTAGAGTGGCTGGCGTGGGGTGCCTGCAATGCGCCATAATTAACCCTCTGAAGTTGAGGCGCTAGTTCCTATGGTAGGGTCGCTTGTCCCCGTTCTTCTTCGGTCGTTTGTTCCTGTCACATCTAGGGAGCACCCCTCTCAAACGTAATCGGTGTCGTCGTCCTCATTGAGGACTAAACCTAGTCTCTTAGATTACATCATTATATTTATAGTTTAAAATGCGGAAAATTTAAAACTTTTCTTATGTCTATCATGAGGTTTACATAGACCTCTTGCATAGACATAATATATATTCATATCAAGTATACATACACCCTTCGTATAAGAAGATTACATAGTCTTCTACTTTTATTGCACATATATATATATTATATAACATAGTCTTAAAACCGAATGACTTATCTCATAACCATCTAAACATGAGTATAATAATTTGGCATAGCCCATACATCAATACAATAAAATCCACATATAGGCTATGCAATCTTTAGCACTCAAATGAAAGAAAAGGAACATATTGTCTTTAAGACTAATCAACATCCAACCCTAGAAAGTGACATTGTCCTCGAAGTAGTGAGGACCTACCCAACTTGGAGAGTGAGAATCCAATTCTTCCTCCAAAATTCGTTTTAAGCCCTTCGATGATCGGAATCTAATATGTAGGGGGGGGGGGAAGGGAGAAAATGGGGTTAGCACATCACTTGTACTAAGTATGAGACCATATGCACACACAACACAAAGTCATGCTAAAAGGGACATTTCAATAAAGTATGAAATTTACCTTGAAAATCCTCATGTACATTCATGAACCCATATTACTCAATAAGACATATTCATTAAGTCAAGACCATGTATATCACAAGACCAACAATAGTAAGTCTAGTCAAGTCAACATGCATATGAACATAATTGAGCACATAATCAAGACAACTCTATCATCAAGTTATATAATATCAACAAGCATGAACAAGAGTTCATAACATCATAAACAAAGCAAGAATATTACTCATGAAACCTCATTGATTTCACTAGTGCAATGACTCATCAAATCCCCATAACCTTACTCAATCAAGTAAACCCAACAAGAACCATAAAAGATGTCCAACTTCACATAGCATATCATTAAGAGTACATAAGCATACATTAGAAATAGAGATCTAACACATGTTCACAAATGAAACCAACATCATATAGTATCATTTACATTTATAAGCATATACATATATAAGAACATCCTTCCAAGACTTCCTTCAAGGCTAACTAGTGCAATGTATATGTAGATTCCCATACCCCTATATAAACTAAGTTAAACCCCTTAGGTCATCCTAGTTAGAGTTCAGTACTTTACTTCATTTTACCTTTTGGCAACATCTTGCCTTTACCGACATAGACCACATGAGCTAATGGGAGTTCGATTTCATGGAACCCTACACCAAAAGAAGGCAAACTACTTGCCAAGGTAGTACAAAATCATGAACATAACATCTATTGTGGATCCACAATCTTGTATTCATATGGGGGCAACATAGTTCAAGAACTATGAGATGTAGTTGGGACCCTCTTTATGCTACATGTATTATAGTCTCCAATATAATGAGTACATTAGTGATTCTACTTCCCTATGTGGGAAGGTACACTCCTCACTCTAGTTCACTCGGTGATAAGCTAGAGTTTCTTTTGAAATGTCCTTTATGCCTTTATTAATCATCATAGATTAATGTAGGTCATAGGGTCTATCCCTTATATAATCATCATAATCATAGCTCAACAAGAATTGCATGAGTATTTTCCTTTCATTACAATTCATACATGTGAGGTTAGCACATTTACATAGTCACATCATAATACGACACATTAGTAAGTTCACCATCCTTATAACATTTACATCTTAGCCAACAACTTAAAATTCATAGTTCAAGACATTCCAATTCAACATCATACCAAACCTAAAAATCTTAAAATAAGGTATACTTCAATACAACATTATCACTTAATCACAAGTAATGATAATTGAAGTAAAGAATTGAGATCATGAGACTTACCCGATCTCCTTCACAATACCATCATCAAGGTCTTACCACCAAACATCCAATTCAACCCAAAAATGGGTGTAATATAATCACACAATATTAATCAACATAATAATAAATTTAGTTGAATTACTACACAACAATTCATCACTAGTTCATACCCTAGAATTAGAGACTTAGGTCAAATTCATGATCTACTTTACAACCTAGATCAATCACTCAAAAACAAGCATAATTGGACTACATTTTATCACAATCTACTCATAAATTAGCATGATAACAACATAGTATAGTAATTCACATACTAACAAAGCCAATTATGTCAATACTATATGATTCCATTCAAGATTAGAACCTAGGGTTAAGGGGAAAATGTCATCTTCCACAACTAGGTCAATCATCAATTAGTATAATGTAACCCTAATAAATGTTAATCTACTCATAATAACCAAAAAAAACATAAACAAGAAATTCACAAGATCAATTTCGTATTGGAAGTAAACCCACTGGAATTTCATATTTTTGAAATCCTAATATGAAATCAATTAGGAGGAGCCCTTTGGGAAAGAGATCCCAAATGTGAAAGGAATTTCATACCTTACTAGTTGATGAAGTTTGATGGATTAAACTTGATCTTTTACAGCACTAGAACCCTCCTTTGCTTGGTCTTCAATGGGGTTTCTTTGGGAGAGAGAAAGAAGAGAGAAAGAGGAGCAAATTGGGTTTTGAAAATTATGAGAGTTAAGTGAGGTTTTAGGCTATGGGTAGTTTATATATGGACTTAACTAACTTAATTAACAACCCCCTAATCCCTTATTAACCTCCTACCTAAACTAACTAATTAGTTGAATTAATTAGAACAAGGCAGCAACGTAGGGGCCTGACCTACGAGACCCCGACTGACGGGCTGTAGGTCAGTCGACGGGTAGTGTGGCCTTCCGTGCTGCACGTCCGTAGTTTATGTAACAGATTTTCCAAAACGACTCCTTAAAAAAATTGCTATGTCTTCATCGACGGAGGCATCAATGCCCCGTCGATTTCCAACAGCTCGTCACCTGCAACTCGTCAATGGACACTGGCTTTTGACAGTTTTTGCCAAATTGCAAGGGTTTTCCTCAAGGGCCCTTGGTTGGTCCTTGGGGAGTCGTACCCAGACGTTTTGAATATAAACTAAATATAATACGTGTTAGATACCTTACCATAAAATTTCATTATTTTCCGACTCTAAAAACTTAGTCAAATAGGCTATGGCATACTAGCACCTCTTGAACTAGTTTCTGGACGTCATGGACGTTCCTTGACGTTTTAATTCTAAAACCTCCTTAATGACTTATATACATTATAATTGACCTTAAAACAGTGTTAAAACTCTTAGAATCTCATTTAAGGATCTAGATTAGACTTTAGACTTCCGGAGTATTACATTATCCCCCCCCCCCCCCCCCAGGAACATTCGTCCCTGTATGACACTAAAATTCTTTAAAAAGGAAGGAATAGACTTAAGAATAGCATCCAAACCAACAACAACATATCAAAACATGAGTCACAATAAAAAAACCACATAACCTCATAACATTTTTCACAATGCAACTCAAAACATCATTTTCAACTCATAAGAGTTCAACATTCATTTCATGCCTATTCAGTATGCCAAGGCTTTCTTCAACACATATAATCATGGGCAATACAACTTATGAAGGCACAATATAAAAAAATGCACAACATAAACTCAAAACAAGTAAAAATCAACATTTTCATTTTTTAGGCATAATTTCACTGTAATTCACTGTAACATGCACTTTTTGCACAACTTTACCAAAAATTAATGCAACTTCAATTAAACTCATTATTTTTACTACAAAAAGGAATAAATAACCTTATTTATCAAATAGATGAGGGTAAAGGGACTTCATGTCTACCACAGCCTCCCATGTTGCACCCTCAACTAGGTGAATCTTCCATAACACTTTTACGGAAGTCACCTCTTTGTTCCTTAACTCCTTTACTTGAACACCTAGACCTTCAATAGGAAGAATGGACTTGGAATCACCGATACACTTCTTAATCATGAAATCATGGAACACCAGATGAACCAAAGTCAATTCACTGTGCAACTTCAACTAATATGCAACCTTACCAATCTTTTGCGAAATTTCATAGGGACCCACACAACGAGGTCTCAACGTCCCTTCTTGTCAAATCTCACCACCCCTTTCATAGGCGAAATTTTTAGATACACTCTATTACCTTCTTCAAACTGTAATTCTCTTCTCCTATGGTCGGCATAAGACTTTCGCCGGCTATAGGCTATTTTCAAGCAATTCTTTATAATATGAACCTTCTCCAAAGTCTTATAAATTAAATAGAGACCCAAAAGTGAATACTCGCCCACTTCAAACCATCCAATGGGAGATCCACATCTCCTACCATACAAGGCTTCATAAGGAGCCATAGATATAGATGAATGGTAACTATTGTTTTAAGAAAACTCAACAAAAGGCAATTTCCCTTGAAATCTATTATACAAGCTCTAAGCATATCCTCAAGGGACACTCCTCTCTCTAGTTCACTCTATGATAAGTTAGAGTACCTTTTGAAATGCTTTTAATGTCTTTATTAATCATCATAGCTTAGTGTAGGTTATAGGGTTTATCCCTTATATAATCATTGTCATCATAGCTCAATAACAATTGCATGAGTATTTTCCTTTCATTAAAATTTATACGTGTGAGGTTACCACATTTTTACATAGACACATCATAATAAGGCACATTGGTAAGTTATCACAATTCTTATAACATTTACATCTTAGCCAACAACTCACAATCCATAGTTCAAGACATTCTAATTCAACTTCATACCAACCCTATCAATCCTAACATAAGGTATACTTCAATACAACATCATCACTTTATCACAAGTAATGATAATTGAAGTAAAGAATTGAGATCACAAGACTTACCCATTCTCCTTCACAATGCCATCATCAAGGCTTACCATCAACCATCCAATTCAACCCAAAAATGGATGTAATGCCATCGCACAATAGTAATCAAAATAATAATGAAGTCAACTGAATCACTACACAACAATTCATCACTAAATCACTACACAATAATTTATCACAAGTTCCTAGAATTATAGACTTAGGTCAAATTCATGATCTACTTTACAACTTAACTCAATTACTCAAGAAATAGAATAATTGGATTACAATATATTACAATCTACTCATAAATTAGCATGATAAAAACATAGGATATTTATTGACACACTAATCAAGCCAATTATATCAATACTATATGATTCAATTCAAGATTAGAACCTAGGGTTAAGAGGAAAAGATCAGCTTCCACAACTAGGTCAATTCATAAAGAATTAGTATAATGTAATCATAATATATGTTAATCTACTCATAATAACCAAAATAAATCATAAAAAAATCAATTCACAGGATCAATTCTGTATTGGAAGTAAACCCACTTGAATTTCATATTTTTAAATCAATTTGGAGGAGCCCTTTGGGGAAAGAGATCCCGAGGGTGAAAGGAAGCTCATACATTACTAGTTGATGAAGTTTGATGGAGAAAACTTGATATTTGAAAGCCCTAGAACCCTCTTTTTCTTGGTCTTCAATGGGGTTTGTTTGGAAGAGAAAGAAGAGAGAAGGATGAGCAATTTGGGTTTGGAAAATTATGAGAGTTAAGTGAGGTTTTAGGCTTAGGGTAGTATATATAGGGACTTGACTAACTTAATTAACCATACTGTAATCCCTAATTAACCTCCTAAATAAACTAACTAACTAAATGAATTAATTAGAACAAGGCAGCAACACAGGGGCCTAACCTATGAGACCTCGACCGACGGGACATAGGTCAGTCGACGGGCAGTGTGGCTTCTGTGATGCACACCCGTAGTTTTGGTCAGATATTTGCCAAAATGAACCCTTCTAAAATTTGGCTAAGTCTTCATCGACGGAACCATCGACACCCCATCGATCCTCCAACGGCTCGTCGCCTGCAACTCGTTGATGGACACTGCCTTTGACAGTTTTTGCCAAATTGCAAGGGTCCTCCTCAAGGGCCCTTGGTTGGTCCTTGGGGAGTCGTACCCAGAAGTTTCGACAGTAAACTAACTCTAGTACGTGTTATACACCTTACAACCAAGTTTCATCATTTTCCAACTCTTAAAACTTAATCAAATAGGCTAAGGCACGCTAAAACCTCTTAAACTAGTTTCCAGACGTCATGGACGTTCTTTGACGTTTCGATTCTAAAACTTCCTAAATGAATTATATACATTATAATTGACCTTAAAACAGTGTTACAACTCTTAGACTCTCGTCTTAGGCTCTATATTAGACTTTAGACTTCTAGAGTCTTTTACAGTTCCGTCTGAGTTTTTTTAAAATATGTCTTTTGCACTCTTTATGATTATAACTATCCAAAACATTTAATCATAGAGAAGTACTATATATCCTAATCATAATTCTTGAATTCATTTTTCAAATTCAAGATAGAGTTAACAGTAAAGTTTGAGGGAGTCCTTTAAGTCCTGTCTTTAACGAATTTTTAGAACTTGTTTTAAGACTTGAGTTCTTGAGCATGAGGAGAGTTGAGTCCATGTTTCTGAAATGAATATAGGGGAACTAAGTATTCCCGAATGTAAATGTTTTACATTTAAAAATGAGAGGAAACCTTGATTTTCAAATGGGTTCATGAGGAGTTTTTGAGCATCTATCTTTTACGAAAAGCTTTTGAGCATGAGTTAGATTATTTGAAGTAGTATTGATCACCGATATGAAGATGAGTTTAGAAAAATAAAAGTCCTTATAAACCATGTATGCCAACATGGGTAAAGGGTCATACTTTTTGGATGTTTCTTTATTTATTTTTAAGCATAACTTAGTGGATCCACTTAGTTGAGGATGTTTTATACTCTGGAAAGGTATATGACAGTTTTGGCTGCATGGATGAGACGTTATATCATCAGATAGCTCATAGTAATGGTTATTGGTTAGAGAATTTACCAAATAAGAGTAAAGAGATTACTATTGTATTTTATATACATTTGAGTTATTATCTAGCGTTTGAAAACTTTCTTTACGCTGCATCTTTATTGTTGCTTTTATATTGAATATAGTTGAGTATTTCTGAGTTAAGTATCCTTGAGTTGAGTTGAGTTGAGATGAGGTGAGTATGTTTTTCCTTTTTATCAGTTCAAGCTTATGTCTATGTTTTAGAGTTCTCCTTGCATACTCGTATATTCAATGTATTGACGTCATTTAGCTTGCACCTTTTAATGATGTAAATACAGGTATTCAGGGTCATCAACAGTCACTTCATTGGTACCACTTGCACCCCTAGTTAACTTTGGTGAGCCTCCTTGCTCCTAGAGGGTTCCACATTTACTTTCAGACTTGTTAGGATGTCCAGGGTCTTGTCCCGACTTCCATCATAGTTATTAAAGGCTTCACAGACAGTAGTATTTTGAGGAGTCTTTTCCATTTCAATTGTTAATGCTCAAGACTTGAGTTGTAATTTTTGGCTAGTTGAATGTTTTTCTAAATATTCTGAGTTATTTACTTTGAGACTTTTTGAGAAACCTTTACTTTTGAGTTCGTACACTATTGAGTAAGTCTTCCACTGAGTAATGAGCCTGGCCAAGGGTTCGATTTTGGAGCAACAATGGTTCTCGATTGTCGGTTACGTCTAGGATGTAGGATCGAGGGTCGCCATTAAAATTTTGAACTTCTCGAGTGTCGGTTACGTCTAGGATGTAGGATCGAGGGTCGACATTAAAATTTTAAACTTCTTATCCAACACCAACATGAAGCAATGCTTGTCCTCAAAAAGATAGTTTGTATCCCTTTTTCTACCAACTAACAAATACTCAACAAGTTTTGATCAATATTAGGTACATAAAGAACATCTGAAATGACCTCTTATTACCTGGACGTATTTTGATGACAATAGTTTCTTTTGTTTTTTCAACAAAAAAATTTGATCACCATTTACAATCCTAATTTCGGATATTTTAATAAGCTTTATTTTCTTAAACGAACTCTTGTCCTAAGTGATGTCTTTAGTACAATCACTATATATCAACCAAAAATTTGTCGAAGCCATACTTGAGATACATGTTGCAACAAAAAGATGGTCTTCTTCTTTATTCGCCATACGTACATCTATTTCATGGTCCTCAAATTTATATTTCAAATCATTGCTTCATGGCCAAGTTGATTGCACTTTCTACACTACATGTCTTACCGTTTCCAACATTTGTCTGGAGGATGACTAATTTTTCCACAATTCTCACGAGGTGGGTAATTTTTTGTAATTTTTACCCCTATTTCGAGCTTTATGGTTGGCTGCTAAGGCTCCTTCAACCATACCAACTTGCCTCATAAGTCTTCTATGTTTCTATGCCTAAAAATAATTTAACAATTATATCAAGTTATACGTACTTCATATCTTTTGGCATTGTAACAAAAATTGTTTTCAAGAATTCTTGAATCTTTAAATTCAATAATTAGTAAACTTACCTTGTTACAAGAGAGAGCAAAAGATGCCTAGCCACACACTGGTTTCTAATTTCTCTTAGCTCCCAATCAAATTCCAGTTTATTCACAAGAAATGCTTCCTTTACTAGAACAAGCATGGAAATGTTGAAGTTTGAGCTTGTTTTTTCCTATATTCTCTACCTTGCCCACTCCACCTTATTTGTTGGAGGGAACTATTCAAAGCAATCTGTTTGAATATTCTTCAACTTTCTCAGAGTCTTTTATTCACTGCAACTCGAACTCCCTTGTTAAATTCAATACTTATATTTCCCAAGTTCTTTCATCTCCAACACGTTCTTTAGATAATCTCATAGTTCTTTTGGTGATGCGAGAGGCACAATTCTTATGAAAATAGTTACTGGAAGTCGGAAACATCAACAAACAAATTCCCTTCAACTTAGACTTCGCAACTTTCTTTTTCTTGTGACTCTTAATTTGAGCTATGGTGAAATTATTTGGCAACGGATTAATTTCATAATCATCTTCAAAATCTTTCCAAAGATTAAGAGCCTCATAATATGTTTCCATTCTTACTGCCCGTTATTGATAATTTTCACCATGTAAAATGCATGTCATTTGTGAAAAACTATTTTCAAAATTCATCTCTTCACTCAGGTCCCCTGAGAAAATGGTTCTAGATACCAATTGTTGGTTTTAGAAAAGAAGAATTTTAAAAGAATAAAAATATTGGAAGAATGAAAAACAAGAAACGGAACTTATAAAATGAGTAGATATTTTGACATATTTTAGGACAGTCTAAGAATGCAATTTATAATAAAACTATTAACTTCTAAACCTAAAAATAAACAAAAAGATGTATTGAAAATACCACTCCTAAAGTGTGTAAAATACAACTTATTCAAAATTCAAATAGAATTCAACTCCTAATTAAAAGGGCTAACCAGTTGACTAGATTCATCTAAATAAAATAACTTGCAATAATAATTTAACAATTCTAAAACATAGAAGAGCTTCAGCACTGTTGTTATAATGTGTATATTTGCAGTTCACATTCTACCAACTCACATCCTGCCTGACATGAAGCAACAATGGAGGAAAAAATCCTCCTCTGTAAATCTTTGAAATCCACTGCAAGCTTTACATCACAACTTGTGGTCTCCCTGATATGTTAAAGTACATTTTGGTTAGGCCAATGCAATTCATCTCTCTAGAATGAAATGTTGTTCGTTACCTGTTATCCAATTCAGGATCTCCTAGTCCATCCCGCATCTCTTCGAACATAGAACAAAGGTCCCTAAGTATGTCGAGTTCAATTTCTAAGTTCTCTGGTGTCTGTAAAGATTGATATATGTATTTCAGGTGAAGTAAATCATATAGCTGATTAGATAAGAGGAAGAAAAACTTGATAAAATGAAGAAAGTATGCAACATATACAAGGGAGACTTGATAAAATGAAGAAAGTATGCAACATATATAAGGGTTACAGGATAAGAAAAGCCGTGACAGAAAAATAAATGTGGGATTACAAGGGTCATCGACTGCAAGGAAGGATTCCGAGATCTACGCATACGATCCAGTAGAGGTGCTGGTAACCCATAATGGAAGATGCCGTGATTCTTTGAGAACCAAGTTCCACGGACCATATGGGAGGTCCAATCAGGTGTAGGGTCTGTGTCTGCACAATCATCATTGCTTGCAACATCAATATCTGCCAGGAAAACATGCCCTTGTTCAAACAATAATTACAGGAGTGCCCATGAAATTACTGTATTTAGGTGTAAAGAGATCTTGACATAGACGGAATTACCTAGCGGAATCACATCATAGTAGTTATCTAGTTGTGGTAGAAAACCATAGAAGGTCAGTAGATGAGAACTAGAGAAGCTCCCGTAGCCAAGAAAACATTGTTGCCCTGCATTACACGACCTTGACAAAGGAAATTTTATAGAATTTGTCGTGGAATCAACTTTCCCATAGTGCATTATGTGTGGACAAGTCTGAAGGAAAGAGAAGTGAGCATAATGAGGAAGATGTCAAAATTTGTATGTGAAGAACCTGATATATAAAATTTCTGTATTATACTCCACCTAAAATACTCAGAACACAACAGATATTCCAATTTTTGATATTTAAACTTTCGGAGACACAGATGGCATGTTACAAGAGCTCAAGTCAGCAAGTAAAATTCTAGCTCTGGAATATTACAGTTCCCCGTTACCAGCAATATCAACCACATGAAGGGAAAGAAAATATACTATAGGGAAGAATAAACTTACCGAATGATTAAGAAAACCTGCAATTGGAATCAAGCAGGTTCTTAGCTTTCCATCAGTAAACATAATTTTCATGCTATTGGAGTACCAAAGTTCACAAGCCCATAAGAACTGCTCCCATCTGTATTGCTCCGGAGGAAATACATCTGGGTGATCATTGCATAGGGATGGAAATAGTTCATCATATTGTGCACGCAAGTGCTGCAGGAATATTATTCAAGTCATGCCGGGAAATGGGACACATAGCAAATGAGAGATGAGAAATAAAGCATTAAAAAGTGTAAACAAGCCTATTTGCATTGCCCCAGAGGTCCAGCCTGTCATATATTCTAATGACATTTGAAAGAAGTACCGGAACTAAAAGGAAACACTGATGGCAAACCAAATATAGACAAAAGAACAACTTACTATACCATTACCAACTGAAGGAATATGATATAAAATTAAGTTGATCGAGTGATATATGAAGGATAACAGTTCTGAAACAAAATAAAGAATCTCAAATGTAATTATTCTTTTGCCACCATACTGCTTGTAGACATATACCAATTAATAATTATTAACCATCAAAATATGACTCCATCTTGAATGAAAAAGAGCTTTGTATTGAGACTGGCTTGGTTGAACAACCTTGTTAACATGTTATCAGTCATTTTAGCAACAAGAAAACGTGCCTCTTTTTTTTCTACCTAACAACTTTATGCCAGTGTTCAGGGAAGCGTGAAGCAGAAAAAAGCGATAAGGCCTCGTTTCACACTTTATGCGTTGAAGAGCTCACATACTCATTCTAGTCTGTGAAGCGTAGAAGGCTCGCATCACTTCGCTTCATCGCTTGCATGCTTTCCTAAACACTGATTTATGCAGTTTTGGAGAATTTCCCTGTTGTATGAACGTACTAGCCTATAGTAAATTGGATCAAAGGCTGGTACCTCTTTTGCTTGGACAATCTCTTCTAGCAGCAAGGTTCCATCTAAAGCCATTATAGCCTCCATTCCAAAACTCAAACCTGTATAGTATAAAACAAACAAAAGGACGTCATATAAGGCATAAAGCTGAACCATGATAGAAACCTAAGGAAATAGTAATAGAGGAGCAAGTACAATAAACTTAGAAGAATATGGCTTCAAATAAGTACAATGATCTATGTAAGTACACAAGAATGTGGATTTCCTTGTCATGCATTCCACAATGTGATAGGTACACAAACATTTACTGCTATGCCATTAAGAAAATAATCAAAAGAGAAATTCTATCCATCCCTAAAGATGGGCTATGCTATGTATATTATACAAAAGAGTATCCACATGCCATCTCGAATACCCCCCTCAAGTTGGAGTATAGACATTGATCATGCCTAATTGTTCCACAGATAACCAACTTAACCTCCATTCAAAGCATTTGTGAACAAATCAGCTAGTTGCTCTCGTCTTCACGCAGCAATGAATATCACGTATTTCTAGATCTTCTCATGAATATAATCGCATTTAACTCAATATATTTAGCTCTTTAATGATAAATCGGATTGAGGCGATAGAAGGGCAACTTGACCATCATACCTGTGAGAAATATATGGGAAAAATATTATTGAATTGTGTATCTAAATTGTTACATCGAGGCCCTACTCTACTTATAGACACTACATTGGAATCCTTTTCCAACTAGGATTCCTATTCTAAGTAGGAATGGTTATACTTATTTCTATTCTAAGACTCCCCCTCAAGCTAGTGCATACAAATCATATGTACCTAGTTTGTTACAGATGTAATTAATACAAGGGCCTGGGAGGGACTTGGTGAAGATAATTTGCAACCTGATCATTTGACTTCACAAATTTCGTAACAATATCTCCTGACAATATCTTTACTCTAACAAAATGAATCTCAATGTGCTTAGTCCTTTCATGACAACGGATTTGATGCGATATAAAAGTTGCTTGATTATCACAAGCAAGTTCCATCCAATCAATTTCACCAATTTTTAGTTCTCTCAACTTTTTGATCCAAACTAATTCATAAGTTGTTGTCGCCATTGCTCGATATTCTAGTTCTGTACTAGATTGAGCAACCACCCTATGTTTCTTATTTTTCCACGACACCAAATTACCTCCTACAAAATACAATATCCGAATGTCAAACGTCTATCAGAGGGTGATTCTGCCAAGTCCGCGTCTGTTTGTCTATTGATATGCTTATGGCCTTGATCCTCATAAAGTAGTCCTTTAATGGGAGCTGACTTTATATATCGCAGGACACGAACAACTGCATCCTAATGACTATCACAAGGGGAAGTCATAAACTGATTTACAACACTCACAAGAAAGAGATGTTAGGGCTAGTTACTGTGAGATAATTCAACTTTCCAACGAGCCGTCTATACCTTTCAGGATTACTATGTGACTCCCCTTATCCTGGAAGGAGTTTAACATTTGGATCCATAGGAGTGCCAATAGGTCTACATCTCATCATTCTGGTCTCCTCAAGAATGTCTAAGCCCTAAGGCATTCTTGAGTTGAGAAATAACAAGAGCTAATATGGACTGAGCATCCTCAATGCCTTAAAAAAATTCAATTTACCAAGGTCTTTAGCCAGGAAGTGCTTAAAGAGATGTTGATTCAATTTGGTGAAACCATCTTCATCATTACCAGTGATAACAATTTCATCAAGGTAAACAACCAAATAGATACATCGATTTGCTGCATCATGTCGATAAAAGAGTGATCAGCTCCACTACGAGTCATGCAAAACTACTGAATTACTCTGTTGAACTTCCCTAACCAAGCTTTAGGAAGTTGTTTCAAACCATAGTGTGAGCTATGCAATTGACATACAAGGCTACTGCATACTGGACTCCCCCTGAGCAACGAAACTAGGTGTTTGCTCCATATAGACTTCTTCCTCAATAACACTATGCAGAAAAGCATTCTTAATGTCCAGCTGATGAAAAGGCCAATGACGAACGACAACCATAGATAGAAAACGACGGTCATTTGCTATTTTGGCCATAGGAGCAAAAGTGTCACTATAATCTAGCCCAAATATCTTAGTATACCCTTTGGAAACAAGGTGAGCAGTAAGTCGTTCAACCTAACTGTCTAGACCAACCAACAATAAATTTACCGGGAGGAAGGGAGACAAGCTCTCAAGTATCAGTCTTATGCAAAGAAAACATCTCATCAATCATAGCATGCCTCCATCCACAATGAGAAAGTGCTTCACCTGTAGCCTTAGAAATGGAAATAGAGGACAAAGACGATACAAAGGCATAATGGGGTGATGATAGACAATGATAACTCAAGAAGGTGTAATGAGGGTTAGTATTTCGAGTGAATCGTACACCTTTTTGAAGTGCAAGCGGTTGGCTAGGAGGAGGCAAGTCCACAATAGGAGCAGGGGCCGACACATGACATGAATCATCCGGGACTAGCGCTGGACGCGGACGGCGATGATAAGTTAGGAGTGGCGACACTACAATTGGAGATGTAGAAGTAACCGTAGATTCCTCAAAAGTAGGTACATGTAAAACTTGAGGCATGGACAAGACCATAGATACATCAACATGATTAGAAGATGTATAGTAAGGCTAAGACTCAAAAAAATGTCACATCAGCGGACATAAGGTATCAATGAACATCATGTGAATAACGATACCCTTTTTTGAAGTATACCTCCTCTCTTTAAGGTCATGTCCTCGGTAAGTTGCAGTTATACCATGTCCTTTCTAATCACCTTTCTCCAATACTTTTTGGCCTACCTCTATCTGTCCTTGTGTCCACTACATCAAACTTCTCGGACCTTCGCACTAGGGTACCTGTGCATCTCCTCTTCATATGGCCAAACTATCTTAGCCTCACTTTCCTCATCTTGTCCACCATGGAGGCCACTCTCATCTTGGCTCAAATATTTTCGTTCCTAATTTCATCGCTTCTAATATGCCCACACATCCATCTTAGAATCCTTATTTCCACAACTTGCATCTTTTGAACTTGAAATTTTTTGACTAGCTAGCATTCCCACCCCCCACTCCCATATAACACAGTCGGTCTAACTACCACTCTATAGAATTTACCTTTCTGTTTAGGTGGTACCTTTTTGTTCGAGAAGACTCCGAAGGCAAGGCTCTAGTTCATTCACAGAGCACCAGTATGGTGTGACATCGTTGATGCCCCTACTTCCAAGAATTAAGAACCCAAGATACATGAAACTCTCTTGGGGATAGTTTTTCAGTTAAGCCTCACTTGCAAATTTACCTCATGCATTGCACCGCTAAATTTGCTCGCTAAATATTCCATTTTGTTTGTGCTCTACCTCAACCCTTATAACTCCAAAGTTTGTTCCAACACCTCCAACCTAGCATTAACCCTGTTGCTTGTTAAATAAATTAGATATCAACTGCCAATAACATTCACCATAGCACTTTATCTTGGATGTATCTCATTAATTCATTCATCAACAAGGCAAATAGAAACACGCTAAGTGTTGATCCCTGGTACAACCCCATCTCAACTGGATAGTGTTCCGAGTGTTCTCCCACCATTCTAACATGGGTCTTGACTCCATCATACATGTCCTTCACTACGCTAATACAAACCACTGGTACACCTCTAGCCTCCAAGCATCTATAGCAGACTTCTCTCATAACTTTGTTGTAGGCCTTTTCAAGGTCAATAAACACAATATGTAAATCCCTCTTTGTTTCCTTATATTTCTCCACCAATCTCCTCACAAGATGGATGACTTCTGCTGTAGATTGCCCTGGCTTGAACCTGAACTAGTTCTCGAAAATGGACACATCCCTCCTAATTCTCATCTTCCCCCGTCTCTCCCAGAATTTCATAGGGTGGTTTAACAACTAATAACAATTACAATTTTGGATATAACCCTTGTTTTTTTTTTGTTTTTCTTTTAAAAAAAAATTGGTAAGGTTGAATTCTTCAGCATTAAGGGATGTTGGCTACCTCCAAAAAGGGATGGTATAACCCTTGTTCTTTTACGACACAACTATCATACTCCACCTTCATTCTTCAAGCACTTTTGTTATCTTAAAATGACATTAAACAACCCAATTAATCACTCCATGTCTACCTTGTTTATGCCCTTCTAAAACTAAAACACTACCAGAATCTTATCTAGTTAGGTCGCTCTTCCCCTACTCCTCAAGTAAATACCAAGCTTACCCTCCTCAAGCATAAAACACCTAAACTACCCAAAATTTTAATGTCTCTCTGAGTGCTCTAAATCACCAAGCACCAAGTCTTTATCCTTTTCTTCATTCAAGAGTATGCAAGTATACTTGTCATCTTTGTCTAATGAGTGTCTCTTCCACCAACACCTTGTTGATGCAATTCACTTGATCCAGGTCTCAAACCTTCCACATTCTAGCCTTCGAGAACCTATACAACTTCTTATCTCCATCTTTGTCCCCCGGTTCAACATACAAGCATTTGAAGTTGTGTCTTTTCTTCTATAACCTCTACCTTAGCCTTCTTTTTCGTCACCTTATACTTGACCTTATTCATCTGTTTTTTTCCTCGTCCTTGCACTCCACAACTTAGCATAGGAAGCCTTCTTTGTTTCCATTTCTCCTCAGACTTCTACATTCCACCACCAATCCCCTCTAACTCACAATATCAAAAATAAAGTTGAGTGAAAATCAAGAGAAAATACCAATACAAACACCCAAAGTCAGAGAAGATCAATCCAAACTTTCAACACTATCAAACATAGTTGCAAAATTCTCCACAAAAGCAAACTACTCGATCAACAATCGAAAGACAAAAGATGCAAACAAAATTGATCAAATCTATCGGAACTCATTTGACACCAAAAGGAATTGCAAATCAAAATCTTCTTAAAATCTCCAAACAAATCCCACTGAAAGAGTGCTCAACTTGAAAAGAAAATTGACAGCATCAAACCCGATTTGAATATATGAAATTTATGTAGCCAAGGCTGTGAATCCATAAATCTGTCTACACACAACTTTGTATGATTAAAAGAGTACCAGGAACGGGAAATGGCGAGGCAAGACTGGTAAGTTGAGTCGGGGCTGATTCTATTGGAGCACGTGCCCCTACGCTCCCATAAGGGGGAGACAATTGAGAAGTGGGGAGACAGCTGCGAAGTGGAGGTGGCGCTGAGCCTTAGACGAAGCTCACCCAATTTCTGGAAATGGAGTTTGATGGCCTAAAATCCTCTTTACTGATAGAGAGTCCAAGACACAAACTAGTCACTCTTTTAGGGTAGTTGAATAAGTACAATTTTTTCTAAAACAACAGATTTTGAAATCATTGAGCAAAAATTTGAGCCTTGGAGGCTCTATACCATGTAACTTAACAAAATGCCGAGTAATTTCCTTGTCATCTATTCAACAATGTGATAGGTATATATACATTCATGTTATGCTAATTAACGAGATAACCAAAAAAGAGAAAGTTTATCAATCCCCAAGAATATGTTTAGCCATTTACATTACAAAGAAGAGTGTCCACATGCATTCTTTTAACAATATCCAAACCATATCGTTTATGTATAACTCTTGAACAATTTTCTTCCTTTCGATCAGGTCGATAAAATATACGGGGGAAGGAGCAAAACGTTACTTTATATAACAAAAGAAGGTTGGTAATTTATACAACCAGAAGGACACATGCCATTCTCAAACCAACTGCGCACCTGATACATAAACATATGCACACATGTAAATTGTACACTTATGGATCAACAGGCTAAGGTCGATAACTACTTTGCTCACAATATAGGGACATGTATAGAGGAAGGCCCAACTCCATATTAGACGCAATTACAAACAGAAAAATACTTTTTTTAATTCGAGTAACACATTCTTTCAAGAAACAAACCTGTATTAAATACCTCTGGCAGCGTATCAAAGTACAACTTAAATTTGGAATCAGGGTTGTGCTTCTCCTTCATGCTCCACAACAGTAACATTGTTTCTGCTGACATGCCCTCGATCTTTTCCAAAATGGAATACTGTCACATAATGCAAAATTTTGTTAGCTACTCTTATAAGACTGTCAGTGTTAGGGTGCAAATACCTATACACTCTTCTCAGCTTTTCATGCCGATAAAGCATGAGAATTTGCAGTTGAGAGGTTTCATAAAATAAGTTGAATTATTGTAGATTTTAAAAATGAGGTTTGGATTTTTTCATATTGGATTTCATCTATATCATTGTAACACCTTGAAAATCCAAGACTCATTGTAAAGCCTAACATAGGTGTCATAAAGTCTAAACAGTGTTTCTAAGTCAATTTTTAATGAATATAGGTCTTTTAGGAGGTTTAAGAACCAAAACGTCCAAAATGTTCAGGAAGTTGGTTCAAAGGGATGTTAGTGTGCCTTAGCCTTTTCGACTAACTTTTAGGAGTCGGGAATGTACAAAAATAGGTGGAAAGGTAGCTAATGGGTGTTCAAGTTGTTCCATGGTTAAAAGGCCCGGGTACGACTCCCCAAGGACCAACCAAGGGCCCTTGAGAGGGACCCCTGTAGTTTGATGCAGCACTGCCTGGCAGTGTGCATCAATTGGACAGACGACGGCCCTTGTGTGGATCGACAGGGCGCCATTGCCACCGTCTTCCCACACTTAGGCTGGTGGAGAAGGTCCTTTCACCTGCACAGTCCCTAGAATCATCGACGGAATGCAGTAGTGCAGGTTACATTCCGTGTGAGGATCAATGGGGCGTCGATGCCAATGTCGTCCCACACTTAGAAAATTGGAGAAAAGTCTCACCTGCACCAGTCTCTGACTGAACTTACGGATGTGCATCACGGACCGTCGGTGGACCACCGATCTGTCGATCGAGGTCTCATCGATTGGGTCTGCAAATTCCTGCACGTTTTAAATTAAGTTCATTTAATTAATTAAGTGGTTTAGGTGTTAGTTGGGGATTAAAGAGAGACTAATTAAGTTGATTAAGTCCTACTATAAATACCCTCAACCCTCATTAATCAACACACAACTCTCAAATAAACCCTCTTCCTTCTCTTGTCTTTCTCTGTCTAATTGGAAGACTCCATAGAAGCTTAGCTTGGAAGGTGAACTGGCGGCTGGAAAAGGGTGGATTCTTCATCATATTGTTCGAAAACATTAAGGTATGGGTTCTATTCACCTTTGAGACCCTTTCCTCAAAGGGTTCCTTCAAAAGAGATTTAAAAAAGTTGAGCTTTCTTATGGGTTTCATTCAATTACGAAATTGAAGTTATGGATTGAGTTGTTAATGAATTCTTAGGGTTATATTGAGTACATTAACATGTAATTCGACTTGTTTATGATAATTATTGATGGTTTGGTTTAAATTGAAGAATATGATCCTCTATCCCTAACCCTAGGTAGTAATCTTGACCTATATTGTATTGTAATCATTCAATTAAGTTGGTTGTTGATTTGATTACTATCCTATGGTGTTATTATGATTAAATTAAGATGAATTATAGACCTATCAT
The DNA here is from genome assembly GCF_036512215.1 of Solanum lycopersicum. Lineage (NCBI taxonomy): Eukaryota > Viridiplantae > Streptophyta > Magnoliopsida > Solanales > Solanaceae > Solanum > Solanum lycopersicum. The sequence goes on along the minus strand of NC_090801.1, from coordinate 32,143,334 downwards.
GCTAGTTCTTGAGATGTGATTTAGGTTATGAATTATAATGTGAAATTAGCCTATGTACCTTGTCTCAAGTTGTGATCTAAAGATGAATTGTGTTATAGATATGCAATTGGCCTTGTTATTCTATTGATTACCACTGTGTGATGATGTTGCGCCCCAAGTCGGGTTGAGTTATGAGTTGATGGTAAGATCTTGATGATAGACTATGAGGAAGACTTGGTAAGTTTTAGAATCTTCTATCTTCACTTCCAATTGTGATTAATTGTTGTTAAGTCATGATATTACATTTGGAGTATGCCTTATATTGGGATTACAGGGTGGTATGATGTTTAATTGAAATGTCTTGACTATGTTGTGAGGTTGATTAAGGTGTATGGTGAAAACTATCAATGTGCCTGAATATATTATAAAATGCTAAAGCGTTAACCTCACTTGTATGAACTGTGATGAAAGGACTAATACAATTCTTATTGAGCTATTGATGATGATGATGATTATACAAGGGATAGATCCTGTGGCCTAAATTAAGTTATGAATGATAATTAAAGGCTTGATGACATTTCAATAAAGGGACTTAGCTTAGCACCGAGTGAACATGACAATGGGAGGTGATTGCTTTCCATAGAGGAAGTGTTACCCTATAGGTCTATAAGTGATGTTGACTCCCCTTTGAGGGATACTCATCCAATGATTCCCATGAGGTGAGGCCCCAATTACTAAATGGTATGTAGAGGGAATACCTATCTCTTACTTCCTTAAACTATGTTGACACCATAGGATACTAGCTAGTGGATCCACCTAGAAAGCTATGTTTATATGAGGTTTTACCTTGGCCGGTAGACCACCTTCCATCGGTGTAAGGTCTTATGACACCGGATTCCACATTAAGCTCATGTGGTCTATGTCGGTTAAAGCGAGTGTTCCCTAAACTAAAATGAAAGAATGAAGTATAGACTAACTAAAGTGATTTGAGGGGTTTGACTTAGCGTAGGTAGGGGTATGGGACTCTACGTATGCCTTGCACTAGTTTGCCTTGATGAGAGCTTTGGGAAGTTAATATTGTGTATATGGATTGTGTTAAATGTAAATGTTTTTATATGATGCTTATGAACATGCAAATGGCCTTAATGGTCTTAATTACTAAAGATGTGAATTTATGAATATATGAGGTTATATTGTGTGGAGCATGATACTAATTATAGTTCTTGTTGGGTGACTTGATTAAGTAGGGTTATGGGGCTTTACTTGGTCATTGCACTTGTTGACTCTATGGGAATATATGATTTGTTACCTTACTTTGCTATTTATGTGATTACTCTTATTCATGCTTGTGATGATATTACTTGGTGATAGAGCATACGATACTATGGGTTCAAGCGTGTTGATATACATTTGACTTCCTTAACTATTGGTTGTGCATAAGTTCTTAAAGGAGTAAAATGGCATGATTTAACTAAAAGCTCCCTTTTTGCATATTTTCCTTGTATATGTGCATAAGATCTTATACTTGGTAAATGTGGAGTACTAACCCCATTTTCTTCCCTTTTCCCCAAACATTTTAGGTTCCGGTCGTTGAAGAGTTCTGGGAGGCGTCATTGTTGAAGGCTTGGATTCTTCCTTTCATCCAAGTAGGGTAGGTCCTCAACTCTCGAGGGCAATGCCATGTTCTAGCTTTGGATTTTGTTATGAGCTTATTGACTCTATCATTCCTTTCCTTGATATTTGAATATTATTCTTTTGTACGACTATACATGGTCTTGTTGAATTGATGTAAGGGCTATGCCCACATAGTGATATTCGTTTAGATGGTATGAGATGAGACAATCATTGAGACTTTATTCCATATTCTTATATATGTGTGTGCAATAAAAGTAGAAGGCTATGTAACCTTCCTATATGAAGGGTCTATGTATACTCTATATGAATATATAGCATGTGTATGTAGAGGTCTATGTAAACCTCCAAGTAGTAATAATACAAGTTTTAAAAAATTTTGCACCTTTCAACCTATGAATGTAATGACATGAAACTAAGAGGCTAGTCTTAGTCCTTAAAAAGGACGACGACGTCGGTTACGTCTAGGGGGTAAATCTGGATGTGACAATCATTTTTCCCAATATGCTTAGGGTTCCCTACTCTATAAACAGGATCCTTCGTACTTTTCTTCTCTATCTATCCTTATCCCTTTTCCCTCTATTTTCTAGTGTTACATCAGTCTTGGCACTTACTAAGAATCTTGTAAATATTGTAGTATCCAATGATTATGTGATTGATTATATTTTACTTTCTTAGGACATGTACACGTTGATATTTAAACCTCAATCGCTTGCGGAAATAATCAAGAAGTGTTGTCTCTCAATATATTCTTCCTTGTTTCATCTCTAACATGGTAACAGAGCTTTTGTGAGTTAGTAGTTATTTGTGCATTTACAGTGATATCAAGAAGAATGTAAATAGCCATCATGCAATTATTCTTCTTTTCGAGCAATTGTCTCGTCCTACTTCAATTTTGTGGATTTTGTGCGTGTGGCGTGTCAACCACATATGATTCGGACTCTGCACATCTTGGTGAGAAAACCCATCAATGGGCAACCCTACGAAGTTGTCATGCGGCAGGATAACCCCAACTTTTTTGGCTAGATTTGTCCACATGCCTGCGTATGCAAGTAATTCTAAAGACTTTCCAGTGAGGTTCCTTCTTCTGTATTGTTCACCTCTTCATCCGAGCTAGTCCATCCCATTTTTGTTACAATCCATCCACCAAAACCCTAGTCTGAGAGGGACAGCTTAGTTATCCGGCGGAGTTGAAGATGAGGACATCCAATTTAATAATAGCAAGATGTAAGAACTGTGTAGCCCCAAAACACAGCTGAAAAAAAATTGAATTAGAAAAGTGTGTGAAGTCTCAGAGAGTTACCCGTTCTTCCTCTCTAGTATCCCATTTATTGAGGGGAACACGGGCAAGATGTTTGATATAATTCCTTGGTGAAAGGCATACCACTATGAAAGGCAAGAATAGAGACAACAAACTGATCTTGTATTTTAGCACAAGTACTCTTAAATAAAGAAACAGCTCAGAACAATCTTTTATTAATAAATTCTAAGTACATCTTGAATAATCATCAATAATACTAATTTAATAATAATATTCTAAGGTTGACCTGACTCTACTAGGACCCCAACGATCATAGTGGTCTAAGAAAAAGATTAATTCTCCACAACTCTCAGCACTACGTGGAAAGTTAGTGCCAGTCTATTGTCAATGAGCTTGGGATAAAATACATTTTTGATGGATTCACCAAATTATATGGCCATTAGATTTGAGTATCATTCTCTAGTAGCTCTGTACGTATTAGAGCCTACACCTCCTCAGATTCTAGTATGTTGATCAATGCAATCATAGTTTCTCAAATAGTGGTTTGTTTAGGTACCCATAGTAGTCAAGTTCACTTCAACCAGAAGAGAATGATGCACCTTCAAGTGATTTGGGAGAATATAAAGTAGGAATTGAAGAACGGGTAAATTTTGAAATCTCGTCAGATTTAAGAATATTTTATTATTTCATCTACACCTTTCAGATTTTTTATTATGTTCAAATCATTGTACATTATATTTCTATCCTCATTATTATAAAAATCACCATCTTAGTTTGATTTATCATATTTTTTAATATAGCCTATTTGTAGAAGTGGTGATGTATTCACCACCTCACACAGACCTCGACTAATTCAGTAGGTAAATGGTCCCCCTCACAAGCACAAGCACCTAAAGGATTTTCTGCCCATACAGGTTTTGAGAGAATCTTTAATTTTATCCTTAACTTTTTATTTAAGACAAAGTTCTAAGTGTCTCCAAAAAGTACATGGTTTTCTACTATAGATATATCCCGTTCATCTATGTTTTGACACACTTAGTACTTTATCATTGATCCCTTGTACTCTCATCTTTCTCTGATGGTTCTCTTATTTCCACACTACTATTCTCTGTTTCTCTCTTCTCGGCTCTAGTGCTATATCAATTTCCCAATACTACCCAATCACTTCTTCAAAGATAAATCATTATTGCACAGAAGAAAGCTTCTTAACTGGTACCACAGGGCAAAATTTTGAACTCAAAGCAAATGGAGAAGTGCCTTCAAAGTATCAAATTGAGAGTCAGTGTGTGGAGACAAGGTTCCTACAAGACTACTAGAACTGAAGTGTCGACTCCAAATGGACTTGCAATTCTCCTATCCAATCGCATGCTCTATTACAGAAAATTAGACATTGTACTTTACAAAACTATGATGACTTCATTTATAGGCACTTCAATCAGCTATAGTTTAAAATTTTGAAGTGTCAAGCTTGCAAAAGCCGACACAGTGAAATCTGATTGTCGAATTGTTTTAGCAAGCCAAGTGGGAAGGCAAGGAGAAAAAGCATAACTGGTTCAATCAACAAATGCCCATAACAATTGACAAAGCATACCATGTAATATTCATGCACAAGATCATCTGAAATGACAATGGATAAAGGGATCTCCAAGGCAATGTCTCCAATTCTCAGATCTTGTCTTGCAATGGCTCCCCTTCCAGCTCCTTCAAAGTCTGCATCACAAGATACACAAATGTGCAAGGAAATGAAAATAGTATTTCTACCTTATTCAATCAATAAGTTAGCCATTGAAGGAGCTTACTAATACAGTTTGTTGGTGAAATAATGACTGGAAATGAACATAGGAAGTGTCAGATCAACCAGTGAAAATTTTCTCCTGCACTGAAGGTAATTGTCCAGCTATCTAGCAAGTCTAGGACAGTAAATTGCTGAAACAGTACCAGTTTATAAGGCCATACGGCTGCAACAATGGGAATTGTCTGATGGTAAAGTTGTTGTGCTATAACTGAAGGATGGTGAGAACTTGGGCAATCAACAAAAGAGAACAAGAACAGAAATTCACTATGCCATTGGCACTGGCAAACTGCAACTTCAAGAGGAAGAGGCTGAGAATTATTCCAGGAATCTCACCATAAAAATTCCCTAGAGAGACACCAAAGGTAAGACCGCATCATAAAGCATTATAGAGGCACAGACTTAATGCATACTTCCCCCCTTGATGTGCATTATTTTCCCATTGACACTCACACACCTTAACAGGTTGGCCTCCCTTTACACACCTTAACTTCAAATTCCGTAGCTAGTACCCCAGCGTTTCACCTTGGACCATGCTGGAACAGCATGTTTGCTTCACTCCGCCAGTCCGCCTTGAAGTTCATTAGTTCCAATCCTTTTTTCTTGGAAAAATACTATTTTCTTCCACAAAACCTTACACTTCAAGATAAATTGACATACATAGGACCTGTACCACCTCTCCAACCATTTTTCAGCAACAGTACAAGCCATCCTCTGAAAAAACACCACGTCTATTCACCATGTAAACCATCCATACTCACCACCAAACACAGCCATCATTTCCACCCAACACCATTCAAGCTAAAAATCACCTTCGTTATAATAGTCCATATACATTTAAAACAGACTCCCAAAGTTACGGGGCGAAAAATCTCTACCAATTTTATCCATCTTTTGACACCTTCACTAAAAATTCTTCACTGACTCACTCTTTTTAACAAACATACAGCATGCATTCCGTTCTAAACAAGCAGCAACCAACAGATTTCCAGTTGAATTCACCATTTTTTTACAGAGTATAAAAAGAATGACACGCGTCCAAAGTTCCACTCACCTGAAATCACTGCAAGACCGCAGATAAAAGTGTAAAACCTATCTAATTCATCTTAGGTCTACAAAGACCCAGCAGATATTACTTATTATTTGAGAAGCCAAGTTATTGCAAAAGTACGGGATTTCATTGTGTAAAGTAGTGCTTTAGTTTTTCACTAGAAGCTCAGCCTAGAGTTGATCAACAGGTTAAACACAAAATGAGTTGATCAGCCGGTAGTGCCCCTCCTGTAATTGACCTGATACCACCTCTCAATCCTCTACCATATTCCTTCACCATCTCTCCACAGCTCAACCAAACAGAACAACAAACGATCGACAGAGAACATTGTAACGACGATGGTAGGTAGAGCAGGCGAAGATGTGAAGGAAAAAAGGAGAAATTTTTTTTTTAGAAGGAAACGATTTATATTTCTATTTCAAAAAAATCAAAACCTGCCACAACATGTTACAGATTCCTAATTACAGATTAAAGAGAGCATAAGAGAAGATCTTCAATCCTATGACAAAAATTACAGTGATCCTAAGATATTCATAACTGATTCTAGATCTTCCATATACTACTGTTTACACCAAAAATGAAACAGCACAAGACATTTCATTTTCATCTTCTGAATAGTGTTTCTCTTGTTCTGATGACGTCTCTCTCCCATCAATCGGTACTAGTTGAAGTAATGAAAAAATCCCCTTTCCTTACAGTCAAGTGGCTTTCAGCTCCTTTGATGAGAAATGCGAAACAAATAAGAAAAAAATACCGACTTCACCAACCCCCAACCCGGCTAAATGGTTTGACGCCTGCATTTAAACTAACTCACCCTATGCTAGTATGCTAGTGTGCGGCTGAGAAAGTATATAGAGGGCAAAGGTTTTCAAAAAGCCATTCTTTCCACGTTGACCACCAAATACAAGCTGGGATGATTTTGCATCTCTCCCTGTGACAAGAGATGTTGGAATAGCTACTCCATATCTTCAGGGTTTGAGTTACTCTCCTTGGCATCACCCAATTCAATTCTTTTTTACTGATGAAAAGGTCCCATAGCTGGTTGGTTATCCTACAGTGAAGAAACAGATGAGTCACAGTCTCAGCCTTTTTCCCACATAGGAAACATCTAGGGCTCAATTGGATACCCCTCTTCATGAGGTTTTCTTGAGTCAAAACAACCTATTTAGCAAGTAGCCAAGTAAAACAAGACACTTTATAGGGAATTTTGCCTTTCCAAATCATTTTCCAGGGCCACCCATTAATTTGGTTATTGAAAGGGTTGAACTTTTTGTAAGCCCCCTTGACACTGAATCTTCCTTGCTTGAGATCCTTCCATTCCAGGCAGTCTTGGACGTTGTTTCCTCCTCTGAATTATTCGAGAGTTCTGTAGAATTCTATTACTCTCTGGATATCCCATTCCATCCTTGGTTTGACCAAACCTCTGCCACAGTAGCCCTCTGTTGTTGGTTGAGGATGAACACATCAGGGAAAAGTGTTTTTAAAGGACCTAGTTCCAGCCAGTTATCTTCCCAAAATAAGACCTTTATACCATTTCCAATTTTGATTTTGCAATTCCCTCTATGTTTTGGCCATAGGTTCCTTATGGTTCTCCAAAGGCTAGTTCCATAAGTGTTGGTCACCATGCTAGTTGACTAATGATCTTCCATTTCATATTTTTCCTGAACCACCTCCTTCCCCAAAGCTTGTTCATTGGAGGCTAGTCTCCAAAGCCATTTCATTAGTAGACATTGTTTTTGAGTCTTCAAGTTTCTGACCACTAGACCTCCAACTTGTTTATTCCCAATCAAGGCTGCCCATTTAACCAGGTGAAATTTTTTTTTTCTCGTTGTTGCCTTCCCATAGAAAGTTCCTTCTTAGAGCATCCAATCTATCAATTACTCCATCAGGGATAGGAAAAAGGGACATCATAAAACTAGGCATAGAGTCCAATACATTATTAATAAGTGTTAGTCTCCCCCCTAGGGAAAGGTATTGGCTCTTCCAATTCACTAATCTTCTTTCACATTTTTCCATCACCCCATTCAAAATACCCAAAGACCTACTGTTTGCTCCAAGAGGCATCCCCAGATAAGTAGTAGGGAGGTCACCAGTTCTTCCGCCAAGGGTCCTAGCCAGAGAGGATAGGTCAGGAACTACATTAATTGGATATAAGAAGCTCTTATTCCAATTAATATGAAGTCCTGATATAGCTTCAAAGAGAATAAAAATCACCCACAGCATCCTGAGTTGTTCTTTGTTGGCATTACAAAATATGAGAGTATCATCTGCGTATTGTGAATGGGTGATCTCCAGTTCACATCCCACTCTGTTTGATATTTTGAATCCCTTTAACCATAGCTTCTCTCGAGCAGTTTTCAGCTATCACTTAGCCTTTCCATTGCAATGATGAATAGAAAAGGTGATAAAGGGTCACCTTGCCTTAGGCCTCTTTGAGCAGAGAAGAAGCCTGTAGGGGAGCCATTGATAAGAATTGAGAATTTGACAGTTTGAATGCAGAAGTTCATCCATCTTAGCCATCTACCACCAAACCCTCTTTTATCAAGAGTTCCCCACAAATATTGCCAATTCAGGTGATCATATGCCTTCTGTATATCCAGCTTGCAAAGAATCCCTGGAGCATTGCTTCTGATTCTAGATCCACACACTCGTTTGCCATGAGGATGGCATCCATTATTTGCCTACCTTTTAATGAAGGCCAATTGTTGAGTGTCCACTAGTTTATGCATCACATTTTTGAGTCTCTCAGTAAGAAGCTTAGAAATGCTCTTGTAAACACTACAGATTCCTTGTTAAACAGTTGGTGGTCTCCATGCCAGCTTTATTGCACCTCGACTTATCAACCCTGCAGCCTGCCCAGCCCACAACCACAGGTTGCTATGGTAATCCTGCCCACCAAGATTGACACAGATGGGCCCACATCAAGTGTTCCAAGTTGTTACTCCCATGCCTCAACCACAAAGCATTTATTTGAAACATGTGCTAATTTGTTTCACTAAACATGTAATGAAAATTGAAAGACATGAATTTATATAATAAAAAACAAAAGAGCAAGTTTGATAGGCATTTAATGTTTTTGCAACAAGTTGAAAGTACAAAGTAGATGGCAAGAGGTTAATACGAGGAGAGTATGGAGAAGAGGTTCTCCGGGGTAGGTGCAAGAAAGGCAGCCAGAAGAGGGAGGTTGCCTTGAAAAACATTCAAATAAGTGAAAATAAGACAGTAGTGAATGTTATTCCATTTTATTTGAAGTAATTTTCTGACAATAAAGACTTGTACAACTCAAACGAAAGAATTGAAATTCACAGAAGTGGTTTAGAAACACCAATTAAATGGCAATCATACAAAAGTCCCACGTAAACAGGGAGGTTATATACACAATGGTAAACTGAAATGCAATTCTATAGTCCTAGATTAGGCTCCAAAGCTTAGCCGAGAAAAAATATAAGTTTCCCCTTTTCCTCAATAGCATTTTCGATCATGCATGCAAAAATAAATACGTTACTTTTGAATTAATGGTGAGATGAGAACTTACAAGATATCTCCAATTGTGACTTCACACCTTGGTCTTCGCCCCACTGTTGTAAACATTTCTCTGCCTCACAGCTAGACCGAGTAACAACTTTGCTCTCCTCTTTACATTTCTTTCCCAATTCAGAAATCAAGTTGACAGCTGCAACTCGTAATTCTTCCAATGTGGTGGTTGAACAATGTTCTCCGTCCAACTTAGCAATGGCTGTAAGAATTGAATTCAAGGCTTCCATCTCATTCCTTGGACTATTAAAGCCTACCATGTCCTTGACATCTTCGCCACCAAAGTAAAGTTCCAGCTAAACCAAAGACAACTTTTATCAGTGCGAAAAATCTCAACAAAATGATACTTGGAGATATCTTGATTTGCATTATGTTAGTGGCACTTTAATGATTTTTCTCCTCCTTTGACAAACTGTGATATATTCAGAAAAGTTTTTTTTTTTTGACAAAGGTAACAACATATTCAGGAAACTTAACTTATAGTAAAACTGCTCTTTTGGCAGATATAAACCGACATAGTAAGGAGGTTGTTAGAAAGCAACTGATTACATAATTTTGCTTCACCAACCATCCATAGGTAAATTATAACAGTTCTATTGACAACTGATTGTCCACATAATTATAGAATTAAAGAGGATTTATGAACTGCTACTCGTGGAAAGCTACTCAAAAAAGTGTTATTAGCATTATTTCATATTTTTTGAGAAGGGTAAGATTTTATAGACAGGCACAAAGTTTATGAAAAAATACACGCAAATCAATTCATTTACATCACTTCAGGAAACTGAACATCTTATCTTTTGTACTTAACATATTCTAGTTATACCAAAAAGCCCAAAAAAAAGATACTTATTTCAATGTATGTACACTCCCACGTTTTCTCTCAGAAGATCCTTGATTCCCTTTTTTTCCAAATCACCCACCACATGCAGGCGGGAATGGTCTCCCAGACTCGTCTTTTCTTCTTCTCAATACCCTTACCAGTCCAAATGTGCAGCAATTGTTTGATAGTCGTAGCCTTCTAGGCATCACCCAGCTAACATAAGTAGTGTTGAAAAACATATTCCAGATTTGAGTTGTGAAGCTACAAGGCAAAAGCAGATGATAAGAATACTTATTCTTGTCGCAGTGTTGTGTAAGAACTGCTTCATATGTGACAGTCCAACAAAATGTACCACTTTGTAAGGTGCCCTGGATCTTATCTGCCTCCAAGCAAACAAGCCGTGATTCTGTTCAATTTTAGTGGTCATTATGAGGACTTACCTTGAATATTATTAGTGCAAATGAACAAACAATCGAGCTTGGATGAGGAGGAACAAAGACAGTTTTGGGAGGATTTTGGATGAGGTAGTGAGGGGTCCCGCACACCGAGAAGCTATTCATAGGAGGTGATTTCAATGGACACATCAGGAATACTTCAAGGGGTTATGTTGATGTTCATGCAGTTTCGGTTTTGGGATAGAAATGAAAGGAGTTTCGCCTTTGGACTTTGCTAATGCTTTTGATTTGGTGATAGCTAATTCGAGTTCCCCGAAGAAGGAAGATCACTGGGTGACTTTTGTAGTACGGTGACAAAGATTTAGATAAATTACTTACTCCTTAGAAAGTGTGAGAGAAGTCTATGTAAGCACTGCAAGGATATCTCGAGTATATTTTTTTTTAGATGAAGTAATTGATTCCATTCATGATATCAAGAAGATGAAAAGAAGTTACACGATAGTGGGCACTAGTATGTTATCTCTAGTACACTATCGTAGAGCAAACAAAACCTAAAAACGTTTTAGAGGAATCTATTGGGGGAAAAAACAACTATATAAATACAAAATACATTTAGCTTTGAACATAGATTGGCTAGTTGAGAGGCCATCAAAACATCTTCTATTTCTTTCATTCAGATAGTCCATAAGATGGCAGTTGGTATCATCTTCCAAATCTTTTTGACGGTGCTGTCAAGTTTTCAGTGGCTCCAGCATTCAAAAACTCCCTGATAGAGTTTGGCATTACCCATCTGAGGCCAAAAAGGGTGAGGACCATGTGCCATAAGTCTGTTGTGGCCAGGCACTGCAGAAACAGATGGCTATGAGGTTCTGCTTCTCAATAACATATGTGGAATCTATTCACAATCCGAATCTTCCTCCATGCAAGGTTGTCCTGTGTAGAACTGGCTTCACGGATCGCTGTCCAGCTAAAGCAAACAACTTTGGGTGGAAGGTGACCTTCCAGACTAGCTTCCAAACCCAGTTGCCAGTGATAGTATTCAGGTTCATCTCTATCTTGTAGGCTGCCTTACTGTGAACTTTCCTTCATCATTATGCCCCATCCTGACTGAGTATCTTACAACTCAACATAAGCTCGTAGCAATGGATTTAGAGATCAAGAGGAAGAGGAAGAGGAAGAATAGGACGTTGTATGACCTATCAACAATCAAGTGCAGTGGCTTGACTACTGTCAAAACCCAGGAGATGGGGGAGAAGTTGATGGCGATGGGGGGCCTTGTATGACTCATACGATGTCTATTTTTCACATAACTCCACAAGTTGACAAAAGACTGGATATGTTGAGAAGTGACTTTCTGTGGCAACACAACCAGGAAAAAAAGGGTGTTCATCTTGTCAACTGGAAAACTCTAACACTAAGAAAACAACAAAGGGGGATTGGCATACAAATCCTTAGGAAGCAAAATCAAAGTTCACTCATGAAGTGGCTCTGGAGATACTCAAATCAAGATCAATCATTATGGAGGAGGGTGATTAAAGAAAAATATGGAAAAGAATACTAGGAAAAGCGAAGTTGTTAACACTGTTTATTGGGTCATGTTTGGAGGACTGTTAGAAATCCTTGGATGATATCAGCATTAATATCAGATTCAATGTTGGGAATGGGCAAGATAGTTCTCTTTCAGGAGATATATGGCTAGGTAATGGCTTACTTAGGATGTTTACATCCTGACTTGCAGCAAAGGGCCAGTATCAATGAGGGTATGGAACAATCAAAGGATGAGACCTGAGTTTCAGAAGACTTTTGAGTGACTGCAAAATGGACAGATTTAGTGCCTTCCTTAACACACTTAATTTTCTTCAATGGGTAGATCGTGGTAATTGAGAGACAGAAGGAGTTTTCACAGTCAAGACAGCATATCACTTAAGGAATCATAACAATAATCTTCAAGTAAACTGGCCCTAGAGACAGCTATGGAAGACAAACATACCATAGAAGGTGGTGTGATTAGTTTGGTTGGCATCAAAGAAGGCTTTTTTGACACGAGACAGACTGCAAAGAAAGAGAATACACCTATGCTCTATCCACCACTTATGATGCTGAAACAAATAGTCACCTCTTCTTGTATTTTAGGGTGACTATTGAACTGTCGAACATATTCTTGCAAGCATTGGTTTGAGTTGGGCAATACCAACAAATACACTAGATGTACTACGTAGAGCAGAAGAAGAGGAACTAGAGCTCAAAAAAATGTTGGAGTCTGATCCCAGGTTGCATATGGTGGACTATCTGGGGGAAAAGGAACTCAAGATGTTTTCAAAACAAAAGCAACCCTATTCAGAATACAAAGCTTAATTGTATTCAACTTTGCATTTCTGGTGTAAAGACAAGTACATATATGACGCAGAGACACTAATATTCCTAGAGTCTCTTTAGTTGCTAGTTAATAATTTCTGCACTTTCGATTTAGCCTTGTAGTTAGGTCTTCACTGGCCCCTTTTGATATTGATTTTACTACAACTTGTTGCTATCTCCAAAAAAAAAAAAACTCTTGAATGAAGAAGGGGGACACGAATATTTTTTTGGGTGATTTAGTGCATCCTGGAGTAGTCAAGATTTTGAGTATTGTAGGGGTATAACGTTTGAGGAGGTTATTCTTTGGATGACAAGGGAAAGGGCGATCGAGCCAGCCAGGTCCAATGAAATTTTTGGAAGAGTGCAGGTAAAGCGGGTATGGAGTGGCAAACTGGGTTGTTTAACATCATTTTTAGGACGTCTAAAATGCCTGAAGAATGGAAGTGGAAATATGATCCTGCTGTACAAGAACAAGGATATTCAGAATTGCAACAACTATAGGGGTATTAAGTTGTTAAGCCACAATATGAAAGTTTGGGAGAGGATAGTAGAGTCATAGAGATGAGGATGAGAAAGGGTGTGTCTATTACCGAGAACCAATTTGGATTCATGTTGAAATGTTCCACTACAAAGCCATACATCTCATCCAGTAAGGAGACTGATGTAGTATAGGGAGAGAAACAAGCACTTACATTTGGTATTCATTGACTTAAAAAACACATACAACAAAGTCTTTAGGGGGTTCTATGGAGATGTTCAAAGTCAAGAGGTACCTGTGTCTTACATTAGGGGGATTAAGGACATGTATCATGGAGCCACGAACCGAGTAAGGATGTCGGAGGAGACGCGGAGCACTTCCCAGTCGTGATGGGGTGCACCAAGGACCAGCCATTAGATTGTTTCTATTTACTTTGGTGATGGATGAAGTAACGCGGCATACCGAAGGAGAGGTGACATGTTGTATGGTATTTGCAAAGGGCATAGTTAAATTGACGAGACACGCAATAGAGATAATAATAGATTATTGGTTTGGAGACTTGACCTTGGAGTCTTAAGGATTCAGGTTGAGAAAGACTAAGATAAAATACGTAGAATACAAGTTTACTAACATAAATCATGTGGGGATGTGAATGTGGGGATTGATACATAAATCGCGTGGCAGATGTGGATGTAGGGACTGATATAGAAATCATCTCCAAGAGAGGGAGTTCCAAATATTTGGGGTCAATAATCCAAGGAAATGAAGAGATTGATAAGAATGTTACACATCATATTAGAGTGAGATGATGAAATGGAGGCTCACATCTAGTGTATTGTGTGTTAAAAATGTGCCATCAAGCCTTAGGTTGTAAGTTTTATGGAGTGGTAGTCAGACCAGCTATGTTACATAGGTCGGAGTGTTGGCGCCTGGTGGGTCCAGAACTTTCACGGCTAGAAGATAAAGTAGCTGAAATGAGGATGTTGAAATAGATGTGTGGGCATACTAGAAAATATAGGACCATGAATAAAGACATCAGGGAAAAGGTGGAGTAGACTTAGTGGCAGACAAGATGAGGCAGTGTTTTGGACAGCGAGAGGCGACAAAAGGCGACAAGGGCCTGCCTCGCCACGCGGCGAGGCGCTCGCCGTTTTGAATCGAGGCGCCAATTAATACCAAAAATTAAAAATATTTAATTGCACATATAATATTCAAAATTTCAATAGCAATTACATATATTACAAATACTATAATAATTACTATAGAAAGAATTAAATTTTTTTTTAAAAAAAAATAATGGACAGCAGTCACAGAATCACAGCACAATGAAAACAGAAGGCATTTTACAGTAATCTGGGACAAAACAGAGAGTGAAGAAAATAGAGGAAAAAAAGAGTAGTGAAGAAAACTTGAAGAAAACAGAACTGAAAGTCTGAAACGAAAATCGAAGAAGAAGAACAGAAAAAAAGAGGTATACCTCAGGTCTTCAGCAGCAGCAACTCGAAGATGATGGAGACCAGGAGAAGAGATTGTGAGGGGAAGAGAGTCGGGGAGAAGAGTGCGCAGCAGCAGATTTCGAAAATATTAAAAAAAAGCCCTAATTTTGACTAATATTGTTAAGTCAAATATTTTTTAAAAATAAAAAAGGCGTCGCCTTTTCTGGCGCCATTAGGTCGCCATGAATCGGCATGGGCCGCCTTTTGCATACCGCCTCGCCTCAGTGGGGAACGAGGAGGCCTCGCCTCGCCTCGTCTCTCGCCAAAGGCGATGAGGCGCTCGCCATTCACAACACTGAGATGAGGGAAGCGAGGCTAAGGTGATTTTGGGCATGCGAAGAGAAGATGCAAAGGTGCCTCAGTGAGGAGGTGTGTGAGAGGTTGGCTATGGTGGGTATAAGGAGAGGCAGATAAAGGCCGAAGAAGTATTAGGAAGAAGTGATTAGACAGGACATGACACACCTACAGCTAACCTCAGACATGACCCGAGATAGGAGGATATGGAGGCCAAGGATTAAAGTAGAAGGTTAGAAGGTAACTGACCGTTGTTTAGTTCCCTATCAATATTGTTGTTATTACTCTCCTACTAGGTTATTCTTCGATTTTAGAGCTAGATGATGTTTCCATTTCTTCAGTTATCATATTATCTGTTGCAACTTGTGTTCTCTTCTAAATTGTTGTTAGTATGGCTCCTTTACTACTGTAATTGTTCTACTAATTTGATTTTTGTTATGCATTACTTGAGGTCGAGGGTCTTTCAAAAACAACCTCTCTATCTTTACAGGGTAGAGGTAAGGCTACATACACACCACCCTCCCAAACCCCATTGTGGCATTACAATGAGTATGTTGTTCTTATTGTAGTTGTGCTTTCTTCTGTACTTTTTGGTAACCACCACTTTCCATAAAGCTCCTTCATTTTGATTGAATAATAGATCTCCAATTCAATTGGTGGAATGCTTTTTTCTCCTTGTTTCCCCTCCAGGAGAAATTCACCCCTTACAGTATCTAGTCTCTTTTCCACCTGTTTTGATGAAGAGAACAGAGACGGCATACATAGGATGTGAGTCTGTAAAACCTCAAGTAGAAAATACATATTACACATTTTGATTTATTTTATCCACTTGTTACCAAATCCCAAAGCCTTCAAAAGGTAAAGTAGAAGCTCCATTTAACATGATCATAAGCCTTCTCTAAGTCTAGTTACAGATGACTCAACTCTTCTTTTGTTTCTGTCTGGTGTCCAAGAGTTCATTAACAATGAAAACATCATCCACGAAATTCCATCATTTGCACAGTTTATCAGTACCCTCCAATGCCAAATGTAGAATCTGACAAACCCATAGTAGCATTCTAGCATTGATGGGGAGTGTACTAACAAAATTCTTCCTTTCCACCCAAATATACCAACTGTTTCAGTCTCTCCCATTTTCCTTCATTTCAAATGACTTGTTTGCAGAAACAAAGAAATAAATCTTCCATCTAAACCCTCGTAAGAATTGTGATGAAGAATTGAATAGATCAGAATAAAAGTAAGGTGAAGTCTAAGCTTAATTTTGCTGGAAAATTACTGAAGTCATTTTGTCCGAGGGAAGACTTTCAACACATTTTCCAAGTCAGAAAGAAAAACAAAAGTGTTATTAGCATTTAAAAGTTACTCAACTAATTCTAGATGTTAGATTTTGAGAAAGGAATACCTCATCTAAGTTTATGATTCTAGCTCTCTCAAGCATCAAAAGTAAAGAAGACTCAACTTCACCAGGACTTGCAGAGCTATGTATGGATGTATGTTTGGCATGAGAACCCATGTCTTCCAGCAGTTTCTGCAGACAAGATTAGATAACACCATGACCAGAGCACATGCGAGAAACATTAAGAACAGAGTTTTTAAGTTTTTCTATGGACTATGTAACAAAGACAAAGGACGTAGTGTAACAACCCAACCGCTCATTTCACGTGTTGGCATCCAATTTATGTTTTAAGCTTTTGCATAAATAGATATTACTATTTGGGACTTGTTGGTAGGGACTAGGGTATGGTTTGGGATCTGAGGGACTCGAGTGTGTTTTGGCACAATTTGGAACTAGAGACAGCTTCAAGTGTGAACCACGATCACAGAGCTTGTCTCACGGCCATGAGGTATTAAACAATCTAGTTTCGCCATTCATATGGTGGGAGATCGTGAACACTGGATTAGGTGTTAAGCAAGACTTCCCTATCGTGGATAACTTGTCACGAGTGCATTGAGCCTGGGCCTGGATAATTTCTGCGATAGCGAGTAGGGTGTCACGATCATGACCAAGCTCCTAGGGTATATAAAGATCAGCCTGGTGGACAGCAGCTATTATATCACCATATTTTACATTCTAAGTTTCGGTAATCAGAGACTGGGATTACCCCCTTTGACTTGGGATAAGTATTTTAATCAGTACCTTAAGTTTATATCATGTTAGTGTGCTAACGTTAACCCTATAACATGGAATTTAATGGCGGAAATTAGGGAATTTGAGCCGAAACACTACAAAAAAAATTAATCGTAGATTTGATAGACTAGAAGTCTCAAATGGAAATCCATGCATAGCTTTGAACTCGTTCGGTTATGCGTAATCTGAATTTCAATTTTAATTTGGGGTTAGACCATGTTGACCCGGGGTTAACTTTTACTTTTATCGACTCTTAGATTATAGACTTAAACTATTAAGCCACACAATGAAGTTTGAGAGAGGGTGGAAGAGATGAGGATGAGCCGATGAGGAGGGATAGGTCTATTTTTGAGAATCAATTTGTAAGCATGTTAGGGCGATCAACTATGCAAGTCATTCATCTTCTAAGGAGATTGTTGAGTAGTATAGGGATAGGAAAAGAGACTTACATATGGGTGTTCATAGAATTAGAAAAGCCATACGACAAAGTCCCGAAGGAGGTTTCTATGGAGATGCTTGGAGTCTAGAGGTGTACTTTGACATATATTAGAGTGATTAGGGATATGTATGATGGAGCCAAAAACTGAGTGAGAACAAGGGGAGGAAACTCGAAACACTTCTAAGTCAAGATGGGGTTGCATCAAGGATGTATTCTTATCTCGTTCTTATTTGCCATGGCGATGAATGAATTGACACGACATGTTAAAGCGAAGCTAACATAGTGTATGCTATTTGCAAATGACATAGTATTGATTAAAGAGACATGCGGTGAAGTTAACGATAAAGTAGAGGTTTTAAGGCGAGCCCAAAAGCCTAAAGGTTTTAGGTTGAGCAAGAGTTAAACACAGTATATGGAGTGAAAGGTCAATGATACATCAAATGTGGCAAATTTTAAAGTGGGAACTGATACACATCATTCCCAAGAAAGGAAGCTTCAAGTATATCAGGTCAATAATCCAAGGAAATCGGAAGATTGACGACGATGTCACACATTGTATTAAAAAAAGGTAGATGAACATAGGCTTGCATCCAATGTTCATATGTGGTAAGAATAAACTTAAAGGTAAGTTCTATAAAGTGGTTATAAGGCCAACTATGTTGTATGGAGCTTAGTTGTGCGGACTCTTCACTTTTGATGCGACACCCGTCAGATTCATCAAAAATACACCACTTTTGGCGATCCAACACGCACCTCGTTGGCATTTTTAAAGAATCCGAGCAACATAAGAATGGAGCAGAGTGTTGGCCGCTCAAGAATTCACATAGGAGATGAATGTAGTAGAGATAAGGATGCTTAGATGAATCTGCACACTAGGAGAGATAAGATTAGGATAAAATTATGTATGGGGTAAGATAGGAGTGGCCCCAATATGCGGAAAGCAAGGTTGAGATGATCGTACATATAAAGAGGAGGAGCAAAGATGCCCCAGTGTACAGAGGTTGGCGGTGATTGTCTAAAGAGCGGTAGAGGTAGAGGTAAACTGAGGAAGAATTGGGAAGAGGTGATAATACATTTAAAATATGATTCTCGATAAGCAAGCATGAAGGTCAAGAATTAGGGTAGAGGGTTAGTATATAGCGGAGTCATTTCTCTCTTTCTTATGAGAGTGAGAGTATGGTTCTAGCTTAGAGCACCTTGTTGGCTCCCTTTTATACTTATCAGTATCATTATTATTATTTATTATTATCGTATATTCAATTGTACAATCATTGTTGTTTCTTTAACTTGGGTTATCTTACTATGTTCGTAGTCAATACTTCTCTTTTATATGATACTTTTTCAACATAGCTTTTACTCTCGTACTTGTCAAACCTATTTTTGAAAATGTTCCTCTTGAGTTGAGGGTCTATAAAATAGCATTTCTATCTCATAAAAGGTAGAAGTAAGGTATGTATACACCCCACCCTCCTCAGATTCCATTTGTAGGATCACACTAAGTATGTTGTTGTTGTTGTAAATTATAGAATTGAATTCAATGGCATTTTTTGACATAACTAATTGTTTTTGAAGTCATTTCGTGCATTCCGAATGCGGTAAAGTTGTTTTGGAAGGTTAAACTTAGCTTGGACTAAGGTAAGTTAAGATTATGACCTCAATTGGATTCTATTCTCAAACTTGGAGTCGCTTATATGCATCAGTTGATGCAAGAATAATATTATCAATGTCATGTACATTAGTTTACATGGTTATATTGCTTGTCACGCACTGTCTATATGTATGTTGAATTGCATATGCAATTCACACTGAATTGTGGGATATGTTAGGGCATGTGGACTCATATTCAGATTATATATCCATCATATATGGGCTATGTTGATACCATATTTAAGTGCATGTTATTATCGTTAAATATATGTGTAGGATTTTCTTAAAAGAATACTTTCATATCATGACCCATGCCACTGCCATGTTAGGATGATCACATTACTAACTAAGTATTTTCCCGTACTAACCCCCCTTCTTCTCTTCCCTACACTTTAAATGCAGATAGGTTCTTAGTACCAGCGAGCCTCTGGGTTGATCATTGTTGATTGTTCAAGTATGGCCTCCACTGGTGATCTAACTGCTTAGTTATGCGGTAGCTGGAAGTTCTTTTACGCTATTCAGTTGATTACTATTTTACACTTATATACTGATGGACACTCGTGATTTAGTATGTAACTAGTCCTGTTTTATTTGAGCTTCCTCATTGCATTTGGATAATTAGTTTCGGGTGATTATGTGATTCTTTCTCTTATTATTAGACTTGCACTCATCTGGTATGTGAATGGTTTTGGATTTTATGGGATTCGATCGACATGGGAATTGTCAGGCGTCTGTTATGAGGCTTTGGGATTTTGGGTCCTGACAGACAACTAGAAGGAATAAAGATAATCAATAATTTGCTTCAAATCCTCAAACCTTCTTTTTCTTGAAGAACCTGTCATTTTCTGGAAGCTCAAGCATCAACGAGATGTCACCGCCAATGTTAGCACCATGAGGCAAGTTCGGGTTCAGTAACTACAAGAAAAAAGAAAAAGGAAGTATTTCAACTGTAATTACACAATATAAATCTATAATTTGACTGTTTTAGCAACTAAAGATAATATACTACATTTACGTTACAGAAAATATAAATCTGTAGTTTTTCAAATTTCCAGATAAAAAGAAGTACAGAAAATGTATTGCATCGAAACATTCAGCCTAAGGTCAAATGAGGGGCGTTCATGGTTCAAAACTTGTTCTAAAATCAATTGATGCATCCAATTTACTTGAAATGGTTATTCGGGATGTATTTCAGTTTTCGATATTTATATAATTATATCTCATGAATCTAATTTAATTTTGGTGCTAAAGGAAGCAAAAGCTGATAGAACTATTACTAACATTGGAGAAAAATATATACACACACATTACTTAAACTTGAATAGTCAAAATTATGTTATGAAATTCTTTCTCACTTTCTGTCTCTGGAAAACCCTATTAGTAAGGATTTGAGTAGATTGAAACAAAATACCTCCATTGAAGCTTTTTTCTTGGTAAATCTTCTCGTTGATGTGGCTGTTTCTATTCTGAAACAGAGAAGCCGAAAGCTTGTGCGTACTGAGCTTTATTTTGTTGGAGGAAGCAAACAAAGATATTCAAAACATGTTTGGGAAGAAAATGGAGGAGAGAAGAAGAAGCAGAGCTGCAGAGGAACAAGAGGTGAAGACACTCGGAACGCTAATTTATCATTAGTCGCATACTAGCTGCGACGTTTTAATTTTATCAATAAATAATAATAATAATAATAATAATAATAATAATAATAATATTATTGTAAAAAAGCTCAGAATATAAGAAGAAAGAGACAAGAAGTATAACATAGATGAGAAAATTTTGTTTATTCAAGTGTATCATATAATGGTGAATGATATCTCTAATTATATTGTTGAGATGTCATAGTCAAAGGTCACCTTGAAATTATACATAATTATCATCAAGGTTCATATCACCTTGAAATCTTATCACATTGAAAACACTAATACAAGAATCCAATTAATTGTTGGAAACACTAATACATGAATCCAATTAATTGTTGGATAACTCTAATGGATCATCCACATATACAATGGATTTACAACACTCCCTTTGGATATCCATAGATTATGTGCCTCGTTAAAACCTTACTAGAAAAAACCCAGTGGGAAAAAGCCTAGTGAAGAAAAAAGAGTACACATATCTCATAATACGCTTTGAATGTTGCCTCGTTTAAAATTTTACCAGGAAAATCCAACTTGGGACAAAACTATAGTTAAGGAAAAGAGTACAACGCGTATTTCGCTCCCCCTGATGAAAATTGTACTTGATATCTCGGAGACGGCGCATTCCGATCTTGTATCTCAACTTCTCAAACGTTGATGTTGGCAATGCCTTAGTGAATAAATCAGCAAGATTATCACTTGAACGAATTTGTTGAACTTCTATCTCAACATTTTGTTAAAGATCATGCGTGAAAAAACTTTGGTGAGATATGCTTTGTCCGGTCTCCGTTGATGTATCCTCCTTCCAATTGAGTTATACATGCAGCATTATCTTCGTATATTGTAGTTGGTATATTCTTTTTCAAAGAAAAATCACACATTTCCTGAATATGATGGGTCATTGATCTCAACCAGACGCACTCTCGACTTGCTTCATGGATGGCTATTATTCTTGCATGATTTGAAGAAGTGGCTACAAACGTTTGCTTCATTGATCGCCAAGATATTGTCGTGTCTCCGCATGTAAATAAATAGCTTGTTTGTGATCGAGATTTATGCGGATCAAATAAATACCCTGCATGTGCGTAACCAATCAGTTCTGATTTAAATTCATTGGAATAGAATAAACTCTTGTCCATGGTCCCCTGAAGATATCGAAGTATGTGTTTAACACCATTCCAATGTCTTTTTGTTGGGGAGGAACTGAATCTTGCCAGTAGACTTACTGCAAAATAGATATCTTGTCGAGTATTGTTAGCAAGGTACATTAGTGCCCCGATCGCACTAAGATAGGAGTTTCATCACCAAGAAAATCTTCATCATTCTCTTGAGGTCGAAATGGATCTGTATTGATGTCAAGCGATCTTACCACCATTGGAGTACTCAATGGATGTGAGTTATCCATGTAAAAACGCTTTAGTATCTTTTCTGTGTACGTTGATTGATGAACAAGTATTCTATTTGACAAATTCTCAATCTATAGGCCAAGAAAAGATTTTGTCTTGCCGAGATCTTTCATTTCAAATTCTTTTTTCAGACACTCAACAGCTTCTAACAGCTCTTTACGAGTGCCAATGATGTTCAAATCATCCACATACACAGCTATTATTATAAATTCAGACCCCGATCGTTTAATGAAAATGTAGGGACAAATCGGGTCATTTTTGTACCCTTTCTTTAACAAATATTCACTCAGACGATTGTACCACATCCTTCATGATTGTTTCAATCCATACAGAGATTTCCGAAGCTTTATTGAACAAGTTTCTCTTGAATGTTTGTAGCTTCAGGAATTTTCATGAAAATGTTGTTGTCCAATGAGCCATATAGATAGGTTGTGACAACGTCCATTAGACGCATTTCAATTTATCATGAACTGCCAGATTTATGGATATCTGAAGGTGATTGCATCTACTACTGTAGAATATGTCTCCATATAATCAATGTCAGGTCTTTGACAAAAACCTTGAGCAACGAGTCAGGCCTTATATCTCATGACTTCACCTTTCTCATTTCTTTTTCGTACGAAAACTCATTTGTACCCCACTGGCTTGATACCTTCAGGTGTTCGGATTATCGGTCCAAAAACTTCACGTTTTTCTAGTGAAGCCCATTCAGCTTGAATTGCATCCTTCCATTTTGGCCAATCATTTCTCTGTCTACATTCGTGAACATATTTTGGCTCAAAATCTTCATCTTGTTGCATTATTTCAATAGCAACATTATAGGCAAATATGTTGTAAATCACAACATTATTCGATTCCACAACTTTCTCGTCGAGACATAATTCATTGAAATTTCATAATTTTCAGAAGTTCGAACCTCCTCATCATCATGTGTTATGACTTGGGTCTCATCTTGAGAAATTTCTTTCAACCCATGATCATCTTGATCATTTATTCCTTTTTTCTTTCGAGGATTTTTATCCTTGGAATCAATTGGTCTACCACGCTTCAACTGTGGTCTAGACTCATTTGCCTTAACAATTTGTCCCGTCGGGATATCAACTTGAACTGGAGCATTAACAGCTGGAATATGAGATTTAGTAATCCTTAGAAGATTAGTAAATGCATCTGGTAGCTGATTTGCAATGTTCTGCAAATAAATTATTCTTTGAACTTTTTGCTCACATTGGTTTGTTCGAGGATCCAGATGAGATAGACATGATGAATTCTAATATGTCTCTTTTCTCAACGACTTATGTTCTCCCCCTAATGTTGGGTATATAGATTCATCAAAATGACAATCAGCAAATCTTGCCATAAATAAATCTCCAGTCATAGGCTTCAAATATTTTATGATTGAAGGAGATTCATACCCAACATATATCCCCAACCTTCTTTGGGGCCCATCTTTATGCGTTGTGGTGGAGCAATTGGGACATACACCGCACATCCAAAAACTCTAAGATGGGAAATGTTTGGCTCTTGAACAAAAGTCAATTGTAATAGGGAGAATTCATGATAATTGATCGGCCTTATGCGCACAAGTGCTGCTGCATGCAAAATACCATGCCCCCACATAGACACAGATAACTCTATTCTCATTAATATTGGTCTAGCTATCAATTGGAGACGTTTAATCAATGATTCTGCTAGACAGTTTTGAGTTTGAACATGCGCAACTGGATTTTTAACTGTTATAC
The DNA here is from genome assembly GCF_036512215.1 of Solanum lycopersicum. Lineage (NCBI taxonomy): Eukaryota > Viridiplantae > Streptophyta > Magnoliopsida > Solanales > Solanaceae > Solanum > Solanum lycopersicum. Next base: position 32,119,248 of record NC_090801.1, on the reverse strand, counting down.
CAGTAGAGATACAATAATCATTAAATGCCTGAGATGTAAACTCACCAGCATTATCTAGAAGGATTGTCTTTATTGTATAGTCTGGAAATTGTGTTTTCAATCTTGTGATTTGAGCCAGTAATCTCGCAAAATCCATGTTGCGAGTTGATAATAAACACACCTGTGACCATCTTGTAGAAAAATCTATCAAGACCATATAATATTTAAAGGGTCCACATGCAGGTTGAATTGGTCCACATATATCACCCTGTATACGTTCCAGAAACACAGGGGATTCAATTCCAACCTTAACTATTGATGGTTTTATGATAAACTTTCCTTGAGAACAAGCAGCACAAGAAATTTCCTTTGATTGAAGGATATTTGGGCTCTTTAAGGTGTGTCCATGTGAATTCTCAATGATTTTTCGCATCATATTAAATCCGGGATGGCCCAACCGGTCATGCCAAATGATAAAATCATTAAAATTAGTAAATCTTTTGTTTACTACGGCATGTGATTCAACTGTACTTATACTTGTATAGTACAACCCAGAAGAAAATGCAGGTAATTTTTCATGCACAATTTTCTTCTCTACATTAATTATAGTAATGTAAAGGTATTCAACCTTTCCTTCATTAGCCGTCTCAACATGATAGCCATTTTGACAAATAACTTTGAAACTTAATAAGTTTCTTTGAGACTTACTACAATATAATGCATTATCAATGCTTAATATTGTCCCTCCAGGTAGTAATAAGGTCGCTCTTCCAGAGCCCTCAATTAATTTTGTACTGCCTGATATTGAGTTGACATATGCCATTTTCATAACCAAATTAGAAAAATATTTCTTTTCTTTTAATATTGTATGCATTGTAGCACTATCAAGAAGGCGTACATCTCCATTACTCATCTTGAATCCAACTGACAACTGGGGATTTCTATTAATTTTCATTAAAATAAAATACATTAAAAGAAGGAAGGAACAAAATTAACAACGGAAATTTAAATACTTCAACAAAAATAACATAATAATTAAAAATACATAAGTAAAATACAATGTAAAATATTAACATACTTCATTCCCCAGCTAAAATATCAAACATCAGTTTCGATCTCCAAAGAAGTCATCAACTTCCATATGAGTAATGTCACCAAGGCCATAAAAAACATCATCCTTTAAAGCCAAATTTGCTTCAACATCCTTATCATATTTCTGAGATGTTCCCAGCTTATCATCATCTTTAAGAGTCATATGTGACTCAGCTCGAGCATTGGAAAAGGAAGCACCACTTTTATTTCCTTTCTTTTTAAAGGAATTTTTATAGAGCCTTACAAAATGCTCATGTGTGAGAAATTCATTCTTCCAATGGCCTTTCATGTCACAACGACGACAATTACTTTTTGAGGGGTTATTTTGAGAACTCATGTTGTTCTCCCTTTTATTATGACCACCACCTTGACGATTAGTGTATTTGTCTTTTATCTTTGCCACGTCCCCGTGCATTATTATATCCCCGATGATGATCTCTTTTTACTTCAGATTGATCACGTGCTTCCACCACATTTGCCTCCGATAATGGAGCAGCTCCAGTGGGACGAGCTTCATGATCTTTCATTAAAAGAGCATTATGTTGCTCAGCCACCAAAAGACATGAGATTAGTTTAGAATATTTTTGAAAACCCTTATCACGATATTGCTGCTGCAATATCACATTTGAGGCATGGAAAGTACTAAGTGTCTTTTCCAACATGTCCTCATCTTTTATAGTCTCCCCACATAATTTTAACTGGAAGGTTATCCTGAATACAACAGAGTTGTATTCAATTACGATCTTAAAATCTTGAAATCATAAATGCATCCACTCATAACGAGCTCTTGGCAACACTGTTGCCATTAGGTGGTCATATCTCCCCTTTAAATCAGTCCACAATTCAAGTGGATCTTTTACCGTCAGATATTCAATCTTCAGGCCCTCATCAAGATGATAACGAAGGAAAATCATAGCCTTCGCCTTATCTTGACTCGATACTTCGTAATAGTGGCATCAAGACCTTTAGTAGCCAAGTGAATCTCAGCATCAAGTACCCATGAAAGACAATTTTTTTCAGAAATATCTAATGCCACAAACTGAAGTTTGGATAAATTCGACATAATGAAATTATGAGAGAATATGTGAATAAAATAAAAGTATTTATATAATACCTTTGCAAGTAGCAACTTCGTGCTGATAACGTGTTGTAAAGAAAGCTCAGAATATAAGAAGAAAAAGACAAGAAGTATAAGATAGAGGAGAAAATTTTCTTATTCAAGTGTATCATACAATGGTGAATGATATCTCTATTTATAGTGTTGAGATATCATAGTCAAAGGTCACCTTGGAATTATACATAGTTATCATCAAGGTTCATATCACCTTGAAATCTTATCACACTGGAAACACTAATACATGAATCCAATTAATTGTTGGATAACTCTAATGGATCATCCACATATACAATGGATTTACAACAAATATTATTATTATTATTATTATTGTTTTTATTATATAACAAATAAATATATCATATGATCATTCAACTAATCTTTATTTTCACTTAAAGACGCTCAATTCTCGTTGACAACATCAAACTCATTCAACTATAAATTTTTCTCAAAAAATCATTCAACCAAGTATTTTTTCACATAAAATCACTCAACTTTCTTTAATAACCTCAAAATCACTCAACAATGAAAATTTTACTAACAAAATCACTCAACTATTAATGTTTCCCTTAGAAAATCACTCAACCAATTTAAATAAAAAAATTCATATTGAATTTTGTTGAAACACAAATATTATATTAAATTAATTTTTTAAGAAATTATAAAGCTCATTTAATTATTTTATAAAATTTTGTTAAAAAAATATTCTAGTTTAAAACCAATTTTACAAAACAAGAGATAATCAATTTAATTATTTTATAAATTTTATTAAAATATTATTTTTTAAATATATCTGTTCAAACTAGATGTTGAACTCGTGCCAGTATGGACGCATCATATATTACTTATTTTGTCGTAATTTATGTAGTACGATGAAATTTGGAGAGCCATTCAATTTTTTAATATATATTTTCTAAGAAAAATAAGTTGTTACATACTGTGACCTATAAAATTCACACAATTTTTAAAGAAAATGTTTTTCTCTATGTCATGGTTTACATTGTAAGGATAAAATTTGAAGAGTCTTACTTGCGATCGTTTTATTTTTCAAATTCAATGACATATTTTTTTGTATAAATAATATTACTAATTTAACATTAAAATAGTAATAAAAAGTGATTTAATGTTAAAAAGTTAGAGAAATAAAATAATTAAACGTATTACTTATTAAGTAGTATTTTTTTGGTATGGTTTTTATATAGTAAAAGTTTGCTTATGTAAATTAGGTTTCTTAAATAATAATAATAATAATAATAATATATCTTTAACTATATAAAACAAAATATTTTTTATGACATTAAAAATTAATTATTAATTTTCATATAAGAGTAGAAGATAAAATAACCAAAATATAAATATGAAATATATTTATGTACTCACTATATTCTTCTATTATCATTTCTTGCAGGTTAATGTTGAGGAGCTTGGGCAATCCAGTGGTCCGCCATAACTTCCCGCAGGGGAACAACGTAGCAGACTTTTTCTGTAAGATAGGTTCTCAACTAACAATGACCCCTTAATTATATGTAGTACATAATCCTCCTGAAGCTATAGTTGAGTTTCTCAAAGCAGACAAGAAGGATTTCTAGCTAGTAAGCAAATACTTGGGTCACCATGTAATAAGTTAGCTCGTTACGGAAATTTATCTATAATCATTAGTTCTAATTATGATCATGTAGTGTTTCAACTATATACAATATATATATATTCTTTCTATCAAAAAATGTTTACATATACAAACTATTTATTTATAATTAACAATAAATTAAATAAATGGTGAAATAAACGTCTTAATTAATGAGAACAGACACAAGAAAGATAGAGGGTTGAACTAGACCATCAAAGTTAAAAATGAATAAATTGGCTGAATTAAAACAGGAATAAAAAAATGGAAATTTCCTAGGTTCAATCTTGTGATCGGGTTCATGAAATACAACATTGTCATCGGTAAGCCAAGTTGCAACTTATGAGAGTGTAATGACCCTCAAAATGAAATAGGATGAACTAGAGCTCACATGAGCTTTACAAGCTAATAACTTGTTACTATAATGAAGTACAACCTTTGAAGTCACTTTCAAAGAGTTCGAAAGACAAACGTCACGGGAAGACCAAGACGTTCGGAAATAGTCTCTTGTGTGATAGTGTGTTCTAGTATGTTTTCCTTGTTTCGGTGTGTCGTTTGAAGTCTAAAATCAGTGTAGGTGACCCTAGTTTCCAATGATCATGTTTAGGGTCAAAACGTTTGGTACGACTCCCCAAGGACAACCCTAAGGGTCCTTGAAGAGGACCCAAACGTTGTCCAAGAAAGTTGTCATGCGCAGCATGGCTAGCAACTTTTGGGGACAGTGGCGCGTTGCACGCTCTCACTCAAAGGAAAAAAATTAGCCCCACACCGCGGGCTTTTCACTTAGCCCTCTGCCTCGAAATGGTTTTGAGAAACAAATCTGGGAGGTGCCTACGCGTCGTGTAGTGGCTACCCATATTTGGTTGCATCGTCTAAGGTCAAGTTGGACGTTTCTAAAAGTCCAATTAAGTACAACGGTGCTTTGGGCATTTTGGGAGACAATCATTTTACCTATTCTTTGGCATTTTAAGTTGGTTAAAACCCCTAAACCTAGAATTGAAATCCATTCTTCAAAACTAAACCCTCCCCTCCCAAATTAATTCTCTCAAAACTCCATTGGGCCAAGCTCAAGCTAGAAGATGGGTTTTCAACTGATTTCTTCTCCAATTTTTCTGGGTCTTCAATCAATAAGGTATGTTAACTCTTGATTCTTGAATAACCTTTCATTCAAGGAGCACTATCAATGATTTTTCAAAGAGTTTCAATGATCAAATTTCCTAATTTTCAATCTAAGCATGGGTTACTTATCAAACTATTTTGTAAGTCATTCTAATGACGAATAAATGATGAATTAGTGTTTTTATGATGCTTTCATATGAAATTTATTAGGGAACCCATGATCCTCCTAATTCTCAAAATTGAACTGTAATGTGGGTCTTTGTGAATATGATTTTATGTCAATGAATTGTACTTGGATTGGATTGATTGTTAGACTTGATTATTATCTATATCCATTAATTTTGAATTGTGGAGGATTGATCTATGTTAATCACGGCTTGGAGAATTGGTAAGTTGTACCACTTCGAAAATTCAAGACGTGTTCTAGAGTCTAACATAAGTGTCATAAGGTCTAGACACTATTTCAAGGTCTATTATAATGAATATAAGTCATTTAGGAATACTAGAAACTAAAACGTCCAAGAATGTCCATGACGTCTGAAAACCAGTTCAAGGAGGTACTAGCCTGCCTTAGCCTATTTGACTAGCTTTTAGAAGTTGAAAAATTATTAAAATTAGAGGAAGAGTGTCTAGCATGTGTTTAGGTTGATTCATGGTTGAAACGTCTACGTACGACTCCCAATGACCAACCAAGGGCCCTTGAGGAGGATTCTTGCATGTTGGGGTCAAAGACTGCCTGGGCAGTGTGACCAACGACTAGCAGTCGACGATCCGTATGTCAATAGATGGGGAAATCATTTGCCACGCCGATGAACACTTATAAATTTTCCTAAGACTGGTTTTGGACCAGTCTCTGACCAAAGCGATGGACCAACAGAACGGAGGGTCCTGTGGCCGTCGTCTCACAGACTGACCGTCGATCGGGATCTCGTCTCTAAGGGGTTAGGTCGTCAGTTAGGGGTTAAAAGAAGCCTAATTAAGTTAATTAACACCCCATATAAAGACTCCAACCCATTAGACTAATCAAAACTCTCATAAGTCACAAACCCAAACTCTCTTCTTTCTCTCTTCTTTCTCTCTCTAGCGAAGAACTCCATTGAAGACCTAGCTAGGAGAGGGTTTAAGGTCTTCAAAGATTCAAGTTTTACCATAAATCTTCATCAATAAGTAATATATGAGATCGAATTCACCTTTGAGACCTCTTTCCTCAAAGGGTTCCATCAAATTGATATCAAAAGTTGAGTTTTCAAATGGGGTTCAACCAATTTCGAAATTGATGTTATGAATTGATTTTTTATGATATAATTTGGACACTAAGAATACATTAACATGTACTCTAACTTAATTATGATATATCTTGATGGTTTGGTCTAGTTTGTAGAAGATGACCTTTACCCCTTAACCTTAGGTTATGATCCTTATATGAATTATGTTATATTGATTCAATTGACTTGGTTATTGGTTGAATTACTACAAGATGATGTTTTTCTAGTAATCATGAATGAATTAGGGTGATTTATAGTCCTTTCATGCTAGTTATTGAGAGGTGATCTAGGTTATGACGTATAATGTAAGTTTGACCTAAGTATCTTGTCTTAAGCTATAATCTAGTATTGAATTGTGATGTAGTGATTCTTCTAGCCTTGTTATCATGTTGGTCATTGAATTATGATTATGTTATTTTCACATCCGGGTTTACCCCCTAGACGTAACTGGTGTCGTCGTCCTCTTTGAGGACTAAGACTAGACTCTTAGCTTACATCATTACATCTGTAGGTCAAAAACGCGGAAAATTTAAAACTTTTTACTACTTCTACATTGAGGTTTACATAGACCTCTACATACACATAGTAGATATATATCGAGTACACATTGACCCTTCGTATAGGAAGATTGCTTAGTCTTCTAATTTTATTGCATAGAGATATATAATATATGACATAGTCTCAAAAACTTGTCTCATCTCATAACCATCTAATAAGAATATATCAAATTAGGCCTAGCCCATACATCAATACAATAAGATCACATATAGGTCATACAACGTTTAGTATCCAAATGAAATGGAAAGAAACATAAGAGTCCTAAAAGTAAACAACTTCATAGCTTGATAGTGGCATTGCCCTCAGAAAGTGAGGACCTACCCAACTTGGATGATTAAGAATTCCAAGTCATCTTCAAAGTCGTCTCCAAAAGTCCTTCAACGACCAGAACCTAAAATGTCATGGAAAAGGAAGAAATGGGATTAGTACACCACTTGTACTAAGTATGAGACCATATGTACACATACTTTAAAATCATGCTAAGAAAAATGGACATTTCATAAAGTATGCACTTTTCATTAAAAACCTTTATGCACATTCAAAAAGACCATACCAATCAATTAGGCACATTCATTAATTCCAAAGCATGTACTCCACAAGACAAAACAATACTAAATTAGTCAAGTTAACATGGATATCATATAATTGGACATATACAGTCAAAGCAACTCTATCATCAAGTTATAATAGCAACAAGCATAGATAAGAGTTCATTACAGCATAATAAAAGCAAGATAATTACCCATTAACCCTTATTAAGTCAACAAAGTCAATGACCAAGCAAATCCCAATAACCTTACTCAATTAAGTAACACAACAAGAATCATGACTAACATCCTACTTTACATAGCATAGCATTTTAGGAGTACATATCATCATACTTTAACAATATAGACCAACACATATTTATAAGTGAAACTACTTAATATATAGTATCAACAATGTGAAAGTTCATCATATACATATCACATATAATCATAAGCATATTCATACGTAAGAAAAACCTCAAAAAGTTCCCTTCAAGGCAAACTAGTGCAAGACATTGGTAGAGTCCCATACCCCTACCTAAGCTAAGTCAACCTCTCAAGTCACCCTAGTTGGTTTGTACTTTATTACTTCATTTTAGTTTAGGTAACACTTGCCTTGACCGACATAGTCCACATGAGCTAAGTGTGGAATCCGGTGTTGTAAACCTTACACCGATGGAAGGTGGTCTACCGTCCAAAGTATAACCAAACATAAATGTAGCTTTCTAGGTGGATCCACTAGCTAGTCTTCTTATGGGGGAAACATAGTTCAAGAACTAGGAGATAGATATAATCCCTCTAATACAAATTGGCATTTGGGGCCTCCTCTCATGGGAATCCATTGTATGAATATCCCTGATTAGGGAGTCAACACCACATGTGGAACTATAAGGTGAATCTTCCTCTATGGGAAGTCATCACCTCCCATTGTCAAGTTCACTCGGTGCTAAGCTAAGTCCCTTTTGAAATGTCTTTAATTAATCATCATTGCTTAATGTAGGTTATAGGGTCTAATCCCTTGTATAGTCATTGTCATTAGCTCATTTGGAATTTGCATGAGAATATCCTTTCATGGCAACCCTCATATGTTACATAAGCATAACATCATCATCATGTCATAATAAGGCACATACGTACTTCACAACCAACCTTATATCATTTCATCTTAAGCATAAATCTCACAATCATATAGTCATGACATTTCAATTAAACATCATACAAACACCTACTTAGGCTAATCACAAGGCATGCTTCAATTGAACAACATCATCAATCGCAAGTCATCATAATTGAAGTAAAGGTTAGGATCATAAAGACTTAATCTCTTTCAATAGACATCATTGTGGTCTTACCATCAACCAACCAATTACATCCAGCAATAGGTTTAGTAACATTAATCAATAGTTAATTAACACAAGAACTAGGTCCATTGTATCATCACTGTCCCAATTTACATCAATTCATAACCTAGGGTTAGGGGAATCATAGTTCATCATGAATTCACCAAGAACTAGATCCAATCCCAACACTGCATTTCCGGATGTCATGGACGTCATCTGACGTCTTGGCTCTAAAACTTCTCGAACGACTTCTAAGAGTTATTTTAGGTCATAAAAAGTATATAAACCTTTTAACACTCATGTTAAGCTCTATATTAGGTTTTGAATTTTCGGAATGTTACATTATTCCCCCCTTAGGAACATTCGTCCCCGAATGACACAAAACTTTTAAAAAGGAAAGGATAGACTCAAGACTAGAAGCCCAACTAACAATATACAATATTATTATGAGTTAAAAATCAATTAAACATAACAAATATGGCATTTACACAATGACTCAAAACATTTTTTTTAACACATAAGACCCAAAGTTAGAACATGAGGAATTTCCTTCTCACAATAATAACATGAGCTCAACATACTTTACATGAGTCAATTATGTCAAAGTTCAACTTACCAAAATGCTACATATCATTTCATAAAGAGTCACCATATTGAAATGCTCAAGATAACTCAAAATAAGCAAAATTGCAAACTTCCAAGTTGAAAGCACAATTCACTGTAAGTCATTGTAACAACACCAAGATACACATTTTTTTCTACATTTCACTAAAAATAAAGGCAACTTCAATTTTTTCAATTATTTTATTTATTAATAGGAACAACTAACCTTAGTTATCAAATAGGTGAAGGTAACGGGACTTCATGTCAGCCTCGACCTCCCATGTTGCACCCTCAACTAGGTGATTCTTCCATAACACTTTTACAGAAGCCACCTCTTTGTTCCTCAACTTATTTACTTGACTATCAAGGATTTGACCTGGAATTTCCTCATAAGAGATATTATCCTTTACACCAAGACCCTCAATAGGAATTATAGAATAGGGGTCACCGATATACTTCTTAAGCATGGAAACATGTAAAACTTGATGAAACGAAGTCAATTCACTAGGAAACCTTATCTCATAGGCAGCCTTACCAACCCTTTGCAAGATTTCATAGGGACCCACATAATGAGGACTCAACTTTCCTTTCTTGCCAAATCTAACCACACCTTTCATAGGCGAAATCTTGAAACACAACTTATCACCTTTTTTAAACTCGAAGTCCCTTCTCCTATGGTTGGAATAAGACTTTTGCCGACTATAGGCCATTTGCAAGCGATTTCTTATGATATAAACTTTCTCCAAAGTCTTATAAATCAAATCGGGACTATAACATTCCAGAAAATGTACTTGTCTAGTGAAGATTCTATTAGGTTTTAAGAATATGTATTGGGGTACATAGGCATCCTAATACCCAATATTGACTAATATGGGGCATGTTAGAGAATATTGGCTTAAGGGTGTTAGCCAATTTCTCTGTATTAACAAGTAACTTAGATATGCTTTGATGTTCAAATGCTCCAATTAAAACTTTTTTTAGGAATTGTACCTACAATGAAAAACCTAAGCTAAAATTTTTGATTTCATAGCTTACACACTTGAGGTACGAGACATCCAAGTGTCAAGCCTAGGTACCATAGCACATGATCATTTAAAATGATCATGTAGATTAAGAAGTGCCCAAGGACATAGTGAGGATCCTTGGGACAAGAAGTGAACTTTCCTAGTGCAACTAAAGAGTGAACGACTATGAAAGTGCACGGAAAAACACATGCAAGCACATGTGCTACCGGACGAGAAACCAAGCGACCAAGCCCAGCCGATTCGATTAGGGCGGTTAGGGGGCTGACACGCGTCGGGTTAAGCCACGTGGGGCCGAGATTCCTAACCAATCCTAGGCTCCAACTAACTTACCTAACTATCTAACTAGCCTATACCTAACTAAAATGAACTAACTAGTGTGCCCGAAATCCTAAGACCTAGCCCGGTGACACTAACCGAGTAGCTAACTTCAGAAACATCCTAGTACTTAACCTAGGATGATCCAAAGGGGTTGGTTATGGTCCTAGTGACTTAGGAGTACTTAAATAATTACCCTAGGTCACTTAATTAATTAAATTAAAAACTTAATTAATTAATTTAACTTCATGGTCAAACCCGAGATCCTTAGCGAATTTTCAGAATTAGGCTAAGAGCGTGTTTGGCTCAGCTTAAAAGTTGGTCAAACTGACTTAAAAGCTGGTTTTTGACTTATTTGGCTGTTTGGCAATACTCAAAATAACTTATTTTAAGTTAAAAAAAACTTATTTTAAGCCAAAAGTTAAAAGTTGGGGTAGGGGTGCTTTTTTTTTCCAGCTTATAAGCTGTTTTAAGTTGACCACATTTTTACCTTTTTGCCCTTAATATTTTTATACAATCTCCAAATTACCCACATAACCCTAACATCTCTTTCTTCTATTTTTCCCTTTTCACGTGTGGATGATAGACAATTACTATTACTAATGAATGAAAATAAAATAAATCTTAAATCTTTCAAGTGATCTATTCAAATTATATATTATTAAAATGTAAAATAAGTTGCACATATAACTTAAATAAAAATTTATATTCCTCTTATAAATAATTTGTGATAATAAAGAAATATGTGAATGATAGACAATTAATATTACCTATGGATGAAACTAAAATAAAATCTTAAATCGTTCTTTAATCTATTCAAATTATATATATTTAAAATCTATATTAAGTTTATATTCCTCTTATAAATAATTTGTGATGAGAAAGAAATATGTGAATGATCGCAAAATATAATTATTTATAGTTGTAAAATATAAATTAATTAACTTTTATTATGTTAACAACTTTAAAGGGTATTTCAGACATTTTGATTTAAAAAGCTGTTTATCAGCACTTATTTGCCAAACACATCAACAATTTTTTTTTAACTTCAGCACTTTTATCCAAACGCATAACTGCTAATTTTAAAAATAAGTTTCACCACTTTCAAAAGTATTTTTTTAAAGCTGCTTTTATTAAGCCCATCCAAACGGGCCGGCCCTAAGTCAAATGCTCTCTTACTTTTAGTTAATTTAGGAGGGGCGTTTTGGTAATTAGATAATTTATTTATTTAATTAAGTTATTTAGCCTAAGTTGAATTAGTCAATATTCAGTTCCTAAAACCTAGACTCACGTTTATCTAGTAGAAACCCACGACTGAAAAACAGTGAACAAACGTGAGAAAAAAATAGAAAAATACTCTCGGTTCTCCTTAGGCGATTTCAAGGCAATTCTTCAGGATTTTCCTATAAAGTACAGGGTGATCTTTGTAGATTCAATTCTAAAGTAAGGTATGGGTTTTCTCTGTTGTATTCCTTTCCCTAACAGGCTTTTCCAACGTTTTGTATTCAAGAAAACCGAAATTAGGGTTGTTGCTAATGATATTGTCGAATGTTCATCTCCCTAGTTCTCCCTATTTCCGATTTTTGTAGTATGTGTGATGCAAATCTCAAGCATGTTTTTGGTATGTGTTGCTAAGTAATCATTATGTGTAGGTTTATCTGATTTGATAATGTCGAATGAGACCAATAGGGTAGATCCGTATCATTAGAGTATCATCTATATGATATTACTATAGTATATACATGAAGTTAATTGACTTGGCTAGTGATAATATCATGACAAGTGTTTAGTGAAAGTTTGCTTTATGCCAATAAATTGGCCAGCAATATTATTTCCAAATTATGTAATAGAATTGGCGAATAACTAAGTCATGCCAATCTTATATGGACAATGCAAATTATGATGTTTCTTGTAAGGCCAAATACATGTTAAAGATTGACTTGACAAGATGTAACTCAATGAACTCATAACCTAGGGTATGCCAATGATTGGGACAAGTCCCAACATACCCTATCCAAATGAACTCATGAACATAGTAGCACATTGAATAAGTCCTTATAATTTTCATAAAGAATGGTGCCAATGATTGGGACAAGTCCCAACATACCCTATCCAAATGAATTCGTAAACATAGTAGCACATTGAATAAGTCCTTATAACTTTCATAAAAATGGTGCAAGACTACCAAATAACATTGAACAAGATAAGGTGAGTAATGAAAGAATAAAAGCTTATGAGTTATGAAATTGACCTAGAATGGGGTATTAAAGAAAGTGAGACAAGTCTCACTTGCACCTAAACAATTATGTTAAAGATACTCACATAAGAGGGTGTTATAAATCGTGAGACAAGTCTCATTCACACCATAATGATAATGTAATAGTTAAGTTCACATTCATCAAGTATAGAAAGGTATGACAAGTCATCATTTGAGTTAAGTATACCTCATACTAGAATAAAACTTCTATAGTGTATGATTAAACTCTAAAAGTTGTAAAGCATAATAAATTGAGCTAAGCACCGATAAAATAGTAATGAGCTTGTGTAAGAATATGTAAGACTCATGAGATGAGACTACCACCAAGGTAGATATAGGTCTCCAAATTTCCTAGTGTTTGAACTATGTCGCCAGCATAGGTTACTAGCTAGTGGATCCACCTAAGAAAGCTGGGAAGTATTCGTTTTCACTTTGGCCGGTGAACCACCTCTTTTCAGTGTGGGGAAGACTTTGGATCTCATGTTATCTCACATGATCTATGTCGGTTAAATGCTAAAGATTTCTTTAAGAAAGTAAGTAAGTAAGTAAGAAAGAAAGAATTAGGAAGATGAGGGGTGTTCATATAAGATGACCAAAGGGTGAGGTTAGATTACTAAGTAATGATGTAAGTCATTCTTAGTCGTTGCACAGAGAGGTCCTAATGGAAGTCATAAATGAATATCTTAAGTCAACCTAGCATGTTCAAGGTGAATATGAGATCAAAGAAGAAGAAATGTATGTTCAAAGTGAACTAAGTAAGTAGAAGCAATAAGTATATCAAATCATCAGTGATTGATAAGAATGAAGTTTTAACAGTTATTGGCTTATGCTAATAATGGGAGCAAAACATAATGACTCATCAATTGGAGTATGAATATATGTCCCAACATAATTATATTATGCAAATGATCAAATAATGGGCATAGCCAATAATGAGCTTTGACATTTTGTGTCATTCTAGCATCTAACTTCCTTCTTGTGTGTGCGGAAAAATGAACACAAGAAAAAACGCAGGAAGGAGAGTTAGAGAAGCAGCTGCTGGGGGAAACTAGCTCCTCCTCAAACCTCAGCTGGTGGAGTGCAAGTGCCTGTCAATCCAGCTGCGTTGACGGATGGAGAAGTAAGAGTAGCACTGGTTTAGATGGTCCAAGCCATCACTGCTCAGACACAGACTATCACAGCCTAGGACACTAGAGAGGGTGATCCCAGGGAGAACCCACATGCTAGCACCATGGTTAGCAGACTTAGAGATTTCACCAGGATGAATCCTCTAGTCTACTTCGGGTCAAGAACCAATGAGGATCCCAGGAGTTTTTGGACAAGGTCCACAAGATTCTTTGTGCTATGGGTGTTAATGAAGAGGAGAAGGCTGAGTTGGATGTATACCAGCTAAAGGATGTGGCTCAGGTATGGTACAAGATGTGGGTAGATGGCTGAGCACCAGGAGAAGTCCCCATCATTTGGGACATTCTCAAGACTGCATTCCTGGAGAAGTTCTCTCCCAGAAAGCGGAGAGAGGATAAGGTTGAGGAGTTCATCAACCTACATCAGGGAGGTATGACAGTCAAGCAATACTCTTTGAAGTTTGTTAAGTCTTCCAAATATGCTTATTCCCTGGTGTCCAGTAGCAATAATGAGATGAGTAGGTTCTTGACTGGTGTATCAGAGGATCTAGAGGAGGAATGTCGGGAAGCCATGTTGCATCATAATATGGACCTTGCTAGGTTGATGGTACATGCACAACAAATAGAGGAGATTCGTTGGAGGGAGAGAGGCCGAGAAGGCAAGAAGCCTAGGCCCTCGGGTCATGCTGGTTCTAGCACTGGTAGAAGTTCGTCTGGAGTGTAGGACATGCCCAAGTTCAAGAAGGGGCACCAGCACTCAGGTAATCCTACTCCTTCCAGGAAAACTAATACCAATGGGGACAAGTCTGGCCCCAAGAAGGGCAATGATAGAAATGCCCAGTGTGACATAAAGCCGTGTGGTAAGTGTGGCCGTTTGCATGGAGGTGAGTGCATAGTAGAATCTAATCCCTGGTATGGCTGAAACAAGTGTGGGCATATGATCAAGGACTGCCCATATGTGAAGAATCAACCCAAGGCATATACTCAGTCTCGACCTAGTCCTACTGCTGCAACCGATCCTCCTAAGAGGAACAAGTTCTATGCTTTAAAAGATAGAGAGGAGCAGGAGAATCAGCTGATGTGGTCACTGCTACCTTACATGTCTTCTCTTTTCATGTGTATGCATTGTTAGATCTAGGATCCACTTTGTATTTTGTTACTCCTTTAGTAGCTAGTAAATTTGACCTGCTTCCTGAGATCTTGCATGAACCTTTTCTAGTTAGTACTCCCATAGGAGACATCATTAGAGCTGAAAGAGTATATAGAGATTGCTCAATAACTGTTCTTGATAGAGTTACCTATGCTAACGTGATAGAATTAACCATGCTTGACTTTGATATAATTTTGGGTATGGATTGGCTCCATAGATAATATGCTACCATAGATTGTCAAAACAGGGTAGTAAGGTTTCAGTTTCCTAATGAGTTAGATCTGGAATTGAAGGGCGTAGTTCAAATCCAGCAGGCCAAATTGTTTCCCATCTTAAAGCCAATAAGATGTTATAAAAGGGGTATTTATACCACTTAGTCAGAGTCAATGACTTAGAACATGAAGTTCCTTCCATAGACTATGTGTCCTATAGTGAATGCGTTTCAAGATGTCTTTACTGAGGATTTACTAGGAATCCCTCCTGTACGCGAGATTGACTTTGGTATTGACTTAGATCCCAGCAGCAAACCAATTTCCATTCCTCCCTATAGAATGACTCTAGTTGAACTCAAAGAGTTGAAGTTGCAGTTAAAATATCTACTTGATAAGGGATTCATCCAGCCGAGCATATCCCCATGGGGTGCTCCAGTGTTGTTTGTTAAGAAAAAGGATGGAACCATTAGAATGTGTATCGATTACCGGCAACTCAAGAAAGTCACTATAAAGAACAAATACCCTCTTCCCAGAATGATGATCTATTTGATTAGCTCCAAGGTTCAAGTTTCTTTTCTAAAATATATCTCCGGTCAGGGTATCACCAGCTTAAAGTTAGACAAGATGACATTCCTAAGACTGCCTTCCGTACTAGGTATGGTCATTATGAGTTTCTTGTCATGTCATTTGGTCTCATTAACGTACCAGCTGCGTTTATGGGCCTTATAAATAGGGTCTTCTGTGAATACCTTGATTCTTTTGTCATAGTATTCATAGATGACATACTCATATACTTTAAGACCAGAGAAGAGCATGAACAACATTTGAGAATTACATTGCAAGTAATTAGGGAACATCAACTGTATGCAAAATTTAGCAAATGTGAGTTTTGGCTTAAATCAATGACCTTCCTTTGTCATTTGCTGTCCGACTACGGTGTAACATTGATCCGAAAAAGATTGAGTTAGTAAAGAACTGGCCGATACCCCTCACTCCTACAGACTTTTGAGTTTCTTGGGTTTGTCTAATTACTATCGCAGGTTTGTCGAGGGCTTTTCCGCTATTGCTGCTCCATTGACAACTTTAACAAAAAAGAAGGCAAAGTTTTAGGAGTCTAAAACTTGTGAAAAGAGCTTCCAAGAGCTCAAAGACCAACTCACTTCAGCCCTAGTTCTCACATTGCTGAGTAGTGGTTAAGGGTATGTGGTGTACTGTGATGCTTCACGAGTAGGTTTGGGATGTGTTCTTATGCAGGATGGCAATGTGATTGCATATGCATCAAAACAGTTGAAAATCCACGAGAAGAATTACCCTGTCCATGATCTTGAGTTAGCTGCTATGGTATTTTAGTTAAAACTTTGGAGACATTACTTATATGGTGTACATGTTGATGTATTTACTGACCATAAATGTCTCCAGTATGTTTTTACACAGAGAGAATTGAATCTTCGTCAGAGAATATGGCTAGAGATGCTCAAGGATTATGACATGAGTGTCCACTATCACCCAGGTAAGGCAATGTAGTGGCCGATGCTTTGAGCGATTGAGCATGGGCAGTATGTCTCATATTGATGATGAGAAGAAGGACCTTGTCAATGAGGTACACCAATTGTCTAGGTTAGGTGTACGAATGGTAGATACACCAAGTTGGGGTGTTTCATTTTGTTCCATTTCCGAATCCTCATTTGTTGTAGATATAAAAGCTAACCAGCATATCGACCCAATACTCATGGAGAAAGCTGAGTGAATCATTCTCCCTGGGGGGGGATGGTGTGCTTAGATACCAGGGAAGATTGTGCGTGCCCAATATTGATAATTTGAGACCATATTATTGCATTGGCTCATGGCTCTAGGTATTCCATTCATCCACGTTCCACCAAGATGTATCATGATCTCAAGGAGATCTATTGGTGGGAACATATGAAGCGATATATTTCTAAGTTTGTGGAGGAGTGCCCCAATTTTCAACAAGTTAAGGACGAACACTTTAAGCCTGGAGGTATTACCCAGTCGATTAAGGTCCCAACATGGAAGTGGAAGACTATTTATATGAACTTTGTGGTTGGTCTGCCCAGGATTAGGAAACTACATGATTCCATTTGGGTCATGTTGACAGGATGACTAAGTCTGCTCACTTCATTCTTGTGAAGTCTACTTACAGGGCCGAAGATTATGCCAAGATGTATATTGATGAGATAGTGAGGTGGAATGGGATCCTTTTATCTATCATTTCAGATAAGGGAGCCCAATTCACTTCTCACTTTAGGAGATCTTTCTAAAAGAGATTGGGTAAATAGGTAAAGCTCAGTACTGCTTTTCATCCTCAGACGGATGGACAAGCAGTGCGTACCATTCAGACCCTTGACCTTATCCAACCAAGCATTCCAACCAAGCATTCCCCTACATGACCTTTTCCACATTTGGCACAAGTAGGCTTCACGTTTGGTGAGCTAATACCCCTTCCCTTATTAGAGTTAGGGTTAGACACCCTATCATCCCTAGCCTTAGGGAAATTGGAAGGAACTTGATTAGTAACCCACTTCATAAACTTAGGCTAGTCTTGAATCTCAAGCCTATTCCTTGAAGAACCCCCATAAAAGAATCTTGCCCTCTTAGCATCTCTACTCTTCCTCTTTTGCCCTTTCCTCTTCTATATCTTGGTCAGGAACGATGAGATGAGAAATGTTCACGTTGTCATGTAACATAGCCGAATGACATTCTTCTTGCAAATCATCCGACACCCCCATCACAAAACAACTCATGTCATCTCGAGGATCAAAAACAAAAGAAGGAGAATATTTTGACAATTTAGACCACATTAGATTCCCTCTTATCCCTAGGAAAGAGCCGATCAAGAAAATCCTAACGACCTATTGTCCCTCCATTGGACATACCATGCTTGAACCACATCCTTAAGTTGGTAAGTGGCTAACTTGTCCTTCTCAATAGTAGACAACCCCATACCATAAAGGATCTTGTCGATTTCATCGATGAACTCTTGGTGTTCTTCTTCAACCTTGGACCCGTTGAAAGTATGATGATTCATCCGAGTGAAATCCCTTAGACGAGAGGCCATTGTTGTTACTTGTTGATGTGCTCGGGGCACAACCTCCTGATTAGCTTGGGCCATCATGGCTTGGGCTTGAGTAGAGGCGGCTTGTGCTTGGGTAGTAATGGCTTGGGCCATTTGGAAGAGAGCAACCCTTATGTTCTCATCCGTCAAAGGAAGAGGATTCATGGGGGCTTGGTCATCATTCACTTTTTCCTCGAGAGGAGGAACTCCCGCATTAACAATCTCTTCTTCAAGTATTCGTGTCGTATTCCTTCCAGTATTCATTGGCTATAATCACAATAAGAGGATTAGATGCTAAAGGCACACGATAAGTATATTCTAGTGGCACAATATTGGATTTCCAAAAAAGTGACAGTTTCCTCAGCATCGCATATATTCCTATTCATAAGTGTGCGCGCTTCACAATGATGAATACAAACCTACATAGACATGATTGAGAGAGACATCAACTCAGAAATATTCAACCTCATGCTCTAATACCAAGTTTGTCACATCCGGGTTTACCCCCAGACGTAACTGGCGGCGTCGTCCTCTTTGAGGACTAAGACTATCCTCTTATCTTACATAACTACATTCATAGGTCAAAAATGCAGAAAATTTAGAACTTTTTACTACTTATACATTGAGGTTTTCATAGACCACTACATACACATGATGAATATATATCGAGAATACATGGACCCTTAGTATAGGAAGATTACTCAGTATTCTACTTTTATTGCACACATAAATATAATATATAACATAGTATCAAAACATGTCTCATCTCATAAACATCTAATAAGATATATCAAATTGGGCCTAGCCGATACATCAATACAATAAGACCACATATAGGTCTTACAACATTTAGTATCCAAATGGAATGGAAAGAAACATAAGTCTTAAAAGTAAACAACTTCATAGCTTGATAGTGGCTTTGCCTTCAGAAAGTGAGGACCTTTCCAACTTGAATAATTAATAATTCCAAGTCTTGTTCAAAGTCGTCTCCAAAATTCCTTCAACGACCAGAACCTAAAATGTCATGGAAAAGGAAGAAATGGGATTAGTACACTACTTGTACTAAGTATGAGACCATATGCACACACACTTTGAAATCATGCTAAGAAAAATGGACATTTCATAAAGTATGCACTTTTCATTAAAAACCTTTATGCACATTCAAAAAGACCATACCAATCAATTAGGCACATTCATTAAGTCCAAAGCATGTACTCCACAAGACCAACAATACTAAATTTAGTCAAGTTAACATGGATATCATATAATTGGACACATACAGTCAAAGTAACTCTATAATCAAGTTATAATAGCAACAAGCATAGATAAGAGTTCATTATAACATAATCAAAGCAAGAAAATTACCCATGAACCCTTATTAAGTTAAAAAGTTCAATGAACAACCAAAGCCCCATAACCTTACTCAATCAAGTAACCCAACAAGAATCATGACTAATATCCTACTTTACATGGCATAGCATTTAGGAGTATGTATCATCATACTTTAATAATATAGACCAACACATATTCATAAGTGAAACTACTCAGAATACAATATCAGCAATGTGCAAGTTCATCATATACATATCACATATCATCATAAGCATATACGTAAGAACAACCTCATAAAGTTCCATTTAAGGCAAACTAGTGCAAGGCATAGGTAGAGTCCCATACACCTACCTAATCTAAGTCAACCTCACAAGTCACCCTAATTGGTTTGTACTTTATAACTTCATTTTAGTTTAGGGAACACTTACCTTAACCAAAATATACCACATGAGCTAAGTGTGGAATCCGGTGTTGTAAACCTTACACCGATGGAAGATGGTCTATCGACCAAAGTAAAACCAAATATAAATGTACTTTCTAGGTGCATCCACTAGCTAGTCTTCCTATGGGGGGAAACATAGTTTATGAACTAGGAGATAGGTATAATCCCTCTACATACCACTTGGAAATTGGGGCATCCTCTCTTGGGAATCCATTGGATGAATATCTCTCATTGGGGAGTCAACACCACATATGGAACTATAGGGTGAATCTTCCTCTATGGGAAGTCGTCACCTCCCATTGTCAAGTTCAGTCGGTGCTAAACTAAGTCTCTTTTGAAATGTCTTTAATTAATCATCATTGCTTAATGTATGTAATAGGGTCTAATCCCTTGTATAGTCATTGTTATTAGGTTATTAGGAATTTGCATGAGAATATCCTTTCATGGAAACCCTCATATGTTACATAAGCAGAACATCATCATCATGTCATAATAAGGCACATACGTACTTCACAACCAACCTTATATCATTTCATCTTAAGCATAAATCTCACAATCATATAGTCATGAAATTTCAATTAAACATAATACCAGCACCTACTTAGGCTAATCACAAGGCATGCTTCAATTGAACAACATCATCAATCACAAGTCATCATAATTGAAGTAAAGGTTAGGATCATAAGGACTTAATCTCCTTCAATAGACATCATTTTGGTCTTACCATCAACCAACCAATTACATCCAGCAATAGGTTTAGTAACATCAATCAATACTTAATTAACACAAGAACTAGGTCCATTGTATCATCACTATCCCAATTTACATAAATTCATAACCTAGGGTTAGGGGAATCATAGTTCATCATGAATTCACCAAGAACTAGATCCAATCCCAACACTACATTACCTTAGTCAACCCATACATGAATTAGAATAGATGAAACAAGTCTAATAATCAATTTATCCTTCAATTCCCATCAAGTCATAAAAGATCAAATATTTAGGAATTTGGGGAAGGGATCATGATCATCCTGAAAGTTCATCAATTAACATACTAACCAACAATCTACACTCAACAAGTCATAGGAAATCACAATTCATCATCAATTTTAAGTTTATAAGAAGACCCATAAGAATTGGAAAAATCTCATGGAATTGGGTAATTTAGAAATCAACTTTTAGAGGAAATCTTGGGGAAAGTAATCTCAAGGTTTAGAATCCATACCTTAATGAAGATTTACCCACGAAATTGAAGTGAAATCCTATAGAAATTGGCCTTCTTCTTCAAGCTTTCTTCCTTCTTCAATGGAGGATTTGGGGAGAGAGAAGGTAGAGAGAGGTGAGACTTTTGAGTTTTGATTTTGGAATTTGGGCTTGGGTGAGTGATTAATGACTCAAAAGGACCCTTAAGCTATATATAATGACCCCCTAAATTACCGAAAACACCCCTCACATAACTTGGTCTTTTTATGAAGTCTAAATGTCAAAAATATGATTTCACCAAATCGGGGAAATGACTCCGCGTCGCAGAGTCAATACACATTTCCCCAAAAATAATTTTTGGACCAGTGAGGTCTATGTGGTCTGCACGTCATACAGCAGCCCACTGAATCTTGACATCTCGCAGGCTACTTAGACAGCCTGCCCACCCGTGTTAGGGTCCTTTTCATTGATCCTTCCAGTGGTCCTTGGGGAGTCGTTATGGTATTTTTAGACTCTATCTACTACACTCTACCTAACCAAAGCATTTTTACAAGTTTAAGACTTAATTTGACCCTCCAAAACCATCCCCAAATATAGCAACGTCAACTATTTCAAATAGGCTAGTTCCTGGACGTCCTTTGACGTCTTGGCTCTAAAACTTCTAGAACGACTTCTAAACATTATTTTAGGTCATAAAAAAGTATCTAAACCTTTGACACTCATTTTAATCTCTACATTAGGTCTTGACTTTTATGAGTATTACAATTATACCCTGAATGGGTTGAATTAAGGGTTGATGGTAAGAGCTTGATGATGAATTACGAAGGAGACTTCGTAAGTCCTATGATACGTATCCTTTAATTAAAATTATGGTTAATTGTTATTAATCATGATATTTTATTGGATTATGCCTTGTATTATGATTGATAGGGTGGTATTATGTTTAATTAAAATGTCTTGACTATGGTTGTGAGGTGTTGGCTTAAGATGTAAATGTTATAAGGATGATGAATGATTTACCAATGTGCCTTATCATGATATAAAAATTCTATGTTCTAACATCACTTATATGAATTGTAATAAAAGGACAATAGTCATACAATTCCTATTGAGTTATGATGATGATGATGAATATACAAGGGTTAGATCCTATGACCTACAATAAGCTATGATGATTAATAAAGACATTAAAGACATTTCAATAGGGGCTCTAGCTTAGCACCGAGTGAATTAGAGTGATGAGTGTCCTTTACTACATATGGAAGGTAGGATTATATGATGATTAATAAAGACACTAAAGAAATTATAAAAAAGGGACTTAGCTTAGCACGGAGTGAACTTGACGATGGAAGGTGATTACTTCCCAAAGTGGAAAATTCACTTTATAGTTCTAAATGTGGTGTTGATTTCCCAAGGAGGAATACTCATCTAAAAGATTCCCATGAAAGGATGAAACAATTGCGAAGTTGTATGTAGAGAGAGTATACCTATATCTTAGTTATTGAACAGTGTTTCCCCCATAGGAAGACTAGCTAGTGAATCCACCTAGAAAGCTACATTTGTGTTTGGTTTTACTTTGTCCTGTAGAATACCTTGCACCGATGTAAGTTTTTACAACACCGTATTCTACACTTACCTCTTATGATCTATATCTGTTAAGGTAAGTGTACCTTAATCTAAAAATAAAGCAATGAAGTATAAAGTAACTAGGGTGACTTGTGAGGTTTGACTTAGCATAGGTAGAGATATGGGACTCTACTTATGACTTGTAATGGTTTTCCTTGAGGGAAGCTTTATAAGGTTGATATTATGTATGTATATGATAATGAATGCAACTGATGATAATATGATGACTTTACATGTAAATGATAATATATGGTGATTGATATACTTATCTGCAATAAAATTAGAAGGCTATGTAACCTTCCTATGTGATGGGTATATGTACACTCGATACTGATATATATTATGTATATGTAGAGGTCTATGTAAACCTCCAATTTGAAGTAATTAAAAGTTTTAAATTTTATGTGTTTTTGATCTATGAATGCAATGATGTAAACTAAGAGGCTAGTATTAGTCCTCAAAGGGGATGACGACACTGGTTACGTCAAGGGGGTAAACCCGGATGTGACAGAACATACTAAATTTGGACCACATCCTTGAGTTTGTAAGTAGCCAACTCGGCCTTCTCACTAGTAGTCAATCCCATATGAAATTGGATTTTGTAGACATCGTCTTGGAATTCTTCGGGGTTTTCCTCCGCTTTAGAACTATTGAAAGTAAGGGGATTCATTCTAATTAAATCTCTCAACCGGGAGACCATGGTACTCAGATGTTTGTTTCCTAGGGGTACCACCTCCCAATTTACTTGGGTCGTCATAGCTTGAGCTTGAGTTGTGACGAATTGTGCTTGGGTAGTATTTGCTTGAGCCATTTGGAGAAAGGCATCCCTTATATCACCATCCGTCATGATCGGAGGATTGGCCGGAGCTCTATCATCATTAGAAACATCCTCAAGAGGATGAACTTGATTGACACGAGAAGGAACTCCCACATTAGCGATCTCTTCATCAAGTCTTCATGCGTCGTTTCTTCGAGTATTCATACGTATAACCACAATACGAGGTTTAGGTGAAATCACACATAAAGTAGACTCTAAAGGCACGACTTTGGATTTCCAAGAAAAGGACGATTTCCTAGGCATCATATAGATTCTCACTAATAAGTGTGGCACGATTCACAATTATGAATAAGAACCTACATCATATAGATTCTCACTAAAGATATTCTACCTCATGCTCTGATACAACATTTGTCACATTCAGAGAGCACCCCATAGAAGTAACCAATATAGTTGTCCTCGAAGAAGACTTAGATGAACCTCTTAGCATTCATTTCATAGGTTAAATTAGCAGAAAATATAAAACTTTTCGTTAACTTCTACATTGAAGTTTATGTAGACTTCTACATACACATAATATATTCATATCGAGTATACGCTCATATCATAACAATCTAAACAAGAATCTAACAATTGGGCATAGTCCATACATCAATGATAGAAACCACATATAGGATATTAAAAACAAATGTCTCCAACGAAATAAAAAGAACATAGAAGTCTTAAAACTCAAACAACATTACTGGCTTGATAATGGCATAGTCCTCAGAAAGTGAGGCACTACTGAAACACTAGGGAAATGTCCAAGTAGTCTTCAATGGCCTTAAACTAAGCTCAACGACCGGATCTTACAATTTTTAGTAAACATAAATATGTGGTTAGTACACACTTGTACTAAGTATGAGTATATGCACATAAACAAGTAAAATCATGCTAAAGAAGACATTTGTTCAAATCCATGCCAATGTACTTTGAAAAGCATTATGCACAATCAAGAACTCATATAAGCCAATACTTACATAATCCATAAGTCCAAACCATGTACAACACAAGACCAACATTAACAAGTATAGTTAAGTCAACATGTGTATCCACATAATTGAGTACATAATCAAGACAACTCCAACCTCAGTCCATAACATTAAAAATCATGTATAAAAGTACATAACATCATAACATAAGCAAGACCAACTGCAACGAACAAGTAAAACCCCATAACCTTAATTAATCAAGCAAACCAAACAAAGGATCATAAGAAACATCTAACTCAATATAACATAACATCAATAGTAGTCATCATAACATTTAGCAATATATACTAATAAGATGTTCATAAATGAAATTAACAACACATAGAATCATAAACATGTAAAGTCATCCTATTCATAGAATATGCATTATAAGAACACAAGAACAACCTCCGAAGGTTTCCCTCAAGGAAAACTAGTGCAAGGAATAGGTAGAGTCTCATACCCATACCTAGGCTAAGTCAACCTCTTAAATCACCCTAGTTAGTGTTAACATCTTTACTTCATTTTACTTTCGGAAACACTTGCCTTAACAAACCTAAACCACAAGATATTAGTGAGGAATCCGGTGTTGTAAAACATTACACCGATGGAAGGTGGTCTACCGGACAAAGTAGGACCAAACATGAACATAGGATCTACGTGAATCCACTAGATAGTATTCCTGTTGTGTCAACATAGTTTTATGGAGATTGGGGGCTTTCATGGAAACATCACTCTATGCCCTTTATAAACTATGAGGCTATCCACCAAGTGAGGACTATGGTGAACCCTACCTTCCCTTCTTAGGAAGGTGTCACCCCTCATCTACAAGATCACTTGGTTCTAAGCTCGAATCCCTTTTGAAATGTCTTTCTTGATCAATTATAAGCTTAGTTTAGGTCATACGGTCTAATCCCTTGTATAGTCTTTGTCATTAGCTTATTGAGAATTTCTTTTCCTGGAAACCCTTAAACGTGAGTTAAACATAACGTCATCATAATGTCATAATAAGGAACAAAGCTACTTCATAACCAACTTTATATAATTTCAAATTAAACATAATCGCACAATCACATAGTCAAGACATTTCAATTCAACATCATACCAAAACCTACTTAGGCTAATCACAAGTCATGCTTCGATTGAACTACATCATTAATCAGAAGCCACCATAATTGTAGTAAAGGTTAGGATCATAAAGACTTACTCAATCTCCTTTAATATCCTTCTTCATGGTCTTACCATCAACCAACCAGTTACATCCAACAATGGGTGTAGCAACATCAATCAATAGTAATTAACACAAGAGCTAGGTCAATTGCATCATCACTATCCAATTAACATCAATTCATAACCTAGGGTTAGGGGAAATAGGGTTAATCATAAATTATAAAGAATTTGATCCAATCTCAACAATATCTTACCCTAGTCAATCCATATATGAATTAGAATAGATAAAACAAGTCTAACAATCAATTGATACTTCAATTCCGATCAATTTACAATCAAGATCGAACATTTGGGGAGATCCTAGAATAGGACATGATCTACGTGAAAGTGCATCAATTAGTCAATAATCTACACTTAATTAGTCATTGGCAATCATAATTTATCATCAATTTGAAGTTTAGAAGAAAACCCATTAGAATTGGAAAATCACATGGAATTGGGTAATTTTGAAATCAACCTTGAAAGGACCTCTTGGAGAAAGGAATTCCAAGAGTGAAAAACCCATACCTTAATGAAGATTAATCCATGAAATTCAAGTGAAACCCTAGAGAGAGAGAGAGTAGTAGAGAGAGGTGAGAGCTTTTTGCTTTTGATTTTGGGGATTTTATTTGAGTGAGTAAAATATGAGGAAAAAAAATTAAAATCAATATATATACTTCGCATGAAATACCCAAAAGACCCCTCACTTATGTTGACCCTTTAACGAAGTCAAACTTGAAATACAAAATTTCAGATTTTCGTCAGGCAATAAGTCCGCAATGCAAAGCTGCTCCCGCATGAGTTTCTAAATTACTTTTTCATACACTTGATTCTGCAAACTGCCCGTGATGTAGACTTGAAATTTGACCAAGGGCCATCCGTGCTCTCCATGCGGACCTTTTTTCTACTATGTGCAATTTTGCTGCTACCTTGTCAGCTTGCCAAGCCAAAGTTTGGGGTCCTTTTGTGGACCCCTAGGGTGACCCTTGGTGGTCATACCTGAATGTTTTCACTCTATATACTAGATTTTATCTATCCACAGTCATTTTACAAGTTTTAGAACTCATACAACACCTCCAAACCCTTTAAAAATCAAAGGACGTTTTACTAATTAAAATTAACTAGCTTCCAGATGACATGGACGTTTCTTGATGTCTTGACTCCAAAAATTCCTAAATGCTTTATAAATATTATTCTAGGTATTATGACAGTGTTACTAACCTTAGATCAACAAGAGGATATAGCTATGGTCATGGGCTTTCAGAGTGTTACATCTCTTCCTCTAGCCGCAATAGTAGGACAATCCCTCACATTATGTCAATCCTTACCACAAGCAAAGCAACCATTGGTACCAACTAGACATTACCCAAATTGCTTCTTCCAACACCTAGCACAAGTAGGCTTAACACCTTGAGAAGTACTACCACCCTCAGTTTTGACCTTAGGAGCACTAGGTCCATCATGGTTTGGATCCCTCTTTTTAAACCTAGATTGGTTTTCCTCATCGGATCTAATCATATTCAAGTTTATTGAAATCCTACTTAGTTTTTACTCCTCAATGGATTGTGTTGTAATACCTCAATAATAACTTAGGTGAAGCTAGAGCCTAACATGGTTTTAATGATTGTTTAAGGTCCTAAAATTATCTATAATGTGGTATTGAGGCAGTGTAAAATATTGTAGGTTCATTGGAAGTCAAACATCAAGAGACGACCAAGACATTTGATTACTAAGTCACCTATGTGCCTCATGTGTGGTTATGTGCCTATATGCATGTCACTGATGTACCTTTGGTTTCACAGTACTTTCAATGCTTTTTCCTTAAGTTTAGTGTGTCTAGGGACTTTTTGTAGTAATTTTAATGTTTTTTTTCTGTGTTTTGCAGAAAAGTTGTCCAAAACAGACTTGTAGAAGATTGTGTAGAAAATAGTGTAGAAGTAACACATAAAGCCATCGACGGCCCATCGTCTCATCGACAGACCGTAGGTGGTGACCGTCAATTGAATGTTCGAGCATATAGAACCAACTCAGGGAATTCTAACCAAGTGTGGGGCTACGAAAGGATCGACGGTCCGTCAACTGATCGACGGTCCATCGACTAATCGACGGACCGTGTTGGCAAGTCGTCGATGTAATCAGAGACTACCCCAGTACCCCATGTTGGATAAAAGCTATATATGGAATGATGATAAGCATTGATGGAAAGTAAGTTCATCAACGGACCGTGCTGTTGGTCCATCGATTGGATCAGAGAAGGTGCGATTATGAGTTTTGAAGAAGATGCTAAGTATGGAGCGACGGAGGCAGTTGACGATCCATCATTTCATCGACAGACAGTTTGTGGAGTCGTCGATTGAAGATGTGTTTTGGGACAAACATTCCTTATTTTGAACACCTTTAAATTTAGGACTTTGTTAAGCTATTACGCACTCTTTCAAGGGTGGCTGCTTCTAGGAAAACCTCCTGGCTGTCTTTGCACCCCTATCTCCTTTATCACTGAGCGGTCATTTAGGGGCCTTAGCTGGTGATCCGGGCTGTTTCCCTCTCGACGATGAAGCTTATCCCCCATCGTCTCACTAGCCGACCTTGACCCATATATATTGTGTAAAATATTTTGGTTTTGGGGTCAGACTTTTAATTTTTTTTCATACTTTAGTTCTTAGAGATTTGACTTTGCAACTTGGGGAAATATATCAAATTTATTAGTAAATTTTGCTATTTCATGTGTTATTTCTTGATTTTCTTCAAACTTGTCAAAGTAAGTACATGAATTATTGTTTAACAACAATGAATCTTTTATTTCTAGGCATGAGTAACTAAATCAACAACTAGGGTTATGGGAACCATGGGTTATTAACAAGGTAAAACTAGCTAAATAACAATTCTAGAATAAATTCTTGCATGTTTGATAATTTTTCCAATTAGAAGTCTTTTTAACAAGTGCACACGTTAGAACTTGCCCTATTTCTACTGCCGGACAAAGGGGTAGGAAAAGAATTATCAACATAGATTTAGTGTAAACTATCT
This sequence comes from Solanum lycopersicum, assembly GCF_036512215.1. NCBI lineage: Eukaryota > Viridiplantae > Streptophyta > Magnoliopsida > Solanales > Solanaceae > Solanum > Solanum lycopersicum. Next base: position 32,090,242 of record NC_090801.1, on the reverse strand, counting down.
AATAGGGTAGTTTCAATTGGTGCAAAGTAGTAACTAAGCCATACATCGAATATGATGCTTAACATGAGGTAAAGGTAAGGTTTAGTAACTTAGACACACGTAGCTGGACCAAGGTACGCGGTGGAATTTTCTAAATGTCGGACCAAGGTTTTAGAGATACATAACTTATCACATTGCATGCAAGACACTAGGAAAGAACTGTTATACCTAGGATTACCGCGTTATGAACGTATAAGTAACACTTACACCAATGTTTTAATCTTTCTACTTGTTTTACTTAGAAATCATTGAACTTTTTTTGTTTCACCAAAATCCCCCCTTTTTATTAACTGTTTTTGGAAAGGACTTGACTAAATGGAGGTAATCATAGACTAAAGTCAAGACTAAACCATTTTCCTCATGGGATAGACCCCAACCTAATAATTGATTTCTTTACTTGATACGCCGCTTATACTTCTAATTTTGGCGCCGCTGTCGGGGGAAATAGTTTTAAGATTAACTGTAATAGCAATTGCTGAACATTTGTTAATAATTTCCTAATTTATTTTATTTTATTTTATTTTATTTTTGTTTTTATGTTTCAGTTCTATTTCTAGTGTATGCCAAGCATACGGAGTCGAGGAGAACCAATATTCCCATTTGATCTAGAACTGAACCATACACTCCGCAGAATAAACTATCAACACATTACAACTAATCTTGGTGATTGGATCAATTTTCAACTTCCTTCACTATTTGATGCTCACAAACAAGTGATTGTGGAGAACTCTGGTAATGGTGCTTTATGGAGGCAACCTCCCGCTCCATGCCCTCAAGAATACTATAGGGACAATATTAACATCACCGATTTGGATGGGCCTCTTTTCCTACAACATCTATCACAAGGTCATTCGTTCATGGTAATTAGTAGCTTGATGCAGGTGCTCACCGCAAGAGGTTTATTTTCGGGGCTACCATCTGAGGATCCACATGCTCACATCGCCAAACTAAGGTTGGCGTGTAAGAGTTGTGTATGGAGGCCAGACATGGACATGGATGTTATTGGATTAAGGGTGTTGCCTCTCTCATTAATGGAGAGGATGCAATTTGGTTTAGTGACCTGCCCTATAATTCGATCTATACTTTGAAGCAGTTGAGTGATGTGTTCCTAGCACGATATTATCCGGTGTCTAAGAAGATCAACTACAAAGTTAGAATAAAAAACTTTGTGGCATTGCATGGGGAGTCGGTAAGTAGTTCTTGCGATATGTTTAACTCATTTTTGCGAAGTGTCCCAAACCACCACATTGATGATGAATCATTGAAAGAGTACTTCTATCGGGGACAAGATGATAACAATAAAGAAGTACTTGATACTATTGCGGGTTGTTCTTATGGTGAGTGCACATATGCAGAGACCGCAGAAAAGTTGGATAAAATATACTGAAACAATAAGGCTTGGAGCATTAGGAAGTCGGACACTGGAAAAAACACCTTTGTAGTGCAAGCTACACACACCCCGCCCCAAGATGATATTCTTGAAGAGGTGTCTCAAGTGAGGACTGAGCTTTGGTTGGTATTGAAAAATGTCACTAGGGTGGCAGAGAAAGTTAACGTGGTGAATTATTTGAGTAAGGCCCTACCACCAGTAGATGATTTTTACAATGAGGAAGACTCTTATGCAGTGAATGAGCAGACGGGGGTTTCTGACCAAATGCCTAAAGGATCCAATCAGGAGAACTGGTGCCAAGGTCAAAGAAATCAAGTTATGAACTATGGAAATTACAACCAAGAGGGTCATTATGTTTGAGATGGGAACTAAAACCGCGACAACAACTTCAACCAGGGTAAATATAGTAATTGAAATGATCGGAGTGGGCCTTATGTTCAACCTCAAAATTAGGAAGTTGCTCCTTGGGATGGTGGAGGTAGTATGGCGCGAGTTGAGAATATGTTTCAAAAGATGATGACGAGGTTTGATTCGAGTAATGAGCACACCAAAGAGTTGAGAGGTGATTTGACTAATATTTGGTAAAAAGGTTGACACACATGCAATCTCAATCAAACAACTTTAGTTGCAAATGGCCCAATTGTATTCTATTGTGAACCCACATCAACCGGGTACTCTTCCTATCTACACTGTCCAAAATATGGAAAATGATAGAGATTGCATAGCAGTCAATACTCGAGGGGGTAAGTAAATCATTGATCCACCTATGTCGTCTGGCGTAGAAGATGAGGTAAGAAGAGATGATGTGATAGTGGAATTTAGTGGTGAGTTGTTATACAAATCGGGGAAAAAAGCTGAGATACCCCAAAAGTTGACCCCCGTTCCTAGACCACCACCACTATTCCCACAAAGATTGGTGAAAAAGATTGAGAATGATAAATATTGACGTTTTATTACTATGTTGAAGCAACTTTCTTTTAATGTCCCTTTGATAGAAGCTCTTGAACAAATGCCCAATTATGCAAACTTTATGAATGATATGGTTACTAAGTTGATATCGGTAAGTTTTGAGGGATGATGATCGGATGCAACATTGTAGTGTTATTGCTACAAGGAATCTTGTGCAAAACAAAGATGATTTGGGCACTTTCACTATTCCATGTATCATTGGGTTGTTACACTTTGCTAAAACATTATGTGTTCTTGGGGAAAGCATAAATTCATGCCCCTCTCCATTTACAAGAAGTTGGGTTTTGGGGACCAAGAGCCCACTACGATGCGAGCTACTGATGGCCAATCAAAAGGTGAAGAGGACTATTATAATACCCCATGATGTGTTAGTAAAGGTGGAGTCATTTATATTCCCTGCATATTTTGTGATTCTTGACTGTGAGGTAGATTGTGAAGTGCCTATTATTCTAGGGAGGACATTCCTTGCTATGGGTCGCGCCTTGGTTGACATGGAATAAGGGCAGATGAACTTTAGGTTGAACAATTAAGAAGTAAATTTCAACATTTGTAGGTCCATAAAGAAGAGTAGTGAGCTTGATACGGCATCTGTTATATCTTATAGGGTTGAGAATACGTCTGAGGTACAAATTAAAGAATGCCTTAGTGTTGAGGCACTAACGGCAGTGATTATGAATTTGTAGAGTGATGGTATTGAAGAGTATGGGTCATTGGTTCAGGCGATCAATGGTTCAGGCACTTGATCGAGGCGATGTTTTGTTCAAACCAAAGAAATTGTAGTTAGATATGAAGCATCGTGAGTCTCCACCCGTCAAAACCATCTATTAAGGAGGCGCCTAAATTATAGCTTAAGGCTCTACCACCTCATCTGAGGTATGTCTTCTTGGGAAAAGATGACACTTTGCTGGTAATCCTTGAATTGGATTTGAATGTGGAGCAAGTGGAGTGTATGGTAGAGGTGTTAAATAGGTTCAAATGAGCCACTGGTTGGACTATTGCCACATTATAGGGATTTGACCCAGTATTTATTCATACAAAATCCTACTCATGCCCGATCATAACCCAAGTGTTGAGCATCAAAGATGGTTAAATCCACCTATGCAAGAGGTAGTGAAGAAGGAGATTATAAAGTGGTTGGATACCAGAGTCATATATCTGATTGCCTATAGTAGTTGGGTTTGCCCTGTTTAGTGTGTGCCCAAAAAGGGGGGAATGATTGTTGTCCCTAATGAGAAGAATGAGCTTGTTCTAATAAGGCCATTGACCAGATGGAGAGTTTGTATGGATTATCGGAAGTTGAATGCATGGACTGACAAGGATCATTTTCTGATGCCTTCATGGATGACATGTTAGATAGGCTTGTAGGAAAGGGGTGGCATTGTTTTCTTGATGGTTATTCGGGTTACAATCAAATCTCTATTGCACAAGAGGATCAAGAGAAAACCACATTTACTTGCCCGTATGGAACTTTCGCATTCAAAAGGATGCCTTTTGGGTTGTGTAACGCATCGACTACTTTCAGAGATGTATGATGTCGATATTCTCCGATATAGTGGAAGACACTATTGAGGTGTTTATGGATGATTTTCAGTGGTTGGAGACTCCTTTGAGCATTGCTTGAGTCACTTGGCCGAGGATCTAAAAAGGTGTGAAGATTGCAACCTTGTACTAAACTTGAACAAATGTAACTTCATGGTGAAAGAGGGTGTTGTATTGGGTTATCGCATCTTAGAGAAGGGGATAGAGGTTGATCGAGCCAAAGTTGAGGTGATAGAGAGTCTTCCTCCACCCATCTTTGTAGAAGGTGTGATAAGTTTTCTATGGAATGCAGGCTTCTAGCGGAGGTTTATTAAAGATTTTTCAAAAATTGCACATAAAATTTTAGTTTGATGAATCCTGTCTGAAGATGTTTGGAGCGTAGA